>NC_041385.1:330575443-330703125 GCF_002162155.2 Triticum dicoccoides | reverse complement strand
AAATCCCACCGAGTGGAGAGCAATCCTCCCACTCGGGGGCTTAGCTGTAGTCCTGTACTTGCCTAAGTATTTGAAAATCCCACCAAGTGGAGAGCAATCCTCCCACTTGGGGGCTTAGCTGCAGTCCAGTACTCGCCTAAGTATTTGAAAATCCCACCGAGTAGAGAGCAATCCACCCACTCGGGGGCTTAGCTGCAGTCCAGTACTCGCCTAAGTATTTGAAAATCCCACCGAGTGGAGAGCAATCCTCCCACTCGGGGGCTTAGCTGCAGTCCAGTACTCGCCTAAGTATTTGAAAATCTCACCGAGTGGAGAGCAATCCTCCCACTCGGGGGCTTAGCTGTAGTCCAGTACTCGCCTAAGTATTTGAAATTCCCACCGAATGGAGAGCAATCCTCCCACTCGGGTGCTTAGCTGCAGTCCAGTACTCGCCTAATTACTTAATCCATTCCGCTCTGCAAGGATGACGAGGTGCAGGTCGACTGCTACCTTCTCCTTCTGAGCTATGCCACAAATACAATGTGCGCTCCATCCTGATCCGCAGGGACGCAGGTCGACTGCCATCTATGCTCCATCCCTACCTGCAAGAGCGATGAAGTACAAGTCGACTGGACTTTCCACCTCAGAGATGCGTCTCAACCACTAAAGTATATTCTGAGAGAAGAACAAAGTTCGCTCGAAGGAAAATGCAAGCATATTCGATGATAAAGCCAAGTTCAGATAACGTCCTACGGATTCGAAAGTGCTCAGGCGTCAAGCCTGTAAAAGTTTATCGGTTACAAAACCACTCGCAATTCCGAGGCAAATTCAAGACTAAGCATAGAAGTTTGTTACTCCTCAGGTGGAGGACTGGAGGGCGTGACAAACTGGTCCAGGTCGATTCCATCAGCAATCCGAGTGGCAGGAGCAATGAAGGTCTCCATGAAAGATTGGAAGTCATGCTTCTTGGTTTTGGCCACCTTGATGGACGCCAGCTTGTCCTCTCGTGCATCCTTGCAATGAACACGGACCAGGGACAGAGCAACGTCAGCACCGCACCTGGCAGAAGACTTCTTCCATTCTTGCACTCGACCTGGAACGTCATTCAGTCGAGTCATCAGAGACTCGAGGTCATTCTGAAGCGTCTCTCCTGGCCAGAGTGTCGTGTCGATTCGCGACACCGCAACCTTCAGTCGAGCAAGATAGTCAACAACTCCAGCGACACGAGACTCTAGTCGGAACACATTCATAGCGGTCTCATCCTTCACAAGAGAGTTAATGGGGTCCAAGTTTGTCTCTAGTCGACTGGTCTCCTCCTCGAAGTTTTGGCAGAATTCTGTAAGCACAGTTCGAAGTTAAGACAACAGTTCTACGATGAGTTGATGATAACAAGTCAGTCAGATAAAAGAGATTACCTTCAAGCATGAGGAATAACTTCTTGGCGAGCCCTTCCATATAAGCCTCCAGATCGTTCTTCTTCCCCACCAGTTCGCTAGCCTTGTCACTCAGAGCTATCTTGTCATCCTTCAGATGGCTGACCTCCTTGTTGGCCGCATCGAGAGCAGCTTTCAGATTGGTATTTTCCTCTTCAAGTTTTCCGACTGAAGCCAGCTTTTCTTCTGCAAGCTTCTTTTGTCCAAGGCTGCCTTTTGTGCCTCGGCGAGTTGATGGTCCTTCTTCCTCAGAGCCTCCTTCAGTTTATCTGCAAAGTGACAATGAGATCAGAATCAGAAATGGACAGAAAGATAAAGACAGTCGTCAAGATTCTCACCAAACATACCTTTTGCTTCCTCCTTCGCCTTCGTAAAGTTCTCCTGAACAAGCTTCAAGTCAAGTTTGAGCTGGATATGCTTGTTTTCCAATTCAGTGTAGCGAGCCACTAGCTCGCAAGATTTCTGCAAAAGGTCAGTCGACAAATATTAAAGATAGGTTGCTTCCGAGCGACTAAGAGAAAAATCGTAGCATTTCTAAGACTACAGCTGAATCAATATATTCAATAGTAGTCTCAGGGACTATACCCAGTGGGTGCACTCAGCGTGCCCCCACTGGTTCTACCGACTCGGTTCGATCAGTGGATTGAAAGAGACAAAAGGTTATGATCCTAAACCATAGCTAACTGCCAGTAGTTAGCCACAGTATCATCATGATCGAAAAAAAGAGAGAGGTTCTTCAGACCTTAGTCGACTGCCAGCAGTCGACCATGGTCTCGGGGACTACACCCAGTGGGTGCACTCAGCGTGCCCCCACTGGTTCCAAGATTCCATTCGACCAGAGCGAGTGGAGAAGTTAGAGTGAAGAAATTCAAAGTATAAAGACTACAGTCGACTGCCAGCAGTCAACCATAGTCTCGGGGACTACACCCAGTGGGTGCACTCAGCGTGCCCCCAGCAATCTAAAAATTCCCATCGACACACCCAGTGGGTGTACAGATACAAAGATCTTCAGAAAGAAGAGTTTTCAGGTACCATATCCTAACAGAACAAGCGGTGACCAACTAAAATGGACGTTGCTCTGAAGTGCTAAGCTTGCATCATAAGCCGCTTGGCTGGCGTCCCGGATCGCCTTCACCTGCTCCATCATGACCCCCGCCTGGCGTATAGCCTCCTTAGCAGCACCCGCTTGGTCCTCTGGGACGTGGTGTGTGGCGAAAAGGGAAGGAGGATCAGCAGTCGACAATGAAGGTCGAGCACTCGTCAGCGGCACAGCGAAGGACAGGGAAGTCCGAGTGACGTTGCCACCCTCCTGAACCAGCATCTCAGGTGCTGATGCAACCTGAGCAGTCTTGCCAGCAGGCGCCTTTTTGTTCCTCCTCGGCCTCAGCGGCGCCTCATCGTCATCATCAGGGAGATCAATGACATGAGGTGGGGCTACAGGAAAGATTCAAAGTTAAAAATGAAGATCCAATCGACCAAAAGTGAAACTACAGAGATCATACCAAGGTTGGAGGTGGCAGCATCTTCCATTTCTTGGTCTTCGTTCCTGGCTGAGGTCTCGGAGGTAGCAGCACTGCAGATTTCAGAAATCAGTCGGTTAATCAACGAGTCGACCAAGAGTCTACCCATGCTAAACGAGAAAACACAAGTTCTGTTTTCACCCGGAAATGGTGGGGATGGCCATTCTCATCTTGGGCAGGGCCTTCGACGGCTTTGATGACGCCGCTTGGGGATGCTTCGGCGCTTTTTCAGTCGGCGCTGGAGAAGTCGTTCGAGGATGTTTCGTCGACTGCCCAATAGGCACAGTCGCTTTGCCATGCTCGACTGCGGGGTCATGGGCGAGCTTGGATCGCCTTTCAATGCGAGGAGGGTCGACTTCCTCCTCCTCTTCCTCCTCCTCCTCTTCACCGGAGCCGTCGTCATCTTCATCCCCCTCACCATCAGATTGCCACTCCTCCTGACTTTCACCTCCGCTCGCCTCCTCCTCCTCGACCTGATCTTGCGCCCCGTTGGGCATCGACTACATCTCAGTGGTGGCCTGGAAGACAACAAACAAGACAAAAGTCAGTCGATTGATTTTAAACAAACAGAATGAAGAAAGCAGGATCACAGTCAGAGATGCAGGATTGGACCTTGTCTACTTCATATGATTGGTCGAGTGGAGGAATCCTCCTGACTCCTTGAGGGTTGTCCTTGTTCCCTGTGATGCTTGCCAGCCACCTCTCGAGCGTGGCATCCTCGACCTCCTCCGGGTGGATCCGAGTGGTGTCCTCAATGCCAGAGTACAACCACATCGGATGGTCTCGAGCTTGAAGCGGTTGGATGCGTCGTCGTAGAAAGACCTCCAAGAGATCCATGTCGGTCACTCCGTCACGGATGAGCTGGAAAACGCGTTCAACCAGCACCTTAATCTGCGCCTTCTCTTCTGGGATCACCTTCAAAGAGGACAGCTTCCTCACTCGGTCCATGGAAAAAGGAGGGAGTCCAGTCGACTGCCCTGGCGTCGACTGGTCTTGGCAGTAGAACCAGGTCGACTGCCACCCACGGACCGACTCGGGAAGGACCATGGCCGGCAAGGCACTTTTCCCCCTCATTTGAACCCCAAGACCCCCACACATCTGAATCACTTGGGTTCTCTTGTCACTCGGATTGGCCTTTTTCACCGTCTGGGAGCGACAGGTGAAAATGTGTTTGAAAAGACCCCAATGAGATCGACAACCCAAGAAATTCTCACACAAGGACACAAAAGCAGCGAGATACACGATGGAGTTGGGTGTGAAGTGGTGGAGTTGTGCCCCAAAGAAGTTCAGAAATCCCCGAAAGAAAGGGTGAGGAGGCAAAGAAAACCCGCGGTCAACATGGGTGGCCAAGAGGACACACTCACCCTCCTGAGGCTGCGGCTCTGACTCCTTCCCCGGAGCCGCGCTGATCCATGGGGGATCAATCCTTCATTGGCCAGGTCGTCAAGATCTTTCTGACGGATCGTCGAGCAGATCCAGTCGCCCTGGATCCAGCCCTGCGGCAGGCCGGCCCTTGACGAAGATCCGCCCCGACTGGTCGCCCTTCCCTTCGCCTTCGCCGTCACCTTCTTCGCCCGCTCCAAAGCCGCCGTCTTCTCCTTCACCATCGTCACCGGCGAAGCGCGCACGGAGCAGCAACACTGAGATGGAGGTGAACGCGGGCAGATGAGTCTGAGGAAGAGGGAGAGGGAAATGAGGGCGCACTGTTCAAAAACCCCCGTTCGGCGCCTTATATGAGGTTGCTTCTGAGTGACTGACTTGTAGGCCCGGGCGATCCTGTCAAATCCCGCAACAGTCGCGCGCGCGATACGTGGCGAAAAAGGTGGCACAGAGATCGAGGTGTTCCTGCCTTATCCCATCCGAGTACTACGGCCTCCTCTCCTCGCGCGCTTCCCGAAATTCGGATCCCGCTAAATCCGTGAACTGCAGAGCAACTTGTCAGACGGGAGATTTCCTCCGCTCTGTCGTTCGGAGATCTCCAAGTATAGAAAATTCACTCGACGGATACAAAGAATGGATCAAGACGACTGAAAAAGAAGTTGGTGCCGTCACCTAAGTTCATTGATCCAGAACAAGACATACTCATAGCGTGAAAAGTGGGTTGGAAGAGTTCCCAACTCCTTCCCCAATCAAACCTCGATCCATTCGGGGGCTAATGATGAAGCCATGTACCTAGGGTAGGGTCATGGACCTGTCCAAGACACCCTCCCCAAGGACATCTCTAGAAGAAACCACCTGTCAGTCGACTCAGAAGTATTCCACTCGACGGACTTGAAGACACTCGACCATGAATCCAACCACTCGACCGCCAGGAGATCTAAAGTCAGTCTGAACACAAACGGTCGGTCATTAAGTAGCTTTTATGGTCATCATAGCACTTTATGTGGGGCGTTACCAGTAACCCCCGATCTTAATGTACTTAAAACCCTACATAACTGAGGGCCGGAGAGGTCTGGCGAACTCTATATAAGCCACCCCCCTCCTCAGTGTCAAGGGTTCGCACCCCTGTAACTCATACGCACATAATCCAGTCGACCGCCTCCGGGCCCCGAGACGTAGGGCTATTACTTCCTCCGAGAAGGGCCTGAACTCATAAACATCTTGCGTATACAACTACTCCATAGCTAGGATCTTGCCTCTCCATTCCTACCCCCTATTCTACTGTCAGACTTAGAACCACGACAGTTGGCGCCCACCGTGGGGCAGGTGTCTTAGCGATTCATTGGAGAAGTTGGGATTTTTTCCAGTCTCCTTCATCATGGTTTTAGGCGGAGTTTTGGTTGAGGGCTGCGAGATCCGTCTCGGCGCGCTCACGTTCATCGCCGACGACTCCGCTTGGCTTCAAGAGGCTCCACTCGACGTCGACGCGCTCCCCGTCTGCGGGGCGACACACTTTCGCGCGTGCGTCCGTGGTGTCCTCCTACGGCAACCGTCGACCGAGTATCGGTCGACCCCTATGTCGTCCTCCCTCCCTATTTTCGGCCGGCGCAAGCGCTCCGCTCGGTCGAGGCTTCGGCGGTGGGTGAGACACGCGGTAGCCCGCCAGTCGGCCACTCCCCAAGTCACGGCAATTGAGCCCGACGAATCTCTCTACGGCCTGTTTGATCTATCGACTGGCTCCGCAGAGACTGCATCCGAGTGCGACAGCAGTGATCCAGCGGCGGAGGTTCTGATGGTCAATGGACCACGCAGTCCTCCTGGCTTTCCCCGCGCCAACGGAGGCGACGGCGGAGGCGATCCGGTGCAGGTTCACATAGAGTATCAACCCGAGCCCCTCACTTTGCTGCTGAGGGAAGAACTTCGCCGCCGGAACATGGATGCGTTACACACTCCCATCGTTGGAGAAACCCCCCAGGCTCGTGCCTTAGAGGACGCACGTTTGGCCAACTTGGCTGAGCGCACTCGACTGGAGAACCTCCAGCGAGCACTCGACGAGCGTAGGTTTCACTAGTGGATTCTCTCGAGAAAAATGGCAAACAGTGGGAAAACAATTATTATTGGGCAATTGATAGAACTTCAAATAATCATGATGATATCCAGGCAATGATCATTATATAGGCATCACGTCCAAGATTAGTAGACCGACTCCTGCCTGCATCTACTACTATTACTCCACACATCGACCGCTACCAGCATGCATATAGTGTATTAAGTTCATGAGAAAACGGAGTAATGCAATAAGAACGATGACATGATGTAACGAGATCCGTTTATCTACTGCGGAGATATAGATCTCATCTTGTTATCCTTAGTAGCAACGATACATACGTGTTGGTTCCCCTTCTATCACTGGGATCAAGCACTGTAAGACTGAACCCACTACAAAGCACCTCTTCCCATTGCATGATAAATAGATCAAGTTGGCCAAACAAAATCCAAATATTAGAGAAGAAATATGAGGCTATAAGATATCATGCATATAAGAGATAAAAGAAGACTCGAGTAACTTTCATGGATAAAAACATAGATCTGATCATAAACTCAAAGTTCATCGGATCCCAACAAACACACTGCCAAAGGACTTACATCATATGGATCTCCAAGAGACCATTGTATTGATAATCAAGAGAGAGAGAGAGAGAGAGGAAGCCATCTAGCTACTAACTACGGACCCGTAGGTCTATAATGAACTACTCACGCATCATAGGAAAGGCACCAATGGAAGTGGTGAACCCCTCCATGACGGTCTCTAGATTGGATCTGGTGGTTCTGGACTCTGCGGCGGCTGGATCAATATTTTGTCACCTCCCCTAAGGTTTCTGGAATATTGTGGTATTTATAGAGCAAAGATGCAGTTCGGGGGGCACCTGAGGTGGGCAGCACCCACCTGGGCGCGCCTGGGCCTCCTGGCGTACCCTGGTGGGTGCTGCTCCCCTCGAGCAGCCCCCCAAGTGCTTCCTTGGCCCACTGGCTTTCTTCTGGCCCAAAAAAATCCTCCAGGAATTTTGTTGCATTTGGACTCCGTTTGATATTGATTTACTGCTATGTAAAAAACATGCAGAAAACAACAACTGGCACGGGGCACTATGTCAATAGGTTAGTACCAAAGAATGATATAAAATGACTATAAAATGATTGTAAAACATCCAAGAATGATAATATAACAGCATGGAACAATAAAAAAAGTATAGATACGTTGGAGACATATCAGCATCCCCAAGCTTAATTCGTGCTCGTCCTCGAGTAGCTAAATGATAAAAATGGAATTTTTGATGTGGAATGTTGCCTAACATGTTCATCACATTCTTTTCTTTATAGCATGCACATATGGACTTTTATATGATTCAAAGCAATAGTCTAGTTTGGGCATGAAGACTTGAATACTCAAGCATACCAACAAGCAACGGTGTCTTTCAAAATATCAACACTAAAGCAAGTTATCCCTAGCCCATCATGCTCAATCATTGATCCATTCATGAAACACATTCGAATATTAGCTACACCCAATGCTCAAATACGATCATAGTGCCCATTAGTTGGTGCTTTATAAGAGAAGATGGAGATTCAAATTCAAAATTAAAATTGCATAAGTAAAAGAAAGGCCCTTTGCAGAGGGAAGTAGTGATTTGTAGAGGTGCCAGAGCTCAAAGCTTAAATTGAGAGATAAAAATTATTTTTGAGAGGCATACTTTTCCTACCAACAAAACGACTTGGAGCATCCCAACACTTTCATGCTAGATACATCATAGGTGGTTCCCAAACAGAAAATAAAGTTTATTCCTTTTTCTACCATAACTTTCACTTTCCATGGCTAGCCGTATCCACGGGTGCCCTCCATACCAACACTTTCCAAGGAATTTATTATTTTACAACATAAAGTAAATTCATTTATTCATTTTGGGACTGGGCATCCCTAGTACCTTCGTCGTACTCTCATGCAATAACAAGTGAATAAACACTCATCGTGAGAAAAACACATCTAGCATGGAAAATATTGGCTACCCTTTACCGCCTCGTGAGTAGTAGAGCACACAAAAGAGAAATTTCTTTTGAACATTAGAGATGGCACTTGCAAATTTTCTTAGAATGGAATGGAAATACCGCATATAGGTAGGTATAGTGGACTCATAAGGAAAAATTGGTTTAAAGGGTTTTGGATGCACAAGTAGTAATCATACTTAGTCTAAAATGAAGGCTAGCAAAAAGATTGAGAAGTGACCAACCAAAAAGCGAAAAATCTTGTACCCAAGCATTAAGCATAAGTAACACCGAATAATGCACCATAAGTAGGATATAAATTTCATTGCATAACTATTGACTTTCGTGCTTGCATAGGGAATCACAAACCTTAACATCAGTATTCTTACTAAAGCACAATTACTCATCAACATGACTCACATATCATATCGTCATATCTCAAAACCGTTACTAATAATCAAGTTTATTTTGTCCAATGATCTTCATGAAAGTTTTTATTATATCCTCCTTGGATATCTATCACTTTGGGACTATTTTCATATGTTGCTTTTGATAAGCTCAAACAAATATAAGTGAAGATCATCAGCATAATTTTTTTTCTTTCTCTCAAAATAATCTAAGTGAAGCAAGAGAGAATTTCATAAAGTTTACTAACTCCCAAATAAATCTAAGTGAAGCATGACAGCATTTCTCCAAAATTAACGAAGCACACCGTCCTCAAAAAGATATAAATGAAGTACTAGAGCAAGTCCATGGCTCTAAAAATTTAAGTGAAGCATAGGAGCAAGATAGCATAATTTTTAACTCTCTAAAAAGGGTCTGTCCAGCAAGTATTCAACACTTAAAACACAAAGCAAAACAAGCAAAGACTCATATCATACAAGATGCTCCAAGCAAAACTCATATCATGTGACGAATAAAAATATAGTTTCAAGTAAAATACCGATGGTCGTTAGAAGAAAGCGGGGATGCCACTCGGGGGCATCCCCAAGCTTAGTTGCTTTCTACTTATTTGAATATTATCTTGGGGTGTCTTGGGCATCCCCAAGCTTCGCCTTTTTCTTATCCTTATTCCTTCATCCATCGTAAGATAACCCAAAACTTGAAAACTTCAATCACACAAAACTCAAACAAAACCATCATGAGATCCGTTAGTATAAGAAACCAAACAAATACTGTAAGTACTGTAGCAAACCTATTCTTATTTTGTTTTTTCATTATATCTACTGTATTCCAACTTTTCTATGACAAAAAATCATCAAAGAAAACCATACAATCATCAAAACAAGCACACAACGCAAAGAAAACAGAATCTGTCAAAACAGAACAGTCTGTAGCAATTTGAAAATTTTGAATACTTATGTAACTCAAAAAATTATTAAATAAATTGTTGAACATGAGGAATTGGTCTATTAATCCTCTACAAAAAGAATCAACTTAAAAGCACTCTTCTGTAAAAAAATGATAACGAATCTTGTGAGCGCAAAAGTTTCTGTTTTTCAGCAAGATCAAATAAACTTTCACCCAAGTCTTCCCAAAGGTCTTGCTTGGCACAAACACTAACTAAACACAAAAAACACAATAATAATAGTAAAATAATTGTTCTAACACTCAAGAACATAAAGCAAAAAGCAAAAATAAATTTTATTCATTGGGTTGCCTCCCAACAAGCGCTATCGTTTTACGCCCCTAGCTAGGCATAACGCGTAGGATCTAAGTTTTGTCAATCTTATCCTTGTTTCCCTTGGAGGTATTTGTGTCAGGAGGTTTTGTAAATAAGACATAAAACACATTATCCATGGAAACCTTAGCACTATCAAGCTGCTTTTTATCATAACCCCTTTGATTTCCGACAGTGATCCAAGAATAGTGTTGATTCACATTGTTAAAAACTTGTTGGATCATATCTAAAACGGGGACTTGCTTTTTAAGATTCTCATCAAAGATTTGGTTATCTCCAAGCAAATGCCTCAAAGCATAATCACTATTATAAATAATTTCATCAATCACGGGTTTTTCACAATTCATGCCATAAAAATCAAAGATTTCCCTAGCTTCACGTATTATGTAGTCAAATTCATTCATCAAAACAAGAATGGCTAACTTTTTAGCTTTAGGATCTTCTATAACGGGAAACTCATAGAACAATCTTTGCAAGGTAGGATGAGTATGAATAAATCTATTTTCAAGTTTCAGAACAAGTGCCGAGATAGCTTCCGCATAAGATTTAGTCCTTTTAAGTATAGGAATATCATCAAGACTTAATTTTCCGACACAATTGAAAAAATCTTGGATATGTTCTTTTCCCATAAAATTCCCTTGCCCCAAAACAAAAGTTTTGGCATCCAGATTACCCGTGCGCTCCACTTTAGGAGTTAGGCCATCATCTATTCCTACCATACCAAAGTCGCTCATGGTGACAAGTTCAAGCAAATAAAAGATCTGATGAGAAAACAGCGAATGAAAAAGAGGGCGAATAAAACGGCAATTTTTTGTGAAGTGGGGGAGAGGAAAACGAGAGGCAAATGGCAATAATGTAAATTGCGAGGGGATGAGATTTGTGATTAGGAACCTGGTTGATGTTCAAGATCCTCCCCGACAACGGTGCCAGAAATTCCTTTTGATGTCTGCTAGAACTACGTCGGTATTTCCCCAAAGAGGAAGGGATGATGCAGTATAGCAACGGTAGGTATTTCCCTCGATGATGAGACCAAGGATATCGAACCAGTAGGAGAACCTCCTCACACCACGTAAACAACACCTGCACACAAATAACAAATACTCGCAACCCGACGTGTTAAAGGGGTTTTCAATCCCTTCCGGGTATGGCACCTCAAGATAGGAAAATAACATGAGGTAAAAGTGGTAGATCGGATAAATAGATCGCGGAACAAATAAATTCTAGCAAGGTATTTTTGCATTTTTGGTTTAATAGATCTGAAAATAAATGCAAGAGAAAATAGATCGCAAAGGCAAATATGATGAAAAGATACCCGGGGGCCGTAGGTTTCACTAGTGGCTTCTCTCGAGAAAAATAGCAAACGGTGGGAAAAAAATTACTGTTGGGCAATTGATAGAACTTTAAATAATCATGACGATATCTAGGCAATGATCATTATATAGGCATCACTTCCAAGATTAGTAGGCCGACTCCTGCCTGCATCTAGCATGCATCTAGTGTATTAAGTTCATGAGAAAACGGGGTAATGCAATAATAACGATGACATAATGTAGACGAGATCCGTTTATCTATTGCGGAGATATAGATCTCATCTTCTTATCCTTAGTAGCAACGATACATACGTGTCGGTTCCCCTTCTGTCACTGGGATCAAGCACCGTAAGATCGAACCCACTACAAAGCACCTCTTCCCATTGCAAGATAAATAGATCAAGTTGGCCAAACAAAACCCAAATATCGGAGAAGAAATACGAGGCTATAAGCAATCATGCATATAAGAGATCAAAGAAGACGCAAATAACTTTCATGGATAAAAACATAGATCTGGTCATAAACTGAAAGTTCATCGAATCCCAACAAACACACCGCCAAAAGGCTTACATCATATGGATCTCCAAGAGACCATTGTATTGATATATAGCTACCAACTACGGACATGTAGGTCTACAAAGAACTACTCACGCATCATGGGAGAGGCACCAATGGAAGTAGTGAACCCCTCCCTGACAGTGTCTAGATTGGATCTGGTGGTTCTGGACTCTGTGGCGGTTGCATCAATATTTTGTTGCCTCCCCTAGGGTTCTGGAATATTGTGGTACTTGTAGAGCAAAGGGGTGGTTCCGGGGGCACCCGAGGTGGGCAACACCCACCTTGGCCTCCCGGCGTGCCCTGGTGGGTGCTACTCCCCTCGAGCAGCCCCCTAGGTGCTTCATTGGCCCACTGGCTTTCTTCTGGCCCAAAAAAGTCCTCCAGGAGTTTCGTTGCGTTTGGACTCCATTTGATATTGATTTCCTGCGATGTAAAAAACATGCAGAAAATAGCAACTGGCATTAGGCACTATGTCAATAGGTTAGTACCAAAAAATGATATAAAATGACTATAAAATGATTGTAAAACATCCAAGAATGATAATATAACAGCATGAAACCATCAAAAAATTATAGATACGTTGGAGACTTATCACCTCCCACATTTGATCTTTCGACCAGGTCTGAGCGGGGTACCGGACAATAGCAAATCGAGATTGCAGCACACCAAATGCCCACTCAAGATCCTTCCTGCAAGCCTCTTGACACTTGTCAAAGTAGGAGTTCTTGCCTCCTAGCACAGGGTTTGAGATAGTTTCACTAATATGGACCATCTCGGATAGATGCCATCTGCTAGGTGGTATCCCTTGTTGTAGTTGCGCCCATTAACCTCGAAATTCACCGGAGCAGTGATACATCTCCGTCGTATCTATAATTTTTGATTGTTTCATGCCAATATTATACAACTTTTATACACTTTTGGCAACATTTTATATGATTTATTTGGACTACCGTATTGATCCAGCGCCCAATGTCAGTTCCTGTTAGTTGCATGTTTTTTGTTTCGCAGAAAATCCATATCAAACGAAGTCCAAATGAAATAAATTTTATGGAGAATTATTTTGGAATATTTGTAATTTTGGGGAGTTGGAATCATCAGAAGAGGGGGCCCATAGTGACCACAACCCACCGGGGCGCGCCTAGGGGCCCAAGCGCCCAGGTGTCTTATGCCCACCTTGTACGTCAGTTGGAGATCTACTTCGGGCACAAGGAATCTTATATCCGGAAAAAATCGTGTTAAAATTTCAGCGCAATCGGAGTTACACATCTCCCGGAATATAAGAAACGGTTTTCGGCCAGATCCGAGGAACGCGAAACAGAAGAGAATAGAGAAGGAGATCCAATCTCGGAGGGGCTCCCGCCCCTCCGCCGCCATGGAGACCATGGACCAGAGGGGGAACTCTCCTCCCATCTAGGGGAGGCCAAGGAATAAGAAGGAGGAGGGGGGCTCTCTCCCCCTCTCTCCCGGTGACGCCGGAACGCCGTCGGGGCAAGGATCATGACGGCGATCTACATCAACATTCTTGCTACCGTCAACACCAACTCTCTCTCCCTCTATGCAGCAGTGTAACACTCCTCCCCGTTGTAATCTCTACTTAAACATGATGCTCAACTCCATATATTATTTCTGAATGATATTTGGCTATCCTATGATGTTTGAATAGATCAGTTTTGTCCTATGGGTTAATCGTGATCTTGGTTGGTATGATTGTATATTTTATTTATGGTGTTGTCCTACGGTTCCCTCCGTCTCACGCAAATGTCAGGGATCTCCATTGTAGGGTGTTGCAATACGTTCATGATTCGCTTATGGTGGGTTGCGGGAGTGACAGAAGCTTAAACCCGAGTAGGTGGGTTGTTGCGTATGGGATAAACAGAACTTGATACTTAATGCTATGGTTGGGTTTCATAACCTTAATGATCTTTAGTAGTTGCCGATGCTTTCTAGGGGTCCAATAATAAGTGCATATGATCCAAGTAGAGAAAGTATGTTAGCTCATGCCTCTCCCTCATATATAATTACAAGAATTATTACCGGTACCTGTTATCGATTGCCTAGGGACAAATGACTTTCTTGTTGACAAAAGCTATCCACTTTTATTATCTTGCAATTTATTTGTAGTTTTATTCTCGCAAAGTACTCATAGTTTTATTCTTGCAAAATAGTTTCATACGTGTTCTGGGTAAAGCAAACGTCAAGTGTGCGTAGAGTTGTATTGGTGGTCGATAGAACTTGAGGGAATATTGGTTCTACCTTTAGCTCCTCGTTCGGTTCGTCACTTATTTATAGAAGAAGGCTACAAACGATCCCCTATACTTGTGGGTTATCAAGGAGCATGACCTTCAACAAGCTTGGCAAAGACATTCGAGCACTGCAGTACGTTGATGTCATTGTGAGTTCCTGGCATACCAAGGAAGGAGTGCCAAATCCATAGGTCATGTGTGGCCACTGCCTCAAGTACCACATTGTAAGCTCCTTTGCCACCTTTGTATATCCCCTGCCAAGCAAATGGACAGCTTTTCTATGCCCAATGCATGCATTCGATGCTTCCAAGCATCCCGGGAAATCCTCTTGTTGCATTCTGTGCTAGGATCCGAGCAGTATCTTCAGCATTGGGTGATCGCAAGTATTGTGGTCCAAACACTGCCACCCTGCCCTCCAAAACTTGTACAAACAGTCAATGGTGGTGGATTCGGCCATGCATCCATAGTCTTCTAGTATATTACCGGGAGCTCCTTATGCAAGCATCCTCATAGTTGTTGTGCACTTCTGGAGTGAGGTGAATCCAAGTGTGCCAGTGCAATCCTTCTTGCACTTGAAGTAGTTGTCGAACTCCCGGATGGAATTCACAATCCTGAGGAAGAGCTTTCAGCTCATCTGATAACGGCGCCGAAATACTTTCTCGTCGTGAAGTGGAGAATCTGCGAAGTAGTCGGCGTAGAGCAAGTAATAGCCCTCCAATCAATGCCTCTGCTTGCTCTTCTAGCGGCCGGCATCGAGCCACCGCGCCGTAACTTTGCATTGCTCGCGAACAGGCCGACCAGAGCGGGGAGGACCATGAGGTGCTCTTCGTCCTAGGCCTCGGCTTCCTCCTCCAGCAGCGCCGCGAATGCCTCCTCGTCGTCTAAGTCCATCACCAAACAGAAAAATCTCCGAACACTTAAGATGATAAATCATGATAAAATGTGGTTTGACAAAAACTTTTGCATTATTTGACTTTTTATTTTGAGTTGGTTTTCTCTCTGTGTTTTTCAAGTGCTCTTTAAAGTCAACACAACTCCACCTTCGATACTTCATCTCCTTGCCCCAAGCTTCTGCCCAATGATCATGCCATGTGTATAGAGCAACATAGTATTTTCTTACAAAAAATAATTTGGCCAAATAGTATTTTCAAAAATTAGTTTTTCAAAAACCCCTGAGTTGAGGCTTGCACTACAAGTACTTGACTTGGGGTGTGAAAAATCATTCAAAAGGTATATTTGAATCCTATTATATGTAGGACTCCCATAAACCACAAAAATATAATTTTAAAAGTTATTTTCCTATTTTATTTAAAAGCTTTTTCTTAAGGCCAGAAATGGTCTTTAATGGGGAAAAATCATTTTATTGTTTCAAAATATTTGACAAAAACCTAGGGAAACTCAATGGACATATATTGTCCATATATAAGAGTTTCAACACATGGTCATGTTCAAAATATTGGTCAAATCCCTCAAAAACCCTTTCTGGATATTTCAAGCTTTTGAAATATTTACAAAGGAAATATTCTCCACAAATTCCAAGAAAATTCTAGCATGTCACATATGACATGATGGATGATCTTTACAAGTACCATGTCATGGATAATAGCATAACCCCATGAAATCCCCTGAAAACCATTTCTGTCCATTTTGAAGTTTGAGAAACTTTGCATTGCCAAACATGTCCAAATGTTCTCAAACCTTGTGACCATGCTTAAATGGTCTAATAATCATCTAGACCAAATGGCACAAGTTGGAGAACAAGTTAACTTGATCAAAGTGCCCCAAAACCCTTCCTGTCCAGAACCAAATTTGAACAACTCTACATTGGAAACTTTATCCTTTTGATCTCAACTTTTGAGGACATGTTCAGAACCTCAAATGATGACACTACACCAAGTGGTGCATCAAGGAGAATAGGTTTGCATGACTAAATCTTGGGAAGTCCATTTCTGTTGATTTCTAGGGTTTACAAAAGTTGCATTGGCCACTTTGCCCAAGTGGACTCAATATTGGTGGAACCTTTTAATTTATCATACCATATGACCCTGTCAAGCCTCATGACAAGAGGAGTTCATCTTCTTGCCCAAACTACCATCAAACACCTTCTGGCAGAAATTAAAAATGTATGTTTTGTCCACTTCCACTAATCTCCATGAGTTCTCCTTTTTACCACAGCCCCTCCTAGTCCCCCTATACCTCTTGTGTGCTTCCCTGCCCGAGAGGCAATGATGAAGGGGGCAGGGATCCATTTTTCTTCTCTGGACAGCCACTTTTTCCTCCCTTTCTCATCTCTCTCTCACTCCTGGCAAGTTCCAGAGCATCCAAAGCCTCCAACCCTCTTGTTTAATCCCCCTTCAGACCCCAGACACAAGTGGACACGCGAGTGCACGCGAAAAAGCCGTGGATGTCGGTCATTTGCGCCCTTTGGAGCACGTCAGCGTGCTCCCGGCCGTTGACGCCGCGTCCCCCGACCACCTCGAGCCTCCCCCTCACGCCAGTCGAGGCGCCTCGACGTTCGCAACACGCCACCGTGCAGGCCCCCTCATCTCTCCCTCTCTCTCACCTCCTGCGGTGCGTGCCCAGAGCTGCCCGGCTCGGCCAATGCCCGGCCTCGCATGCGCGAGGACTAGAGCCTCTCCCCGCTCCCTCTCTCTCTTCCTGGCACTCTACTCGACTCCCACGAACACGGTAGACAGCCCCGGGCCTCCTCCCTTGGCCACTACGGGCATTCCCGCGGGTGCCCGTAGGCCACGTCCACGGTGAGCCATGGCTTCGCCATATAAGGCCGCCCCTGACCTCCCTTTGGAGCTCCTTTGATCTCTCTCTCCCCCGTGAACCCCCTGGACCAACTTGCACCTCCTCTCGTGCCCTCCTGCTCCTTCCATAGCCGGAGTGCCGCCGTCGGCCTCCGCCCAAATTCACGCAACCCGAAGCCTCCCCGCCCCTCCTTTGGCCACCAGTAGAACCGCAGATGAATGGCAGAGCTCTCCCCCTCTTCGTTTCGTCCCCTCTGCGGCTGCAGCGCCATGCCCCAACCTCACTGTCGCCTCCGTCTGCCATGGGTGATGCACCGCCCGCATCCGACCACCCCTGCCTCCGTGGAGTACCTCGACGGATGTGCCACTCTCCCCTGAGCACGCCGATGGGCCCAGCATCTCCAGAGACGCCCTGTGGCACCGGCGGCTGGCGGCGAACGCCTCCTCTGTCTCCCTTCGCACCACGCGGGAGGTGTAGGACGAACCTGGAGGGGGGGCCCACTCGTCAGTGGCCCAGCCTCCAGGCCACGCTGGCAAGTGGAGACGGGCCGGGAGAAATTCGCCTTCGACGTGACCCTTGCGCGCGTGCGGCCGAGCCACTGGGCCGGCCCAGTGGCGCCCTGCTGCTAAACCTCGCCCAGCGTGCGCCGCCGCCGCCCAGATCCAGCCCGTTTCGGTAAATCCTTTGTCTTTTTCTTTTTCCAGCCAACTTCAAAAATCCATGAATAAATCAACAGAGCTCCAAATTTGATGATTCAAATTTGTAGTAGTTCATAAATTCACGATCTATCACTTGGTGCTATTTGCTCATTTTTCCAGATACCTTTTCTTCACAAATATTTATCAAATCCTATCTTTCCTATTTCTATGATGAACCTTAGAAAATCACAGAGAGCTCAAGATTGATCCAGATGCCATGATTCAAATTCCTAGATGCTTCTAAATTCATAACTTAGTTTATGAACATTTTTGTTAATACTCTCTGTGCAACACAATATAATGAGCCATTTCTTCATATTTGTCAACTTTGCAAATTCATAAGAAGTTCATTTGAACTCCAAATCCGGTGAAACCAAATCCTAGATGCTTCTAAAATCATCCTTTGTTAAATGGGTATCTTTGCTCATTTTCCAAAAAATATATTTCTGTACACTTCTTGCAAATCCATAAACCCCTTGATTCCATCATATTGAAATGCTCAAAGATATTCACTGATCCAATTCCAATGAAACCACTCTGGTTATTTTTCATATAACCAGAGATGTCCTAGAAAAGTCAAATTAATATTTTTAGAGCACTTTTATTTTCTGCCTTGTTGTGTTGCTTATTATGATTGTTTCCGATGTTAGTTGACGAAGTAGACGGAGTAATTGGAGAAGGACCAGAAGATTTCAAGACTCTGATGAATCAGGCAAGCAGCCCTTTGACCATGTCTATGAAACCCTTTTTATGCATGTCATATAGCACCATATTGTTGTTGCATCGGAATCATGATGAGGTGGTATCCACTTTGATGGTTTGCCACCGTACTTCCTCGTTGATACTTGCATTGTGCATAACCCTACCTTCTTATGAGGGTTATGATGGTGGGAGTAGATAGGATGCTAAAGTAGTGCTACGCAAAAAGGGACGGGAATATGCATGGTGATGGAGACAAAGTATTTTCAAAAGACTTTTCGAAAAACCCATCAGGTGCCACTTATGCCCGGGGGAGATGATGAGATGGGTAACCACTTGATGACGAAGTGGTGTACCGAGGCAAGTGTGTGTGTTGTTTTCGAAAATGGATTATATTTAAGATTTGTCGACTGTCCCAACCTTACATGCGCAACCACTCTACCCTTATATGGGAAAGGGCATTATTGATTACCTAGACCGATACTAGCTTGGAGCCCGCATTACTAGTGACGGGAGAGTTGTTGGTGCGCTCTCTTAGGATGGGTTCGTGCCAGGTAGGGCGGCCAAGAACATTTTTATGGGGTACCGGACACACCGTTGGTACCCCGTGCCAGTATGTGATGAATATGGGAGCGATGCTCCACAATTTTAAGATGTGAAATGTTGGGCACGGGGGTCACTACCAATCGAGTGGACTCCATGTTAGTGTCCTCTAGGGAAAGGTAGTGATCGGGTGCTTACCCCGGGTACTTGAGGTATCGCGGGTCGTGGATGACACAGTAGTTCCCCGGATCTTGTGGGTAAAGTGTGCAACATCTGCAGAGTGTAAAACTATTCGAATAGCCGTGTCTATGGTCAAGGACAGTTGGGCGGTGCTTCTTAAACTATGTCCATAGTTTACAAACCAGTGTGTGTGTTCGGATAACTACTTGGGTCAAGTCAAAGGACTTGACATGATTGAGATGGGTTGATGTCCACTCTATTTATGTTGATATCTGTAACCTGCCCTCATGGTTACTTGAATTCTCCTGATGCATGTCTTACAAGTTGTTGAACATGTCATTGCACTCAAAACTAGCTTTCTGCAAAAAATTACCTATATCATGCATTGTTACATCTTGAACCAAGACATGGGTTGCTTGCGAGTACATTCAAAGTACTCATTGGCTTGTCACTGGTTATTTTATTGGCCAGGCATGAAAGAACAGGATGTGATGAAGAACACTTTGGTGACGAACATGCGAGCTAGGACGCTTCCCAGTCAGAATGCCTATAGGGTTAAGGCAGATGGCATGGGTCCAAGTTATCGACGAAGATTTCCGCTGTGATGATATACTCAAGACTTGACCATAATGGTCCTACTTGTGTAAAACGGTATGTATGGATGTAAGACTCTTGTTATTCAGCTTCTGTGTGTTCAGTGAGCATTGATCTCTGGGATCACTGTACACGTGCATTCGGTGATCACGACTTATGAGTCGGGGTCCCCACAGAGCTGGTATCAGAGCCATCCTGACTGTAGGAAGCCTTACTTAGCATGGTCATTAATTAGGGTAAAACTATTTCCAATACTACTACTAGTTTTCAAAACTATCTATACTTCTCTTCCCTTCTCATTTTTTCGAAAACGAAGGTATACTTTCCTTATTAATCTCTTCCCCTTCAAAACCTTTGGTCGCTAGAACCCTTATGCCCCTGACCGATGGATTCCTTGTAATCCTCGTGGATAATCTAGAAGGAAGATGCCTTGCCAGACGTTCACCCACATCTCCTGAACACAAGATTGGCGACATCACAACAATACGATACCAACAGAAGATACATCCTCAAGGAATGAGGACCTAAAGACCCAGGAGATGGTGACACCCTTGACACTGCCCCAAGATGATGCAACCTTAGCCTACGATGATCAGGGCATAGGATATGCAAGATCATGATATACATCGCTAATAGAGTAACCCTGTCACTGCCGTTGTTGTATCGGCAACCACCGGTGGATGAGAACCTAGCCATTTGGTCCGCCTCACTATAGTGAGCAGGAAAATGGTTCCCTTCGTCCCCCGCTCTTGGTATCGATGTTGTCATCAACGTAACTAATAGGTTGGACCTCTATTATGCCTTGTTAATGTCATTGCATAAATGATTGCTTACCCGAAACCCTTGACGCCTTAAAAGGCAAAAGGGATCGTCATGATTAAGAAAACAACAAAAGATCGAGTCAATGCCAGCTACGAGGAGCCACCTTCACCCCATCACTTCAACAGGTGAGAAGTTGTTGAAGAATCTTCAGGCTCAACCCGGATTGTTTCATCGAACAACTACAAGAGACGTAGCAACACCTGAGGAAAACCCAGAAGACTGCATGAGGCACAAGGCACGACTATTGAGTCCGAGAACCCCTAGGGTAGGATGAGTCGTGTACCCCCTATGCGCAGTCGAGTCCGTATGATAGTTTGAATAGTACCATGATTGTGTGTTGCTTGTTTTTATTTGTTTGTGTTTTGATATAGGTAGCGCTTTTGCCCTAGGCGGCAAGTATGCGACTATATCACCTTCCTCACCTTGTTTCTTTTGTTTGGCCCTCTTTGCACTTGTTTGTTTGCACTTGCACTATAGAACCCCATTTAGGCATTCCCCTCTTCTATGCTACCTCTCCCTCTCATCTCTCTCCTCAAATGAAGGCTAGCAAGACAAGATACACCAAGGATTCTACTTTGGCAACCAAATAGCACTGAAGACTTTTGCTACAACCTCCTCGACCAAGTGCAGCCCCTTAGAGTTATGGTTTCCCCTCAAGATTAGAAACCCATTCCTAGACCCTTCGAGACTTCATAAGATACCCCAGCTCGAATCCTTAACCATGTGCTTAACCCACAGAATTGCAAGAGAACATGTTAAGCCTCCGTAACCTTGCTTATCACTGGGTTCATTAGGGAACTAGTGGACATAGTGAACGAGCACATTATCATCCTAAGATAGCACCAAAACTGACAATGCCATAGGGAAGACCAATTTAAGGATACAGGAACAGTGGACAAATGACTTGGTGAGTTTATATCAATGACTTTGAGGAATCGTCCGAGACTATTTGGTGGATTATGAGGCTTTGATGTTGGTAGGTGAACTTGGTGGGATCATGAGTATAGATTAGCATAACTTTCATTACCCCTGAGTAAATTGGATTTAGTAGGATAATTGTGTTCGCAAGCTGGAATTCTTGGAAGTATTTGGATTTAACTTAGCCATGGGATATTGTTAGGAGACAGTTGATATTACGTAAATGACTTGGGGAACATGTAGGAATTCTCGTTGGACAAGAGATTTGGATTTAAGTAGGTGATTCTAGTTGAATATAGATGCTGAGTATTTCTACATGGTTCGGAGTAAATTGGATTTAGACTGATGATTTCAATCATGACACCATGTTTCTCGGTGGACGATAAACCAGGAGATTGGTTTAATTGTGAGAGTTTATTTAGGGATCTATATATGCTTGACCTTGGAGTTACTTGACCCCGATAATGGGAATTGGTGGACTGACTATAGTAAAGATAACCCTTTTCAAGTATTTGAGGATTATAGGACATTAGAAGATCATGTGGAACACCATAGACATTAGATTTGTAGAATTAATGAATTATGTAGCTAATGGGCTTTTGGAGTTGATTCATAGGAAAGGAAACTAGATCTTGGAGTGGCATACGACGTGTTTCCTTAGGATAGAGATGCACTAACATGGACCTTGGATCAATAGACTGAGCACTTGGATTGTGGTGATTAAATTCAAGCTTAGCAGCTTGTACGTTCTACCCCTGGACTTCTGCATAGATATGAGTTTGGGAATAGTTGTCATGAATGATTTTGTTAGACCTCCCCTCGGGAGCCATGAGGATATGAATAACATGAGTGATGATTGGAGTTGACCTATACAAGATGATTCTTTTCGTAATATGATGTGAAGACTAGGTAGAACTATTGGCATCTTAGAAACTGTGCTTAAGGATAAGATGATAAACGTTCACCCGCACAATAGAATCCTTAAAACTCTTAAGCACCACCAAACCACAACATGGTCGGGTCATGACCACGGGCTTTGGCTCTAGGACAAGAAGACCTTTGCCAATGCTCAATCGAGACCACCACCAATACCCCAGCCTACTTTGCATACCCCATAGACTTCATGTAATACTTGGACAAGTTACTTGTCATCTTTCTTTGATCACATACTTGTCTACCCGAAGACGGAAGAAGAATCGTTGAGCTGGTCAAGGAACATCTGAAGATCGTCATGTCCAGGAGGAAGAACTATACCAACCACCGTCGTCAAGAAATAAACCTCCACATTGAAGACCAGGTGTATCTGCAAGCCACTCCTCTCTAAGGAACCAAGCATTTCCATGACAAGGAGACCCACACCAAGATTCATCGGCCCCTTCGAGATCACTCCAAGATTTAACAACCCCCTCTGAGATCACTACGAGACGAAGAGAAGACTACCAGCTAGAGTCACCACCTGAGTTACCCACTGTGCGTAATGTTTCCACACGACACAACTCTGGAAGTGTTTTCGACTTTCTAGCTAGCCGATCACTAACAAGGACATCGATCATCAAGCCATCGACCCCCAGCCCAACCCCACCTAACGCGAGAGACCCATTAGCAACCCGGATCAAGCCGAACGTCCTACACAAAGCCACACCATCAAGTACCTCAAGGTTCAAGGGAGCACCACTCGGAAGCAGAAGCAGTATGAGGACGTGAAGACTACCCCAGATCCAAGTTTCCATACTTCTTTCCGCGTCTAGTTTGGGAATCTCGGGGACGAGATTCTTGTAAGGGTTGTAGGTCTGTCACACCCTGATTTTCATGGCACAACACTTAAGATGATAAATCATGATAAAATGTGGTTTGACAAAAACTTTTGCATTATTTGACTTTTTATTTTGAGTTGGTTTTCTCTCTGTGTTTTTCAAGTGCTCTTTAAAGTCAACACAACTCCACCTTCGATATTTCATCTCCTTGCCCCAAGCTTCTGCCCAATGATCATGCCATGTGTATAGAGCAACATAGTATTTTCTTACAAAAATAATTTGGCCAAATAGTATTTTCAAAATTTAGTTTTTCAAAAACCCCTGAGTTGAGGCTTGCACTACAAGTACTTGACTTGGGGTGTGAAAAATCATTCAAAAGGTATATTTGAATCCTATTATATGTAGGACTCCCATAAACCACAAAAATATAATTTTAAAAGTTATTTTGCTATTTTATTTAAAAGCTTTTTCTTAAGGACAAAAATGGTCTTTAATAGGGAAATCATTTTATTGTTCTAAAAATATTTGACAAAAACCTAGGGAAACTCAGTGGACATATATTGTCCATATATAAGAGTTTCAACACATGGTCATGTTCAAAATATTGGTCAAATCCCTCAAAACCCCTTTCTGGATATTTCAAGCTTTTGAAATATTTACAAAGGAAATATTCTCCAAAAATTCCAAGAAAATTCTAGCATGTCACATATGACATGATGGATGATCTTGACAAGTACCATGTCATGGAGAATAGCATAACCCCATGAAATCCCCTGAAAACCATTTCTGTCCATTTTGAAGTTTGAGCAACTTTACATTGCTAAACATGTCCAAATGTTCTGAAACCTTGTGAACATGCTCAAATGGTCTAATAACTCATCTAGACCAAATGGACAAGTTGGAGAACAAGCTAACTTGATCAAAGTGCCCCAAAACCCTTCCTGTCCAGAACCAAATTTGAACAACTCTACATTGGAAACTTTCTCCTTTTGATCTCAACTTTTGAGGACATGTTCAGAACCTCAAATGATGACACTACACCAAGTGGTGCATCAAGGAGAATAGGTTTGCATGACTAAATCTTGGGAAGTCCATTTTTGTTGATTTCTAGGATTTACAAAAGTTGCATTGGCCACTTTGCCCAAATGGACTCAATATTGGTGGAACCTATTATTTTATCATACCATATGACCCTGTCAAGCCCCATGACAAGAGGAGTTCATCTTCTTGCCCAAACCACCATCAAACACCTTCTGGCAGAAATTAAAAATGTATGTTTTGTCCACTTCCACTAATCTCCATGAGTTCTCCTTTTTACCACAGCCCCTCCTAGTCCCCCTATACCTCTGGTGTGCTTCCCTGCCCGAGAGGCAATGATGAAGGGGGGCAGGGATCCATTTTTCTTCTCTGGACAGCCACTTTTCCTCCCTTTCTCATCTCTCTCTCACTCCTGGCAAGTTCCAGAGCATCCAAAGCCTCCAACCCTCTTGTTTAATCCCCCTTCAGACCCCCAGACACAAGTGGACACGCGAGTGCGCGCGGAAAAGCCGTGGATGCCGGTCATTTGCGTGCTTTAGAGCATGTCAGCATGCTCCCGACCGTTGACACCGCGTCCCCCGACCACCTCGAGCCTCCCCCTCGCGCTAGTCGAGGCGCCTCGACGTCCGCAACACGCCACCGTGCAGGCCCCCTCGTCTCTCCCTCTCTCTCACCTCCTGCGGTGCGTGCCCAGAGCCGCCCGGCTCAGCCAATGCCCGGCCTCGCACGCGCGAGCAGCAGAGCCTCTCCCCGCTCCCTCTCTCTCTTCCTGGCACTCTACTCGACTCCCACGAACGCCGTAGACAGCCCCGGGCCTCCTCCCATGGCCACTGCGGCCATTCCCGCGGGTGCCCGTAGGCCATGTCCACGGTGAGCCGTGGCTTCGCCATATAATGCCGCCCCTGACCTCCCTCTGGAGCTCCTTTGATCTCTCTCTCCCCCGTGAACCCCCTGGACCAACCTGCACCCCCTCTCGTGCCCTCCTGCTACTTCCATAGCCGGAGTGCCGCCGTCGGCCTCCGCCCAAATTCACGCAACCCAAAGCCTCCCCGCCCCTCCTTTGGCCACCAGTAGAACCGCAGATGAACGGCAGAGCTCTCCCCCTCTTCGTTTCGTCCCCTCCGCGGCTGCAGCGCCATGCCCCAACCTCACTGTCGCCTCCGTCCGCCGTGGGTGATGCACCGCCCGCATCCGACCACCCCTGCCTCCATGGAGTACCTCGATGGATGCGCCACTCTCCCCTGAGCACGCCGATGGGCCCAGCATCTCCAGAGACGCCCTGTGGCACCGGCGGCTGGCGGCGAACGCCTCCTCTGTCTCCCTTCGCACCACGCGGGAGGTGTAGGACGAACCTGGAGGGGGGGCCCACTCGTCAGTGGCCCAGCCTCCAGGCCACGCTGGCAAGTGGAGACGGGCCGGGAGAAATTCGCCTTCGACGTGACCCCTTGCGCGCGTGCGGCCGAGCCACTGGGCCGGCCCAGTGGCGCCCTGCTGCTAAACCTCGCCCAGCGTGCGCCGCCGCCGCCCAGATCCAGCCCGTTTCGGTAAATCCTTTGTCTTTTTCTTTTTCCAGTCAACTTCAAAAATCCATAAATAAATCAACAGAGCTCCAAATTTGATGATTCAAATTTTGTAGTAGTTCATAAATTCACGATCTATCACTTGGTGCTATTTGCTCATTTTTCCAGAGACCTTTTCTTCACAAATATTTATCAAATCCTATCTTTCCTATTTTTGTGATGAACCTTAGAAAATCACAGAGAGCTCAAGATTGATCCAAATGCCATGATTCAAATTCCTAGATGCTTCTAAATTCATAACTTAGTTTATGAACATTTTCGTTAATACTCTCTGTGCAACACAATATAATGAGCCATTTCTTCATATTTGTCAACTTTGCAAATTCATAAGAAATTCATTTGAACTCCAAATCCAGTGAAACCAAATCCTAGATGCTTCTAAAATCATCCTTTGTTAAATGGGTATCTTTGCTCATTTTCCAAAAATATATTTCTGTACACTTCTTGCAAATCCATAAACCCCTTGATTCCATCATATTGAAATGCTCAGAGATATCCACTGATCCAATTCCAATGAAACCACTCTGGTTATTTTTCATATAACCAGAGATGTCCTAGAAAAGTCAAATTAATATTTTTAGAGCACTTTTATTTTCTGCCTTGTTGTGTTGCTTATTATGATTGTTTCCGACGTTAGTTGACGAAGTAGACGGAGTAATTGGAGAAGGACCAGAAGATTTCAAGACTCTGATGAATCAGGCAAGCAGCCCTTTGACCATGTCTATGAAACCCTTTTTATGCATGTCATATAGCACCATATTGTTGTTGCATCGGAATCATGATGAGGTGGTATCCACTTTGATGGTTTGCCACCGTACTTCCTCATTGATACTTGCATTGTGCATAACCCTACCTTCTTATGAGGGTTATGACGGTGGGAGTAGATAGGATGCTAAAGTAGTGCTACGCAAAAAGGGACGGGAATATGCATGGTGATGGAGACAAAGTATTTTCAAAAGACTTTTCGAAAACCCCATCGGGTGACACTTATGCCCGGGGGAGATGATGAGATGGGTAACCACTTGATGACGAAGTGGTGTACCGAGGCAAGTGTGTGTGTTGTTTTCGAAAACGGATTAGATTTAAGATTTGTTGACTGTCCCAACCTTACATGCGCAACCACTCTACCCTTATATGGGAAAGGGCATTATTGATTACCTAGACTGATACTAGCTTGGAGCCCGCATTACTAGTGACGGGAGAGTTGTTGGTGCGCTCTCTCGGGACGGGGTCGTGCCAGGTAGGGCGGCCAAGAACATTTTTATGGGGCACCGGACACACCGTTGGTACCCCGTGCCAGTATGTGATGAATATGGGAGCGATGCTCCACACTTTTAAGATGTGAAATGTTGGGCACGGGGGTCACTACCAATCAAGTGGACTCCATGTTAGTGTCGTCTAGGGAAAGGTAGTGATCGGGTGCTTACCCCGGGTACTTGAGGTATCGCGAGTCGTGGATGACACGGAAGTTCCCGGGACCTTGTGGGTAAAGTGTGCAACCTCTGCAGAGTGTACAACTATTCGAATAGCCATGTCCACGGTCAAGGACAGTTGGGCGGTGCTGCTTAAACTATGTCCGGAGTTTACAAACCAGTGTGTGTGTTCGGATAACTACTTGGGTCAAGTCAAAGGACTTGACGTGATTGAGATGGGTTGATGCCCACTCTATTTATGTTGATATCTGTAACCTGTCCTCATGGTTACTTGAATTCTCCTGATGCATGTCTTACAAGTTGTTGAACATGTCATTGCACTCAAAACTAGCTTTCTGCAAAAATTTACCTATATCATGCATTGTTACATCTTGAACCAAGACATGGGTTGCTTGCGAGTACATTCAAAGTACTCATTGGCTTGCCACTGGTTATTTTATTGGCCAGGCATGAAAGAACAGGATGTGATGAAGAACACTTTGGTGACGAACATGCGAGCTAGGACGCTTCCCAGTCAGAATGCCTGTAGGGTTAAGGCAGATGGCATGGGTCCAAGTTATCGACGAAGATTTCTGCTGCGATGATATACTCAAGACTTGACCATAATGGTCCTACTTGTGTAAAATGGTATGTATGGATGTAAGACTCTTGTTATTCAGCTTCTGTGTGTTCAGTGAGCATTGATCTCTGGGATCACTGTACACGTGCATTCGGTGATCACGACTTATGAGTCGGGGTCCCCACACGGAGCCCCAAGCGCCCCCAGTGCATTGGGTTCGGCCTGGGATCGCCGGGCCAAACAATGGGCCAAACCGGCAAAATTCGGCATCCTGAGGGGGCAACTGGGAGGTTTTTTCGGTGCCAGCAGAAAAAAACTCGTCCTGGGGGCCTATTGGGGGCGCGAGTGGACATGCTCTTATACTCTCACATAGTATCTATTGTGTGTCTTTTACTTCCACACGATTTCTTTAATTTTGTGGCATTCTCAATTTCATGGTGTTACTTTAGGAGCTGAATTAAGATAAAATGAAGGTTGTTGCACCGATGTTGGTCTGGAGCACCATTCAGAGGCCTTGTTGTCGAGTGGGAGGACCAGAAGGTAGTGGGAGGCGACGCCGAGTGGATCGATGACAGTTGTGTTGTGTTTGGTGTCTGGGAGCTGGTACAGGAAGCGAAGGTCATCGATGTCGCAATCCACATACCCTCCTCCCTGTTGTGCCTCCCCACAGACAATTTTCTCTTTGGTCGCCCTCCAAATGGACGCTTCAGAAGGACATCACAGCACGGCGTCGTTGGAGGAAAGGACCACTGTCGTGCGCTCGACGGCGAGAACAGGCTAAGGTCCTCATTCGACCTTAACTTCAAGGTAGCTTTGTTGTTTAATTACATCCCCTCCTAGCTAGCTAAAAAGAGACATTCACTTCTGCGTGTGCAGAATTGCATGAGTTTTTAGTGAAAAGTTAGTAGAGCTTGCTTAATCAAGATGTACTACCTCCGTCCCGGTTTATTGGTCTCTATTGTATTTCGTGTCAAATTTTGACCATAGATTGAACTCACAAAATGTTCATGCATGTCATAAAAAATTATATCATTGAAAACTATGTTCAAATACGAATTCAGCGATATAACTTTTCTTGACATGCATTAACATTTTGTTAGTTAAATTTTTGGTCAAAATTTGGCACAAACTACAAAGGGGACCTATAAACCAGGACGGAGGTAGTAGTAATTAGTGCATTGCTGCTTCTGTGACAAACTATAGGAATGAACATTGCCAGGAAATAAAAATGACCACTATGCTAAAGAGGCTTATTCTAAACATAGTATTTTTATGTCAGTTACATATAGTGTCTAAATGCTTACTTCCCAATTTTCCTTGAAATTTGTTGTCCTTCCTCTTAGCCTTTAGGCACTGCAAGCTAAATATATGTGAAATTGCATGTCTCTAGCAGTAGCATTTCATTCATTGTGGTCTGGAGCAAGTGAGCCTTCGCAAGAAACTGTACCTCATGTTCAAGGTCATGTCCTGGTAAGCTGAGATGTAACCAAACCTATAGGTAATGTAATTTTATGATTTGGACATGCCGAGCGGTTTTGGTGGAGATTGGTTGTTTTGGCCATGTGGTTTGTTTTGTGAGAATTTTGAGGGGAATTTTTAATAGTTGTTAATTCCTGGTCTTCATTGTTTGGCTCTTCTGATATCTATGCACTCATCTTGGAATGATGATTATGAGAGCATTTCAGGCTAGAAAGTTTCACAATATTGCTTCTTTTAATTAATTAGGTGCAGACTCATTCATTACCTGTTGAGACGATTTGAATTTCCTTTGTGTTTACTGTCCTCACACCCACGGAATTCTCTTTACAAAATGTAATCAAGCTGTATGAATTTCAGCACCAGATACCATCAGAATCCTATACCTGACAATCGTGATATGCTGGATTTGGATGAACCGTTTGATTCCATGTTTAGCCAACCTATGGACAACCCTTTTAGTAATTACAAGAGCATGTTCATATATAAGGTGACTGATACAAGAGCACGTTCATATATAAGGTGACTGATACAAGAGCACTGTAATTACCATTTGATTATTTTGATTTGACGGTCATGTCTAATTGCTTGACGGAGTAATAGTGTTCAACATGTCACAATTGTATACTCCCTCCGTTCCTAAATATTTGTCTTTCTAGAGATTTCAACAAGTGACTACATACGGAGCAAAATGAGTGAATCTACACTCTAAAATATGTCTATATACATCCGTACGTGGTAGCCCATTTGAAATCTCTAAAAGACAAATATTTGGGAACAGAGGGAGTAATTCAGATTAGTGATACATATTTTAGTCTTAGTGATACCTTTACTTTTTTAAATCACCGAACTATCTTTCTTACCTTTCTACCTAAGGCATAGTGAAGTACAAGGCTAATGAGATATGTAGTGTGGCTAATTATGAAATATACCAAAAAGTGAGTACAACTTATTTTAATTTATACTCCCGAGTCTTGATGTTGATTTACTTGAAAACTCAAAGTTATTATAACTGAAAGTGTCACCTCACCTCAATATCTGAGAGTAGTTGCATCCTAATGATTTACATCCTGTAGATGTTTTTGTTTTCTGAATTTTTCACATCCTATAGATTTACTTTTGTACTGATTTTTGATGTTCTGAAGTCGAAGTAGCTAATGTTTTACAGATTTATATGTACCCCCTGTACTCAAGAAGTGGGTGTTTCAATGGATGGGTGTTTCACATGCATTCGCATGCTTCATAGTGTTAAGCAAAGTATAACAGGCCCGATCGTGTCAGGTTGGTAACGTAGACTCCAAGGGTAGTTCGGCTAGATAGTCTAGGTTATTAGCATTGTAGTTTATCTCTGTAACAACTCTATCTCTTATCACTTGTACCTCAAGTTATAATTGTTGGAATAAACCAAGATGTCCAGTCCGGCTCGGACATGGAACCTTCACCCGTGTAGGATTCGTATGGTAGTACTAGGTAGCCTCTAGTATATATATACGTGTATACACTTGTAATCAAATCATCAGAAGCAATAAAGAGATATACAAAGGCTCGATACGGGCCTTTAGCCATCGATCAGTTTTTCCAGTTTGCAAATTATGTCGAGAATCATCCACCGCACACACGTACAAGACAGCACCGGTTTCGTTTGTACGTACGCTCCGCGGCGAGACGACCACGTACTACAGAATCCATCAAGCTGCTTGCTTGCTAGCTTGTCTAGCTAGCTTCCACGTACATGTGCTTCTACTCTGGTGATTTGATCTAGGGATCAAAAGTCAACAATTGGTATCTAGAGCCTTGACGATCTACGGTCTATGATGACGGACAGCGACGCTGATTCGGTCAAGTTCGGCAACGGTGGTTCCGAGGCGAACAAGAACGGCGACATGGTGAAGAAGGGCGGCAAGTCAGCAACCAGTGGTGGCGGAACGGGCGGCACCAACGTACTGGCGCATCGCAACATCCCCATCCAGTACCCGATGCTCACCGACGCCAACTACGGCGTGTGGGCGGTGAAGATGAAGATCATTCTCCGAACCCTTCAAGTATAGGAGGCCATCACGGACGACGATGTCGACAAGGAGTTCGACGAAGGTGCCATGGCCGCCATAGTCTAGTCTGTGCCAGATTCCGTGCTGATGACATTGGCGGAGTTCGAGACAGCAAGAGAGGCGTGGAACGCACTCAAAGAGATGAGGATCAGAGAAGATCGCGTCACCAAGGCTCGGGCACAAGTGCTGAAGCGCCAATTTCACAAGTTGTAGATGAAGGAAACTGAATTGGTGAACGACTATGCCATGCGTCTGACTACATTGGTGGGAGAGATCCGCGCGCTTGGTGCAAAGCTCGAGGAGACTGAGATTGTGGAGAAGTTTTTCAGTTCGATGACTGATAAATTCACGTACATCATCGGCACGCTCGAGCAGCTTTACGACATTGACGACATGACCATAACGAAGGCGATCGGACGCTTGCGTACATGGGAAGAGAATGCTCGTGGTTGTCGGAAAGGCAAAGGAGGAGGTGGTGACCAACTCATGTACTCACGGGCAGATTGGGAGTCCCCAAGTAGCAAAGGAAGGCGCAACGTTGGCGAAGGCTCAAGCAACATGAACCGCGGCGGACAAACCAAAGAAGGCAAAGGAAAAGGCAAGCCACAAGTTCGTGGTAAGGCGGACCGATCTAAAGAGCGGAAGCCACGGAACTTAGATATGTCCGAGGTCAAGTGCTATAACTGCAATGAGATAGGTCACTTTGCAAAGGACTGTCCGGAGCCTAACAAGCGGGAGATCAAGGCAAATTTTGCGAAGCAGGAAGACGAACGTCCAGGTCTTCTGATGGCCAAAGTTTATGATCTCGTCCAAACAATGGTTGTAAAACCAAACCGGAAGGTGCTACTTCATGAGAAAAAAGTAACACCAAAGTTATCCGGAAGCCAGAACATGTCATGGTATCTAGACATGGGTGCCAGTAACCACATGACGGGGTGCAAGGAGAAGTTCCTCGAGCTAGAATATGATGTTCAAGGCTCGTTCAAGTTCGGTGATGGTTCAAATGTGGAGATTTGCGGGCAAGGCTCTGTCCTCTTTGAGGGTCTCACAGGAGAACATCGCATACTCACTGGAGTGTACTACATCCCACGGCTTCGAAACAACATCATCTCTATCAGGAAACTTGACGAGAATGGATGCAAGGTGGATATCGAGAACGGAGTGATGACGATCTTCGACAACCTCCGAAACGTGCTAGCGCGTGTGAATCGCACGCGGAACAGGCTCTATATCCTCAACCTTGATCAATCTCAACCGGAGTGTTGGCTCGCCAAGACTGATGATGATTCGTGGTTATGGCATGCTAGATTTGGACACGTTAACTTCTACGCCTTGAAGAAGATGTCGAAGATGGAGATGGTATCTGGGATGCCGTTTATCGACCATGTTGATCGAGTATGTGACGGGTGCTTGGTTGGAAAATAGCACCACAGGCCGTTCCCTGCTCGGTCTACCTATCATGCAAGTGATGCACTTGAGCTGCTCCATGGTGACCTATGTGGCCCTATCACCACAGCAACTCACGGAGGAAAGAAGTACTTCTTCCTTGTGGTAGATGACTACTCGAGATACATGTGGGTCGTTCTCCTACGATCTAAAGACGAGGCGTTTGAAGCGTTCAAGAAGCTGAAGGATGCAATGGAGATGGAACACAAGCTGAAGGTTCACGCTCCACGGACAGATCGGAGAGGAGACTTTACATCAAACGAGTTCAACGACTACTGTGAGAAGATTGGCATAAAGAGGTTCCTCATGACACCTTATACGCCACAGCAGAACGGGGTTGTTGAAAGGCATAATCAAACCGTCTTTGACATGGCGAGAAGTTTACTCAAGAGCAAGAACTTGCCGGGGACATTTTGGGGAGAAGCTGTCTCGACAGCTGTCTATCTTCTCAATCGGGCTCCAACGAAGGCGGTGATCGGCAAGACTCCGTATGAAGCAATTTACGGATGTAAGCCGAATGTGTCTCATCTACGGACGTTCGGGTGCGTGGCGCATGTGAAGACGGCGGAGCCGCATCTCTCAAAGCTTGCTGATCGTAGCACCAAGATGGTGTTCATCGGATACGAGAGGAGTTCCGGCACCAAGGCATATCGCTTCTACGATCCACGAACCAAGCGTCTACGGATTTCGCGCGATGTTGTGTTTGAAGAAAACCAAGCGTGGAATTGAAGCGCAGCAGACGATGCTCCAAATAGTAACATATTCACAGTTGAATTTCCAACTGATGATGCAAGGGAGGATGTCCAGGTGGTTGGCAAGACACCCAACCAAGGTGACCACAATGGAAGTGATCATCATGGTGCCGACACCGACGACGATGTGCATGGGTCGCAAGGTGATAGCGACAATGACACGCACGACACGGGCGGAGATCTCGACAATGAGGCGCATAGTGATGATGACAATCAAGATGATGGTCATGATCACGACGACTACGCCGACGACGAGGATGCCAATGACCCGGCATCTACCACGCCCTAGACTCAACCGTCTTCCTCAAGTGCATCGACGCCGACACAATTTGTGTCGCCCCCTTTGCAAGCCACGACGGATTCTTCTGGGCCTCGTCGCTACAAGCCCCTCAAGAAAGTCTACAAGTACGCAAAGCCAGTTACACTCGAGTACTCCGATTTGTGTTTACTCGGAGTTGAGGAGCCAGCGAACTTCGTAGAGGCGAGCAAAAGTACAAGTTGGATGCACACCATGGATGAGGAGATGAAGGCAATCGAGAGCAATGGCACGTGGACTTTGGTAACCCGACCTTCGAACCAAAAGGCCATAGGTTTGAAGTGGGTTTACAAGTTGAAGAAGGACACGAAGGATGCCATTATAAAGTGCAAGGCAAGACTCGTTGCAAAGGGCTACGTACAACGTCAAGGAGTTGACTATGAGGAGGTGTTTGCACTGGTTGCTCGAATCGAGACGGTGAGAGTGCTCCCAGCTTTGGCAGCACAAGAGGATTGGAAGGTTCATCATATGGATGTGAAATCCGCTTTTCTCAACGGCGACCTCAAAGAAGAAGTGTACGTGGAACAACCCCTCGGCTATGAGAAGAAAGGCGAAGAAGGGAAAGTTTACAAGCTCAAGAAGGCACTTTACGGGTTGAAGCAAGCGCCAAGAGCTTGGAACGCAAAGTTAGACCGAAGTTTGATATCGCTCGGGTTCAAGAGATATCCCCTCGAGCACGCGGTCTATACAAAGAACTCCAAAGGATCAAACCTGCTAGTTGGAGTTTATGTCGACGATCTGATTATCACCGAAGATAGCACGCAAGAAATTGAACGTTTCAAGGCGCAGATGAAGAAGAAGTTTAGCATGAGCGATCTGGGATTACTCAGCTATTACTTGGGCATCGAAGTGAAGCAAAGCTCCGGGGAGATTTCCCTATGTCAATCGGCTTATGCGGTCAAGTTATTGGACAAGTGTGGAATGTCAGATTGCTACGAGACACGAGCTCCAATGGACCAACGTAACAAATTGAGCAAGCGTAGCTCAAATCCGCCGGTGGACGCCACAATGTATCGAAGCGTTGTGGGCAGCCTAAGATATTTGGTGCATACCCGACCTGACTTGGCTTATTCAGTCGGAATCGTGAGTCGTTTCATGGAGAATCCGACAACCGAACACATGAGCGCGGTCAAGCAAATCTTGCGCTATGTGAAAGGCACTATTAATCTTGGCTGCACGTACAGAAAGGGAAAGGAAGGATTGATCCTTCATGGATACTCAGATAACGACATGGCAGGTGATGTGGATGACCGGAAAAGCACAACGGGCATGATATTCTATCTTGGCCCAAATCCTATCAGTTGGAATTCTCAGAAGCAAAAGGTGGTTGCACTGTCTTCATGCGAGGCAGAATACATAGCAGCAAGCACGACGGCTTGTCAAGCAGTGTGGCTAAGAAGACTCCTAGATGATCTTGCAAAGCGGGAGGTGCAGAAGGTGTCATTGAAGATTGACAACCAAGCTGCAATGTCATTGTGCAAAAATCCGGTTTATCATGAAAGGAGCAAGTACATAGATACCCGGTTGCACCACATCCGGGAGTGCATTGAGAAAGGGATGATCGAGGTTCAGCACGTGAACACGAAAGACCATCTTGTCGATATTCTTACGAAGTCTCTCGGACGACAGAAGTTCTTGGAGATGCGAGAAAGAATCGGCGTCCAAACTATGAAGTGAGGACATCATATTTAGGGGGGTGAATGTTGGAATAAACGAGGATGTCTAGTCCGGCTCGGACTTAGAACCTTCACCTGTGTAGGATTCGTATGTAGTACTAGGTAGCCTCTAGTATATATATATACGTGTATCCCTTTGTAATCAAATCATCAGAAGCAATAAAGAGATATACAAAGGCTCGATACGGGCCTTTAGCCATCGATCAGTTTTTCCAGTTCGCAAATTACGTCGAGAATCATCGAACGCACACACGTACAAGACAGCCCCGGTTTCGTTTGTACGTACGCTCCGCGGCAAGACGACCACGTACTACAGAATCCATCAAGCTACTTGCTTGCTAGCTTGTCTAGCTAGCTTCCACGTACGTGTGCTGCTACTCTAGTGATTTGATCTAGGGATCAAAGCCAACAGTAATCTCAACCATGTACGCGATCTGGTGAGTTGCGCCCTAGTATATTAACACGAAGCTGTCGGTCAGGCAAAGACACGACGTTAACCTAAAGTTTTCACATGGTATCATCCTAACTCTTCCACATCGCATCTACTATTCCCATCCACCACCTCCGCCTCCACCATGGCCGCCTCCTCCAGCGCCTAACCAGCCAACCTCTCTGGTCAGATCACCGAGAAGCTGACACGCACCAACTACATCCTCTGGCGGACTCAAGTCACGCCGCAGCTCTGTGGTGCTGGCTTCTACGGGTATGTCGACGGCTCCATGCCGGAGCCAGCCCGACTCGTCGTCACCAAGGACAAGGAAGGGAAGGAGGAGACTTCCCTGAACCCCCTTCATCCGATCTGGATGCGCGAAGAGCAGCAGGTACTTGGCTACCTTCTAAATAATCTCTCCAAGGAGGTACTTGTGCAGGTCACCACGATCGATCATGCGCAAGATCTCTGGACAGCACTGGCGAACATGTTTTCATCCCAGTCCCTGTCACGCGTCAACAACATCCGTGTCGCCCTCGCCAATGCGCAAAAGGGGACGCAGCCCGTCGCAAGCTTCTTCGGGCACATGCACTCACTCTCAGATGAGCTCGCGGTGGCTGGCAAGCCGCTCGGGGACGGTGAACTCGTCTCCTACATCATCGCCGCCATCGACATGGAGTACCGGCCACTCGTATCCGCGCTCGATGCCCGCACCACGCCTGTCTCGCTCGATGATCTGTTTGCTATGATCAGCAACTTTGATCAGCGGGTTGCCCTCTACCAAGGGGGGCACTCCGGCGGCGGCTTCAAGTCCTCCGCGAACGCGGCCATGCACGGCCGTGGTGGCAGCTCACGTCATCGAGGGCGTGGTAGGGGCAGGCACAACAGCGGCCCCAACAACAACAGCAGCAACTCTCGTGGCCCCAACGGCGGTGGCGGCCGGCCCTCCTCCAACAACAACCAAGGCCGCCGCAACAACTCCAACAACAGATCGCGCCCCGATGTCGTCCGGTGTCAAATCTGTGGTAAACCTGGCCACTCGGCCAAGAATTGCTGGTACAGGTTTGACGATGATGATGACTCCTCTCAGGACGAGAAGGTAGTTGCTGCGGCCGACGGATCGTATGGCGTGGACACCAACTGGTACATGGATAGTGGTGCCACGAACCACATCACCGGCGAACTCGAGAAGGTGACCATGCGGAAGAAGTACCCGGCCAAGATCACATCCACACCGCGAGTGGAGAAGGTATGAAGATCCGTCATGTTGGTCACTCAATTATTAAAACCCCTCATCGTCCAATTCATCATTGCTATTGATAATCACGTCTTCCTCGAGTTTCACCCTTTCTTCTTTTTGATCAAGGATCAGGTAACGAGGAAGGTACTGTATCGAGGTAGATGTGTTCGCGGGCTCTACCCCTTGATTCCGGAGCTTCGAAGAAGATTCAATAAACAAGCCTTTAGTGTCACCAAGCTATCCTCTACACGGTGGCATGATCGTTTAGGACATGCAGCTTTTTCTTTAGTTGAACGAGTGCTTAGGAAAAATAAACTCCCGTTTGTTGGAGAGCGTGATGTTGAAACTATTTGTGATTCGTGCCAAAGAGCAAAAAGGCATCAGTTACCATATCCAATTTCCACTAGTGTTTTGACCAAACCATTGCAACTTATTTTTTCTGATGTGTGGGGGCCTTCCCCATCCTCTGTCGGTAGATACACATATTATGTGAGCTTCATAGATGATTATAGCAAATATTCGTGGATTTATCTCCTCAAGAAACGTTCCGACGTGTTCCAAGTTTTTCGTAACTTTCAAGCACTCGTTGAACGTAAGTTTGACAGCAAAATACTTGCCCTCCAATCTGATTGGGGCGGTGAGTATGAGAAGCTCAACTCATTCTTTCAAGAACTTGGTATCTCTCATCATGTGTCTTGCCCACGCGCTCATCAGCAAAATGGATCGGCAGAACGCAAACACCGCCACATTGTAGAAGTTGGCTTAGCACTTCTTGTTGGCGCCTCCATGCCACTAAAGTTCTGGGATGAGGCGTTCCTCACTGCCGTTCACATCATCAATATGCTTCCAAGCCATGTGAAAGGATCGACATGGTTGACTAGAGGGGGGTGAATAGGCAACTAACAACTTTTAGCTTTTCTTTACCAAATTAAACTTTGCATCAAAGTAGGTTGTCTAAATATGCAACTAGGTGAACAACCTATATGATGCAACAACAATAAGTGCACAAGCAAGCAAGGGATACAACACAAAAGCTTGCACAAGTAAAGGCACGAGATAACCAAGAGTGGAGCTGATGGAGACGAGGATGTGTTACCGAAGTTCCTTCCTTTTAAAGGGAAGTACGTCTCCGTTAGAGCGGTGTGGAGGCACAATGCTCCCCAAGAAGCCACTAGGGACACCATATTCTCCTCACGCTCTCACACAATGCGAGATGTCGTGATTCCACTATTGGTGCCCTTGAAGGCGGCGACCGAACCTTTACAAACAAGGTTGGGGCTATCTCCACAACTTAATTGGAGGCTCTCAACGACACCACGAAGCTTCACCACAATGGACTATGGCTCCTAGGTGACCTCAACCGTCTAGGGTGCTCAAACACCCAAGAGTAACAAGATCCGCTAGGGATTAGTGGGGGAATCAAATTTCTCTTGGTGGAAGTGTAGATCGGGGCTTTCTCAACCTATCCCGAGCAAATCAACAAGTTTGATTGGCTAGGGAGAGAGATCGGGCGAAAGTGGAGCTTGGAGCAACAATGGAGCTTTTGGGAAAGAGGTAGGTCAACTTTGAGGAAGAAGACCCCTTTATATAGTGGGGGGAACAATCCAACCGTTACCCCCCCCCCTAGAAGCCCCGCACAGAGCGATACTACCGCTTGGGCGGGCGGTACTACCGCTGAGCAAGCGGTACTACCATCCCCACCCAGCGGTACTGCCACGCATAAGAGGGGAGAAAGGACCTGGGCCTAGAGCGGTACTGCCGCGGAGGTAAGGGTGGTACTACCACTTGGGGCGGTACTACCGCCACTACTGCCGCAACTAGTACCGCACAACCCGACACGAGAAACAGAGGCCTCGAGTCGAGGCGGTAGTATCCCGGAGCCTCAGCGGTACTACGGCCGAAGACAGCAAGTGGTACTACCGCTTGAGGAGCGGTACTACCGCTTGATGTGCTTCGGTGGTACTATCGCTGAGGACCGCGGTACTACCGCTGGGACCTGTCAGAGCAAGCTAGGAGAGGAAAGGGAACTCCATTGAAGCGGGAAGGAATAGCGGGTGCGATAAAGATGTGTACATGTTGATTCCACCCTAGCCTTACCAAAGCGGATCCCCTCTTGATAGTACAGAGACTCGTACAAAACTAGTCCACCAACCTAGAAACCAAAGAGCTACACCGTCTTGAATAGAACACCGAGGGAAGGGAATCGTCTCGTGCCAAAGGATGAATCTCTGAAAAACTTAACGCACATGATTAGTCCGCAAAAGCATTGTCATCAATCACCAAAACACCTTGGGGATAAATATGCCCTTACACCGTGTCATCAATAGTGAAACACCTACAGAAAAAATTCTGCATACCAAACCATACTACACTTCCCTCCGTGTGTTTGGCTGCGCTTGTTGGCCTAACCTTAGACCATATAACAAACGCAAACTAATGTTTCGATCTAAGCAGTGTGTTTTCATTGGCTACGGTGCCATGCACAGAGGTGTCAAGTGCCTAGATGTCTCTACTGGCCGTGTCTACATTTCCCGTGATGTAGTCTTTGATGAAACAAAGTTTTCCTTTGCTGATCTCCACCCCAACGCCGGTGCCTTACTCCGTCAAGAAATTCTGCTCTTGCCTTCTCATCTCACTGATTTTGATCAAAGGGGGAATAATAATTGTGTTGATCCATCATTGACTAATCCTCATAACCATGTGCATGAGCTAGCCGAAGGAAGCATGAGCAAATATGGTGAAGAAATCAGTCAAAATGATCAAGAAATCGGTTCAAATGGGCAATATTTGATGTGTCCAGATTTGGGAGGCAGCAAATCTGCCTCGGGATCGCTGCTGCGGCACCTGCCCAGGCCATCCGCCTCGGGATCTACGCCGCTGCATGGCGCCAGCACGTCACAAACCACGTCGCCCACCAGGAGTAGCGGCGCCGTCTCCCCAGGCACCACACGTGTGGCAACGACTCGTCAACCTGACGCCACCGAGCCGCACCAATCCGAGGCGACCACATGTTCCCCTGGGAGGCGCTGGCCAGCAGACGGACCCTGTTGCTATGTGCGTCGCCAGCCGACAGCGGGCGCGCCCACCTGCGCAGATTCAACAGGTTCTGCGAGCGTGGGATCCGGTGCTGATCCTCTGCAATCATTGCATAATGATGCGGCAGCAGCACACATGGGATCTTCTGTGCCGCCCATGTCTGGCTCCTCACGCGTTGAAGCCGCAGAAGATCCCGGTGCAGGAGCAGCCACTGGAACAGCACTAGGCGCATCATCCTCGGGATCAGATGCGGGATCTCCTGCGCCACGGGCTGGTGTAGTCTCTCCTATGCAACCACGCACTCGTCTTCAAAAAGGGGTAATTCAACATGTTAATTATAAAACAAAGTTTGGCTTGGCTTGTTCCTCCATAGGTGAACCTAGTTCGGTTGAAGAGGCACTGAATGACCCACGTTGGAGGAAGGCAATGGAAGAAGATTATTCGGCATTGAAGAAAAATAAAACGTGGCATCTAGTACCTCCACGACGAGGTAAAAATCTCATTGATTGCAAATGGGTGTTTCGCATTAAAAGAAAGTCTGACGGATCTATAGATCGTTACAAAGCAAGACTTGTTGCAAAGGGCTTCAAACAACGGTATGGCATAGACTATGAGGACACATTTAGTCCTGTTGTTAAAGCTGCCACCATTCGCCTTGTTTTGTCTGTTGCTGTTTCCAGGGGATGGAGTCTCAGACAATTAGATGTGCAGAATGCGTTCCTTCATGGCATTCTCGAAGAGGAAGTATATATGAAGCAACCTCCTGGGTTTGTGAACAAAGTGAGAGCACAAGTGCTCCCTAGGTGGTTTTGGTAATTAATGTCAACATATCTCTTGTTGGACTAACACTTTTATCTAGTATGTTTCAGATAAGTTCAACAATGGAGTGGCATGGACTAAAGGATGTGGGAACTCCTTCAAGATGCTAAGGACAAAGGATTGGTTCAAGCTTCAAGCTCAAGACTCTTCATTTTACATTTTAGTGATCTAAGATCACATTGAGTCTATAGGAAAAGCCAATACTATCAAGGAGGGATGAGGTGTTGCTTAATGAGCCTCTTGCTTCATGTGCTTAGTGATATGCTCCAAAAACCCTCAACCACTTTCTCACATCCACATATGTCCTAAACCTAAAGTCAAACTCGGCCCCACTGATTCTTTCTATCCGGCGCCACTAAGTTTTGATGTCTTAGCCACTGCCACAAACCCTAGGCAAATCGGTCTCACCGATAGGGATCCCGGTCTCACCGAGATGGGATTGTAATCTCTCTGTGTATGTCCATTATCAAAATCGGTCTCACCGAGTTTGAGCAATCGGTACTACCGAGATTACAATGCAAACTCTCTGGTTAACTTATTATCAAAATCGGTCCCACCGAGTTTGATAATCGGTCAAACCGAGTTTGCCTGACCAACTCTCTGAAAAGCTAATTACCAAAATCGGTCCTACCGAGTCTGTGTAATCGGTCTCACCGAGATTACGTTATGCCCTAACCCTAACCATATCGGTCCCACCGAGTTGCATTCCGGTCCCATCGAAAACCCTAACGGTCACATTATTTGCTAAATCGGTCTGACCGAGTTTAACGATTCGGTCCCACCGAGTTTGGTAGATTGTGTGTAACGGTTAGATTTTGTGTGGAGGCTATATATACCCCTCCACCTCCTCTTCATTCGTGGAGAGAGCCATCAGACTGAACCTACACTTCCAGCATCCTATTTCTGAGAGAGAACTACCTACTCATGTGTTGAGGCCAAGATATTCCATTCCTACCATATGAATCTTGATCTCTAGCCTTCCCCAAGTTTCTTTCCACTCAAACCCTCTTTCCACCAGATCCAAATCCTATGAGAGAGAGTTGAGTGTTGGGGAGACTATCATTTGAAGCACAAGAGCAAGGAGTTCATCATCAACGCACCATTTGTTACTTCTTGGAGAGTGGTGTCTCCTAGATTGGCTAGGTGTCACTTGGGAGACTCCGACAAGATTGTGGAGTTGAACCAAGGAGTTTGTAAGGGCAAGGAGATCGCCTACTTCATGAAGATCTACCGCTAGTGAGGCAAGTCCTTCATGGGCGACGGCCATGGTGGGATAGACAAGGTTGCTACGTCATGGACCCTTCGTGGGTGGAGCCCTCCGTGGAGTCGCGCAAATGTTACCCTTCGTGGGTTGAAGTCTCCATCAACGTGGATGTACGATAGCACCACCTATCGGAACCACGCCAAAAACATCCGTGTCTCCAATTGCGTCTGAATCCTCCAATCCCTTCCCTTTACATTCTCGCAAGTTGCATGCTTTATTTTCCGCTGCTCATGTACTCTTTGCATGCTTGCTTGCTATATGTTGTGAATGTTAAACTTGTGCCTAAAACTCCACTCAAACTTTAAGAAAAGCTAAAAACTGCAACTTTGGTACTTAGTGTCTAATCACCCCCCTCTAGACACCTCTTCTCAAGGTCCTACAAGTGGTATCAGAGCATTGGTCTCCATTGCCTTGGTTTAATCACCATTGGAGGAAGATGGATGAGTCTACTTTGGGGAGTCTTAGACATAGAGTGCCTATTCTTGATGGAGAGTATTTTCATGAGTGGAAAAATGAGATGCTTGTAATTTTCAATCAATGTCATTTGAACAAGTACATTGCTAGTCCTTGTGCACCTTGTGTTGATCCTATGCATCCTACACTTGATGAGTTAATTGACATGATTAGGAATGTTAGAACTGTTAATCTTATCACTAGAGGCTTGCCTAGAAACTTGATTATAAAACTGCCTACTCTTGAGTGTGCCTACACTATATGGAAATTTCTTGAGGAATGATTTCCTGATTATTCTTTGAAAAATCTTGATGAAATTCTCCATAAGTCTATTGCTTTGAGTAAGATGAATACTAGTGATCCTATGTTTGGTGATCGTCTATTTGAGCTTACAAACCTTATGCGTGCCAAAGGAAATGTTGGTATTATTAGTGATATTATTTCCGAAGCTATAAAAATTCATAGACAAGATCATTGTCAAAATCACTCTAACGAATCACCCTCTCTAGGATTTGACCCACCACATGATGATGTTGAACATGGACACTATGATGAGGATGATGATAGTGACTTCGATCTTGATGATGCAATGAGACATTTTGGTATTATGGCAAATCTTCGGGGATATATGTCAGGAGGAAAGGAATGGGTCCTTGATAGTGGATGTACCGACCACATGACCGGAGATAAAGACATGTTTCGTGAGCTTGCTGCTGATGATGGTCCTCGAAAGTATGTCACTTTCGGTGACAACTCAAAGGGTAAGGTGGTTGGCCTCGGTAAGGTGGCCATATCACATGATAGCTCCATACAAAATGTTATGCTCGTTGAATCTCTTGGTTACAATTTACTTTCAGTATCTAGACTTGCTGATTTTGGTTTCAATGTTCTATTTACTGAAGTAGATTGCTAAGTGTTTCATCGAGATAATCATAAAATGGCTTTACTGGTGTGCATAGACGTGATCTATACATTGTTGATTTCACTAAAAAGGCTGAACCTAAAACTTGCTTCATTGCTAAATCCTCAAAAGGCTGGTTATGGCATAGACGATTAGGTCATGTTGGTATGAAAAACCTTGACAAGCTTATTAAAGGAAATCATATCCTTGGTGTTAACGATGTCATATTTGATAAGGATAGACTTTGCAGTGCTTGTCAAGCAGGTAAATAGGTTGGAGGAAGGCATCCCGTGAAGAACATCATGACCACGAAGAGGCCACTCGAGCTACTTCACATGGATCTCTTTGGTCCCAACTCTTACAAGAGTCTCGGTGGAAATTCTTTTGGTCTAGTTATAGTTGATGATTTTTCCAGATTTATGTGGGTGTTCTTTCTCGATGATAAATCGCAGGTCCAAAAGATCTTCAAAAACTTCGCTAGGAAGGCCCAAAATCAATTTGAAGTGAAGATCAAGAAGGTTCGCAGCGACAACGGAACGGAGTTCAAGAACGCAAATGTGGACACCTTTATTGACGAAGAAGGGATTTCACATGAGTTCTCGGCTATGTACACACCTCAACAAAATGGAGTTGTTGAGAGGAAGAACCGGACGCTCATCAAAATGGCGAGAACGATGCTTGATGAGTACAAGACGCCGAAGCACTTTTGGGCAGAAGCAGTTGAGACAGCTTGTCATGCAACAAATCTCTTGTATCTTCACAAGCTACTCGGCAAGACGGCATATGAGCTCCTCACCCGTAAAAAACCCCAAGTTGGATACTTTCGAGTATTCGGCTCAAAGTGCTACATTCTTGATAAGCATCATCGTTCTAAATTTGCTCCTAAGTCTCATGAAGGTTTCCTGCTAGGTTATGGCTCAAACTCTCACACATACCGTGTCTACAACAATTTCACCCGAAAGGTTGAAGAGACGGTAGATGTGAAGTTTGATGAATCTAACGGCTCGCAAGTAGAGCAATTGCCAATTGATGTAGGAGACAAAGATCCTTCGGAAGCAATCCAAGACTTGTCTATTGGCAAGGTCCGTCCAACGGAGGTGAAGGAGAGTACCTTGTCCGTCCAAGTGGAAGCTTCTACTTCACGACAAGGTGAACCAAGAGTTGATACGGAAGCATCCACAAGTGGGACACACCAAGATGAAGAAAACGAGGAAGTGCATCAAGATGAACGTCAACAACCTCCTTCTCCACCACGACAAGAGAACAACAACGCCAACAATGAAGAAGGCTAAGAAGAAGAACAAGATGAAGAAGATGTTCAACGAAGATCCAAGCAAAAGCTTTCACGAGTTCGAGCAAGAATTGCTAAAGACCATCCCGTCGAACAAATCTACAATGATATTCAAACCGGGAGAATCACTCGCTCTAAAACTCATTTAGCTAACTTTTGTGAAAACTATTCTTTCATCTCTAGCATTGAACCTATGAAGGTCGAAGAAGCATTGGAAGATCCGGATTGGATAAATGCTATGCATGAAGAGCTACACAACTTTGAGAGGAACCAAGTTTGGACATTGGTTGAGAAGCCCGACAACAACCACAACATCAATGGTACCAAATGGGTGTTTCGCAACAAGCAAGATGAAGATGGACAAGTAGTTCGTAACAAAGCACGTCTCATCGCCCAAGGCTACACACAAGTCGAAGGTATGGACTATGGTGAGACTTATGCTCCCTTTGCTAGACTTGAGTCTATTCACATCTTACTTGCCTATGCTAATCACCATGATATCACATTGTACCAAATGGACATTAAAAGTGCTTTTCTAAATGGTGAAATAGAGGAGGAAGTTTATGTTAAACAACCTCCTAGCTTTGTCAATCCCAAGAAACCCAATCATGTCTACAAACTTCACAAAGCTCTTTATGGTCTTAAACAAGCTCCTAGAGCATGGTATAAATGCTTGACCAAGTTCCTTATTGAAAAAGGCTTTGAAATTGGGAAAATTGATTCCACACTCTTTACTAAAAGGGTTAATGGTGAACTATTTGTGTGCCAAATCTATGTTGATGATATTATATTTGGTTCAACTAACCCTCATTTTAGTGAAAAGTTTGGGAAGCTAATGTCGGAGAAGTTTGAGATGTCAATGATGAGTGAACTCAAATTCTTTCTTGGGTTGCAAATCAAGCAAACTAAGGAAGGTACTTTTGTCTCTCAAACGAAGTACACTAAAGACTTATTCAAGAAGTTCAATATGCAAGAATGCAAAGGTATGTCTACACCCATGCCTACTAGTGGACATCTTGATTTGACCAAAGATGGTGAACCGGTTGATCAAAAGGTTTATCGCTGTATGATTGGTTCATTGTTATATCTATGTGCTTCACGTCCCGATATTATGCTAAGTGTGTGCATGTGTGCACGATATCAAGCTGCCCCTAAAGAATGTCATCTTAAGGCCGTGAAAAGGATAGTGAGATACTTGATCCATACACCAAATTTTGGCATTTGGTATCCTAAGAGGGCCTCTTTCGATCTTGTTGGCTATTCCGACTCGGACTATGCCGGAGACAAGGTTGATAGAAAGTCCACTTCAGGTATTTGTCAATTTCTTGGTAGATCTCTTGTGTCTTGGTCCTCCAAGAAACAAAACTTGGTATCCTTATCCACCGACGAAGCTGAATATATTGCCGCTGGTTCATGTTGTGCTCAATTACTTTGGATGACCCAAACTCTTAAAGATTATGGGATATATGTGAGACATGTTCCATTGCTTTGTGATAATGAAAGTGCTATCAAAATTGGTCATAACCCTGTGCAACATTCTCGAACTAAGCATATTGAAGTTCGTCATCATTTCATTCGAGATCATGTTGCTAAGGGTGACATTGATCTTAAGCATGTTCGCACCGAAAAGCAATTAGCGGATATATTCGCTAAACCTCTTGATGAGAAAGTGTTTTGCAGGTTAAGAGGAGAATTGAACATCATTGATGCTTCAAAAGTAGAAACTCCATTGGATACATGCAAGACATGAGCTTATGACTAATCCTTGATATTTCTCTTATGATGAAAAACTTATGTCTTGGATATATTTGTATCTTGCATGTTATCTAACCCATGTAGGTACTTGGTTGAATCAAATTCCATGAGGTTGAAACCTACTCATATCTTGAGCAATCTCTACATCACCAAGTCTCTATACAAAGGTGGTTGAAGACAAGGAAGCACGAAACCATTCAAACATATCCTTTGACAAATTCTATGTTAAGCTTCATGATTGTCATTTTTGGATATACAAGTTCTCTTCCTTGCAAGAACTAACCCATGTAGGTAGATGGACTCAAATTCCAAGTGGTGCTCCAAATTCTTGATGAGCTACATCAACCTTGAGCAACCCACGCAAGTTCAACTACATGGACAACACCACCAACCAAGGTATGTTATTCTATCTTAGGGAAGCTTTACTCCGAGTCATGAGTTAAAGCAAATCGACAAGATGTGAATACATCAAGATGCTTAAACAAAAAATGGCAACCCCATTTTGAGCTTAAACTATGAGTATGGCCTATGATCAAGTGATCTCACTTGACTCCTAAGTCAATATACTCTAACATAGGTGACTTTGTCGCCGACCATCTCTAGATGAAGTTCTCCTGTGTTCTTTTCTGAGTTTTTGCATTTGTCTCATGCATATGTGTTTCCTCATTAAAAAAAACTTCATCTAGATTTTTCTTTCTGTTTTCTCTGCATTTTCTGCATCTAATTCCTTGCATATCTTTCAGTTAATTCCTTGCAAATCTTTGTGAGATCTTACTAGTCTAGTGAGCTGAGGTGACAAGTGTTTTCTCTGTGATGAACTCGGTTACACCAATTTGTTTCTTTCGGTCCAACCGAATCTTTTCAGTACGACCGAAGCATACCACTCGGTGCCACCGATTTCATAACAGGAAAAACTCTTTGCCACATATTTTGTGTTTCTTCCGATCCAACTCCACTCAATGAATCTTGTCCTCTACAAGCATCACATTTTTTATCATTGCTTTATGTTGTGACTCAAGGATCAAACCCATTCATGACAAATTCTAGAGGGAGAGAGAGATATTACATATTTATCAAGCCCTTCTTGGAAATTGATGTCAAAGGGGGAGAGAAAGATCACATCAAAGCTTATCATTTAGAGAGAGAGATCACATCTCATAGGGGGAGAGAGATCCTTCAGGGGGAGAGAGAGATCTCCAGGGGGAGAGAATACTAGTAGAAAGTATTTCTCAAGGATCCCAGATGCTTGGTGTTCAAGAGGACATGTTCATATGATCTGTTGTGCTCATTTTGCATTAGCATACATTAGCTCTGAACTTTAGCTCTGATCATCATTCATATCTTTCAGCTCTGTTTTCCTTCAGCTCTGATTTTCTGTTCCCTATCTTCTCCCAGTATCCCATGTTAGATTCAGGGGGAGCAAGACATCTAAGGGAAAGAGATCATTTAAATTCATTGCATATCTTTACTCTTGGGGACATGTCTAATCCAATGTGGTACTCAGTACTCACTCTCTACATGTCATCCCAGTCTTGGTATTCTTGTGGTTTCTTCTGTTTGCTCTGGCCAGTAGATGCATCTGTGTTATCTAACCTCGTTTTCACAGGTTCATTCCATCCTAAGCCAACTCAAGACCACAAGGTAAGTATATGCATCATAATCATGTGTATGAGGAATTCTTGCTGATGTACATACTGTTTGCAAGAAGGACTCATGGGCATGAAGGTATTCTCTTTAATACTTTTTGCTCTGATGCATATAGCCAAGATACATGTAACACATTGCCTGCTCTATCAAGGTAATGCTATCACATGCTTCTATATTTCATATTCACATGATTGCATACATGTAGGGGGAGCCTATGCTTGTTACATGTCTTTCCAAAGCTTTACTTGCTATTCTTTATATCTTTATCTAAAGCTTTGATGTATGTTGCCATCAATTACCAAAAAGGGGGAGATTGAAAGCACAAGTGCTCCCTAGGTGGTTTTGGTAATTAATGTCAACATATCTCTTGTTGGACTAACACTTTTATCTAGTATGTTTCAGATAAGTTCAACAATGGAGTGGCATGGACTAAAGGATGTGGGAACTTCTTCAAGATGCTAAGGACAAAGGATTGGTTCAAGCTTCAAGATCAAGACTTCTCATTTTACATTTTAGTGATCCAAGATCACATTGAGTCTATAGGAAAAGCCAATACTATCAAGGAGGGATGAGGTGTTGCTTAATGAGCCTCTTGCTTCATGTGCTTAGTGATATGCTCCAAAAACCCTCAACCACTTTCTCACATCCACATATGTCCTAAACCTAAAGTCAAACTCGGCCCCACTGATTCTTTCTATCCGGCGCCACCGACTTTTGATGTTTTAGCCACTGCCACAAACCCTAGGCAAATCGGTCTCACCGATAGGGATCCCGGTCTCACCGAGATGGGATTGTAATCTCTCTGTGTATGTCCATTATCAAAATCGGTCTCACCGAGTTTGAGCAATCGGTACTACCGAGATTACAATGCAAACTCTCTGGTTAACTTATTATCAAAATCGGTCCCATCGAGTTTGATAATCGGTCAAACCGAGTTTGCCTGGCCAACTCTCTGGAAAGCTAATTACCAAAATCGGTCCTACCGAGTTTTTGTAATCAGTCTCACCGAGATTACGTTATGCCCTAACCCTAACCATATCGGTCCCACCGAGTTGCATTCAGGTCCCACCGAAAACCCTAACGGTCACATTATTTGCTAAATCGGTCTGACCGAGTTCAACGATTCGGTCCCACCGAGTTTGGTAGATTGTGTGTAACAGTTAGATTTTGTGTGGAGGCTATATATACCCCTCCACCTCCTCTTCATTCGTGGAGAGAGCCATCAGACTGAACCTACACTTTCAGCATCCTATTTCTGAGAGAGAACTACCTACTCATGTGTTGAGGCCAAGATATTCCATTCCTACCATATGAATCTTGATCTCTAGCCTTCCCAAGTTGCTTTCCACTCAAACCCTTTTTCCACCAGATCCAAATCCTATGAGAGAGAGTTGAGTGTTGGGGAGACTATCATTTGAAGCACAAGAGCAAGGAGTTCATCATCAACGCACCATTTGTTACTTCTTGGAGAGTGGTGTCTCCTAGATTGGCTAGGTGTCACTTGGGAGCCTCCGACAAGATTGTGAAGTTGAACCAAGGAGTTTGTAAGGGCAAGGAGATCGCCTACTTCGTGAAGATCTACCGCTAGTGAGGCAAGTCCTTCGTGGGCGACGACCATGGTGGGATAGACAAGGTTGCTACTTCGTGGACCCTTCGTGGGTGGAGCCCTCCGTGGACTCGCGCAACCGTTACCCTTAGTGGGTTGAAGTCTCCATCAACGTGGATGTACGATAGCACCACCTATCGGAACCACGTCAAAAACATTTGTGTCTCCAATTGCGTTTGAATCCTTCAATCCCTTCCCTTTACATTCTTGCAAGTTGCATGCTTTATTTTCCACTGCTCATATACTCTTTGCATGTTTGCTTGCTATATGTTGTGAATGTTAAACTTGTGCCTAAAACTCCACTCAAACTTTAAGAAAAGCTAAAAACTGCAACTTTGGTACTTAGTGTCTAATCACCCCCCCTCTAGACACCTCTTCTCAAGGTCCTACACAAAGACTCACCACTACATGTGTGCAAACTTGATAAAGCTTTATATGGCTTGAAGCAAGCTCCCAGGGCGTGGTACTCACGTCTAAGTCAGAAACTGCAAGCACTTGGATTTATCCCTTCAAAGTCTGATACATCACTATTTATTTACAATAGATCAAATACCTCCATATTTGTTCTTATTTATGTTGATGATATAATTGTCACAAGTTCCTCTGATGAAGCAATAACAGGCCTCTTGAAGGATCTAAGTGCTGAGTTTGCTCTGAAGGATTTAGGAGACTTACATTTCTTCCTAGGGATTGAGGTAAAGAAACATGAAGATGGTCTTCATCTCTCTCAGGAAAAATATGCTACTGATCTGGTAAGAAGAGTTGGTCTTCAAGGATGCAAACCTTCACCAACACCCTTGTCTAGTTCAGAGAAACTCTCACTTACAGAAGGAGAACCCTTGAATCAAGAGGACAGTACAAACTACAGAAGTCTGGTAGGAGCACTTCAGTACTTGACTCTGACAAGACCTGATATTTCATTTGCTGTTAACAAAGTATGCCAATTTCTTCATGCACTCACTACAGTTCATTGGACTGCTGCTAAACGTATAGTAAGATATGTGAAAAATACTATGAATCTTTGATGCGACCGTATCTGCTACGATGGCAACCGACATTTCGAAGGCTGTCCAAGGGCAGAAGGAGATATATGTCGTACCAGCTCGACATCGGGCGAAAAGTGTACATGCAGTTGTTCAAGATGACACTCGTCGGACCGACAAAGTTCAGATCATGCCTGCGAAGGAAGTGAAGCCGACATTCAGGACTCCATGCAACTTTTTGACAGTGGGCAAAATTCATCTGAAGTTAAATTGAAGTCAGGTCAACTTATTGTGTGCCCTTTTTATTTTTAGGTTCAGTAGTATGTGCGTGCGTGTACTAGCTACACACCTAGCCAAGTATTTAAATTAGTACTATATATATAGTAGTATATATGGGCTGTCCGACTAGTACTTTGTTAGGTGTTTTGTTCGGTTCAGCTTGGGCTGCCGTTTTGGTTTAGGAGTCTGGGTCTAGGTCTATCTGGTCGGCCATATAAAAGGTCAGGGCGCTTCCCTTGTATGGGGAGTTTTTTTGGCGTCAGTTAATAGATCAGAAAATCGCCATGTTCGGCGGCCAAGTTCTGCGTGACTTTTGTTGAGAACCAGATCGGGTTTGTGTGCTTGGCTAGTAGTTTGGACAGCTAATCGTCTAATTTGCTGCTGATCTTTGGAAGATCGTCCACGTACTTCCGCTCTCGGGTGTGCATGTTGTTTTTGTGGTAATTGCATCTACAATATCGCGAGTGCCACGCCGTTTCAGGTGACACCGTACCATGAAGGATTGGGAAATTTATCCGCGGCGTTGTTTTTTCTGTCGACGGACTCATCAAGTGGTATTCAGAGCAAGGTTGATCACGGTACAAATTTTTTTTCCTGCTATTTGATTCAATTGTTTGAAAGATGGTGAACTCGCAGCATGAGAAATCTGATCATGAGGAAGGCGATGAACTTCCGGAAGATCTGGAGATAAGTGATGATTTGTGTATCCATCTGATGTCGATCAAGGGAGCCAACAAGAAGCTTGGGACAAGGGTTGGGAATTGTCTGCAAATATTGTAGGCGTCGAGGACAGGTTGAACGAGCGTCTGACTACTAGCGACCGACAGCGCACTGATAGTTTACAGGTGGTGACCGAGAGTCTTAATCGGCTCACTGCAGCAGTTCAGCGCCTTCAGGCGAGAGATGTGGCACCCCGACAGTCCCGCTCACCACGACGACGTCGTGACCGTGACCACGATGATGGTGGTGATTTTTCTGAGGATTCCGATGGCCGTGGAGGCTTACATCATCGACCATGGCATGATGCTGGGGCTCACCGCCATGCTGGGCGGGGCCGTGACTATGGCGGCAATGGTGCCCATGAGGATGATGGCTTGGGTCGAATCAAGATAACCATACTAGAATTCTCAGGACGTTGTGCCGACCCGGAGAAATATTTGGAGTGGGAGATGCGCATAAATCAGATTTTTGATGGTCACAACTACTCCGAAGAGAAGAAGGTTCGTGTTGCATCAATGGAATTTACGGAGTATGCTCTTGTATGGTGGGATAATAAAAACCGTACTCACGAGCGACCAGCGACATGGGCTGACATGAAGCAAATCATGAGGGAATGTTTTGTGCCTGCTTACTACACTCGCCAACTTCATAGTAGACTGCGTCGTCTAGTGTAAGGTACAAAATCAGTTGATGAGTACTACAAAGAGATGCAAGTTTTGATGATCCGTACGGCTGTGCGTGAGTCTGCGGAGGCGACCATGGTACGTTTCTTTAAGGGATTGAAAGAAAAGATTCGTGACCGTGTTGATTTAATGCAATATAATGATATTCATGAGTTACTTCATCAAGCGGAGCGTGCTGAACGTTGGGTATTGGAGAAGCAAGTTTCAGAGAATCGTCCGACTTACAACACTGGGCGACGTGGTTCTTCTCCTGTTGAGGGTGGGATTAGTGCTAAACCGACTCCTTCTTATAAGTCGGGAAGCATTGAACAGAGCAAAGTGGCGGCTGCGCCAAAGGAGGTTTCTCATGTTTCATCTAATGCGTCTTCATCTCATCATCGTAATATTATTTGCCACAAGTGTGGAGGACGTGGACACATGAAGCATGAATGTTCCAATCAACGAAGGGTTCTACTTGTTGATGCGGAATATATTTCAGAATCTGAAGATGAGACGCCTAAGTTAGAGGATGGAATCGAAAGAGGTCATGGTGATACCATACTATGTTATCCTCAAGATGATCCTGATATGGAGAGTTCGCTAGCACATAAGGTCCAACGAGATGACAAGACCATTGTTGAACAAGGACAGCGCTGGAGTATTTTTCAAACTGCATGTACCATCAAGGGAGAAGTTTGCAAACTAATAATTGATGGTGGTAGTGCTAGCAACATGATTAGCAAGGATGTGGTGGAGTCTCTTTTGTTGCCAACATGGGAGCACCCAAAACCATATTATATGAAGTGGATAAATGATGTTGGCAAAGTGAAGGTGACTCACAGGGTGAAGGTTCCTTTTTCTGTTGATGGCTATGTTGATAAGGTGGAATGCGATGTTATGCCACTACATGTTTGTCATCTTATTTTGGGGCGTCCGTGGCAGCATGATGTTAACGCTCTTCATCACGGACGAACAGACCGGTACACTTTTATGCATAAGGGTGAGTTTTATGCTATTCTTCCTAAGGATGCACAGAATATAAAGTGTACTGTACAAGTGTTCAAGAAGAAATCTGCAAGGTATAGGACGAAACCGAGGACGGTTTTCTTTCAAGGGAGGGAGGATGATGCGACCGTATCTGCTACGATGGCAACCGACATTTCGAAGGCTGGCCAAGGGCAGAAGGAGATATATGTCGTACCAGCTCGACGTCGGGCGAAAAGTGTACATGCAGTTATTCAAGATGACACTCGTCGGACCGACAAAGTTCAGATCATACCGGCGAAGGAAGTGAAGCCGACATTCAGCACTCCATGCAACTTTTTGACAGTGGGCAAAATTCATTTGAAGTTAAATTGAAGTCAGGTTAACTTATTGTGTGCTCTTTTTATTTTTAGGTTCAGTAGTATGTGCGTGCGTGTATTAGCTACACACCTAGCCAAGTATCTAAATTAGTACTATATATATAGTAGTATATATGGGCTGTCCGACTAGTACTTTGTTAGGTGTTTTGTTCGGTTTAGCTTGGGCTGCCGTTTTGGTTTAGGAATCTGGGTCTAGGTCTATCTGGTCGGCCATATAAAAGGTCAGGGCGCTGCCCTTGTATGGGGAGTTTTTTTGGCATCAGTTAATAGATCAGAAAATCGCCATGTTCGGCGGCCAAGTTCTGCGTGACTTTTGTTGAGAACTAGATTGGGTTTGTGTGCTTGGCTAGTAGTTTGGACAGCTAATCGTTTAATTTGCTGCTGATCTTTGAAAGATCGTCCACGTACTTCCGCTCTCGGGTGTGCGTGTTGTTTTTGTGGTAATTGCATCTACAAGATCGCGAGTGCCACGCCGTTTCAGGTGACACCGTACCGTGAAGGATTGGGAAATTTATTCGTGGCGTCGTTTTTTCTGTCGACGCACTCATCAATCTTGGTCTTACTTTCAGCAAATCTTCATCTACTCTAGTCAGTGCTTTCTTAGATTCTGATTGGGCAGGATGCATAGATGACAGACGCTCTACTGGTGGGTTTGCAGTATTTTTTGGACCAAATCTAATATCATGGTGTGCAAAGAAACAGGCTACTGTATCAAGGTCAAGTACAGAAGTTGAGTATAAGGCACTTGCAAATGCCACAACAAAAATTATTTGTGTACAGTCTATGTTAAAGGAACTTGGTATAAAGAGTACCAAAGCTCCGTGTTTATGGTGTGATAATCTTGGTGCCACCTACCTATCTGCAAATCCAGTGTTTCATGCAAGAACGAAGCATATTGAGATTGATTTCCACTTTGTTAGAGAAAGAGTTGCAAATTAGCAGTTAGACATTCGTTTTGTGCATTCTAGAGATCAAGTTGCAAATGGCTTCACAAAACCGCTACCTACAAGAAGTTTTGAAGAATTCAAGCGTAATCTCAACTTGACAAAGTTGTGATTAAGGGAGGATGTTAAGCAACGTATAACAGGCCCGATCGTGTCAGGTTGGTAACATAGACTCCAAGGGTAATTCGGCTAGATAGTCTAGGTTGTTAGCATTGTAGTTTATCTCTGTAACAACTCTATCTCTTACCCCTTGTACCTCAAGTTGTAATCTCAACTATGTACACGATCTGGTGAGTTGCGCCCCAGTATATTAACATGAAGCCGTCGGTCAGGCAAAGACACGACGTTAACCTAAAGTTTTCACACATAGCACACAAATTATATATCACATTCATCTACCTACATAGATATTGATTACACCTTCTGAGTTTGTTTCTCTTTGTTTTCTTGGTTGGCAGTTCATCGAATGATCTGTTTTAGTCTCAAGCAATTGTAAAAGTAACAAAAAAGCATATCCACTTGGCTTATTGAGTGTCCTTAAAGAATGAGCATAAAAATAATGATGATGTGGGGTGGGTCAGTTGTGAATGCAACAACAGTTCTAAAATGATAAAATGCCATTCTCCCTATTTCAAGTTGTGTCGCTTTAGTAAAGAGGTAATAACACTAATGGTGCCTAAACTTACCATCGATGTTCACTTTGGTGCCTAAATTTGAAAAATACACCAAACTGATTCTATAACTTGGCAGTATGGTTCAAATACGGGCTGAATCACGTCTAGATATGTATGTATTGCTGACTAGACATGCGAGCGTGGCACAGGGCTCACTTGCAGTGCAGGGACATACTGCCATGAAGAGTGCACGTCTCAATGACCATTGGGTCCCACCTGTCAGTGCACAGTTGAAATAAACTAAAAAATTGTAAAGCTGATATTCGAACCAGCAACCTGTGAGCCACGATGCACATGCACCAACCAAGTGGCCCATGTAATTTTGTTGTCTTTTGCGCACTGCAACGTTTTATATATCCGATACATCCGTGGTTAAATGTGCTGCAGTTAGTGCACCCATTTTCCACATGTTAGTTTTATTTTATTTTAGAAATTGCAAAATATTCAGGTAGTATATGAAGTGTCCATGCTTTTAGGAAATGCATTTCTAGTTGTAAAAAGTGTTCACTTGTTTCAAAAAAAGTATATGTGTTTGTCAAAAGATATATTTTTGAATAAAAATAAATATTAAAATATGTGTCAAAAAATAAACATTGGCATAGTGTTCCTCCAGGATTTTATACTTATATTTAAATTAGCAATTTTTAAACTATACGTACATTCATCTAGTTAAAAAATATTTTTAAATAACTGACTTTATAATAATACATAAATATTTTTTTAATTATATTAACGTGTTTGAAAATAATTTTTTTACGCATATTAGTTCTGAGACAAGAAGATTCTAGATTTACCTTTATTACCACTAGAATAATTTGCGTAAGTTTTAGAACTAATAAAAGCGAAAAAGAGACTCACACGTCGAAGGGTTACATACAAAAGGAAAAATAACTAATATTTTAAAAAAGGACCACATTATATGTTTTTAAAACATGAATATTTTGAAAATTGATTAACATTTCAAAAATGTATAACTTTTAAAAATTGCAAAAAAAAATTTATTACATGTGTGAAACCTTACAGATATTATGAAACCATTTTATTAAATTTTTTGTATTATTTTAATTTTGTGAATATTTCAAAAAATTGAGGGGTCGTTAACTATTTATTTAATATTGTGACTATAGTTTGAATATTTTTCGAAAAAACGAAAAATAACTAGCATGTGGAAAATTGGTCCCACTGATTGCAGTCTAGTTCGCTAGATAAAGGTTACCGATGCTTTATAGTCAACTTACTACCCCTGGTCTTGTGGTTTGCGCAGGTCCTTCGCAGCGCACAATTTGCCGGTTCAAATCTCAATTGTGCTTCATTTTTATTTATTTTGGTTGTGCACTGACATGTGGGACCGATGGTCATTTTTGTTTGGGTCATTTACACGCACTCTTTCCATGCACTGCAAGTGGACCCCATGCCAGCTGGCATGTCTAGTCAACAATACATACATATTTGAACCGTATCGCCAAGTTATAGAACCAGTTCAATGTATTTTTCAAGTTTAGGCACCAAAGTGAACATCAATGGCAAGTTTAGGCACCGCTGGTGTTATTACCTCTTTAATAAATTTCTGGTCCTGGTTGGAGGAAAGTCCACATGTACTAGGACGGGGTTATCTTCATGGACCCCGTGCCAGCTGGCATGTCTAGTCAACAATACATACGTATTTGAATCGTACCGCCAAGTTATAGAACCAGTTCGATGTATTTTTCAAGTTTAGGCACCAAAGTAAACATCAATGGCAAGTTTAGGCACCGCTGGTGTTATTACCTCTTTAATAAATTTCTGGTCCTGGTTGGAGGAAAGTCCACATGTACTAGGACGGGGTTATCTTCATGATAAAATCTTATGCGTGTTCACACCTCTTTCATTATCAGGATTTTACGCTGGTGGTTGTGCTGCAATTTATAATTCTGGGCCACTGTTTGCTCGCCCCACGGTAAGTGGCAGTGACATCCACCTTTCCAGTTGAAGTTGTTGTTTTGTCTGGCATGATCTGCTAAAATATTGCAATATTTTTATCAAATTGATTTATATTTTACAACAATTATATTAGTAAATAATGAAATTCACACTTTTTTGTTTGATCTTCCAGATTTGTAGGCTGGACACATGTTATGTGCTTAAGAAATGTGGTGATATAGCACCTGGCCTTTTTACTAACAAATCACGATATTGAAAGATCATTTTGCTTGATTTTGGGAGTATCATTCTACAAACTTTTAGCTTACATTAACATCATATACATGCGGAGTGTCAACATTTAGTGAAAACAATTTCAGGAATCTTCAAGATTATAAAGCTTATAATTTTAAAAGGAAAAGATGCCCCCTTCTCTCTATTAATCCTTTTGTCAACTAATTTCAAATTTACATTCTTGTAATTTATTACAGGGTTAGGGGGGCTCCCGTGGTCTGATTGGACGCTTCGGCAGTGATTGCTTTGGCTGGAATTACATGGCGCTATCCATCCTCAAGGAAATGTAAGTTTGTTTCCACCCAACTATATAAATACTACTCCCTGAATATTGTAAGAAGATAGCAGAAATACAACAAACACATTGTAAAAAAATTCTGAACGTGCGTGACCCAAGTACTTGTACTACTCTCACCAGCTTCCCGCGGTTCAAAATTGAAAGGTAGATTTGGTGCTTATGATAATTATTTTAATTGTTTGGTTGTAGGGAAGTGTCTACTCTTTGTACAACATTAATCTCTGCTAATCTGCTATAGATTAGCTTCATGTCTGATGTGTTTACGATGGTTAGCGATGCTACATTTCTCCCCTTTGCGATAGAGTTAGATTGTTTCAGGGGAATGGAAGAACCAAATAAATTTGTCAATACCGCTTTTCAGGTTCACAACAACTAATCAGTGCCCCATCGCATTATGTTCAAGAGAAGGAATCAGTGCCGGACTCGACTGAAATTCTTGAAGACGATGCAAGTGCCAGAGAGCTAGGTACGATTGATGTCTCGAGGGTAACCGTTGATGAGAGAAATGACACATCATTTGATGAGATGAACAAAATCACATACCAGTTGGTGGTGTCCGTGTTTCTTTTGGAGTTCATTTAGATCCCATGTATGGGAAAGCTTTTTCTACACTAAATAAGCTACAGGTGTGGTACATATTTACAATTTCGCATATTAATTTAGGTTTTAGCATCATGAATATTCGTGTATTGGTGGTAGTAGCAACTTCTTTATATTTTTCTTAAGTCTGGACCTAGTTGATATTTTTACTACCAGCCATGCGTTTTAGAAGGAATCTCTGGAGTCCTGCATGTGTATATTTATGTGGACTGCCGTGTGATACTTGGCCCGTCAATCCATGCCCTAATATGCATATTATCTGACCATATTGATGTTGGTTTCAGATGATTTCAAGACGCAAGATGTTGGCATAGACCCAAGCATGTCGTGCTATAAGATGAGGAGCCAGGCCTATGCCAAACAAAGGAAGAGGTGGTACAGGGGAAGAAGCATGGACGATTCCAGCAAGATGTGGCTCGAGTGGATGTCGGCAATGCGGCAATGAGAAGATCCTCTGGTTTGGCTGCTTCCTAGTCCTCCCAATCCCTCCATTTTCTTAGAATTTATTTCTCTTTCTTTCATGGGTAGGATTTAATCTTTGAAAGTTTGTACAAAGGGTTTGCTGAGTGCTGACCACCTGATTGTCATTCCTCTTCTCCTTCCCGCTCAGCCGTAGTCCATGCGCCATCATCCCTGCCACCGTTGCCGAGTCGCTAGCTAGGAAGGAGGCGACCTCGGCAGCGAGCGGCGAGGGCAATGCCTCTCCATATTCAGGTGAACACGCGTACACCCTCCCAGCTATTTACCATGCGCCTCCCCCAATCTATGTCTTGCTTATTTGTTCCTCTGTCATCTTTTCTCCTTGGAGCAAGAGCAGGGACAACAATGGCTTGGCGGAAGCATGTTTGCCCTGTACATCTAGTGAAGAAACTACAGAATAATGTGAAGTTCTAATCAAGGAGCAGCGAGAAAGGTTTGCTTTATTAGCTAGGTTAAAAAATAATTAGGTGGTGAGCATTGTCTTCATATTGCAATGAACTCTTGTTATAAGTAGTAATGTCATTTTTTTTTGAAGGTCACCGGGGGAGGGCAAAGCCCTCCACCTGAATATATTCAAACGAATTTGCCTAGAAGCCTCGCGGCTCCATACAAGATAGGTTCAAATGAACCAGAGTACACGGGGAAAACAAGAGAAGAGATGCAACCGAAAACACACACACATCCAACAGAACCACCGGAAGACCCGCCGAGAAAAGGGCACACAGGGAGAAGAAGGCCTTTCGACAATCCGAAGCTGGACGCACCAACACCACCGACCGCCATCACAAATCTCATCAGCACAACCCGCCAGGAAGAGGACCTCAACTTACATCTTCATCTGACCAAGCAAGGAGAGCCTTGAACGTTGGCCATCTGGTCACCACCCAACAACACCCAGCAGAGGTAGAGGTGTCATATGGGAACGAGGTGATCCGTTGAGTAGGATAACGACCCCGCTAACCTGGCTTCGCATGAAAATCAGAACCAATCGAGAGCAAGGCTGAGCCATGATCTCGCATACAGAGCACCACCTCCTCGCCAACAAAGCACAAACCACCATCAGCGCTAAGCCGGCCGCGCCACCACAACCGTCAAACCCCCAGCGAGCAACCACCACAGAGACCAACCGAGCCTAACCCAGACGATGCCTTCAAGAAGGGATGTGACACAATGTGCACCATCATCGTCCGTTCCAGATGGGCTTGGAACATGGGTTTCCCCTAGGATGTGAAGGGGTAGTCACCATGACAGCGCCGCCTCCAAGGAGGTTAGCGGCGCCCGCAGGCGTCGTCGGCGCCGGCTCCGGCAGGAGCAGGGGCTTTCGCCCAAATGAGCAGGCCACCTCCAATAAGCATCGAATTGATCTCGTAGCACCGCTCCCTGCACCACCACAGAGAAGGGCCACTGCAGCCCCATTGCCACACATGACCAAATCCGGGTCGCCGCAGGCCAGATCCGGCAGGATCCAACCTGCCCCCCGCCGCTCCCCACCGGATCGGGCCAAGCCGAAGCCGACAGGCGCGCCGCCCACACCAGCGCCGCCAGAAGGCAGAACCACAAGCCAAAGCGGACGGCGGCGCCTCGGGCAAGGGCGAGCACCGCCACCCCGCGCCTCACAGCGACCTCCGCTGAACACATTTGAGCCGAAACCAGCAGCCATCCCCGACGCCCACCGGTCGCCAACAGTAGGGAGACGCTGATTCGGGGAAGGCCAGCGGAAGGGAGCCACAAAGGCATCCGCCCCACTGTCTCCGACCACCACCAGCAGAAGCGACGCACACCGGAGTCACGCCGCGCCGCCCGCCGCCCCACGGAGCTCCCCCGGCCCGCGAGCGGTCTGCACGAGGAACGACGGCCCGCCGCCGCCAGATCCGCGCGGGCTTCGCCCGGCAGAAGCTTTTGGCGGCGGCGGGAGGAAGGGGGGTGGCTGGAGGGGAGGTTCGGCCGGAGGGGAGGGGGTCGCCGCCCGAGCCGCCCTGGGGAGGACGGCGCGGGGGGACTTCAAGCCCTCTTTTCTGATTGATATTGTGTTTGTTTCATGTCTCTATACCGTAATGTCATATTTTCTTTTTGTTAGTTGAAATTTCCTGTGAAAGAACTTTGTAATGGGTTCGCTTTCGCTGGAGGTCATCCTCCTCTTTCTCACCAAGGTTATTCCCCCCTCCTCCTCTTCCACTCACCATTTTTCTTCTCCATGGTGATTTCTTTTCTGCTACACGAACTGACGAGCGCCTATGCAGATCGAAGGACCTCCTCTCATGTCTGAGATTTGTACCCAAGTGAGCAGTTGTACTGAAGAACATCCAACGTTTTGCAGTGCATCTAACTATCCCGACTTCACAAGCGAGCACAACCACCTTTACCTCCCTGTCATGCTAATCTATATGCACAATGTTCTAGTATATTGTGAAGAGGGAAATTTGTTTGTGGGTGGGTTCATTCAAGGAGGTACTTGACCTGGAAGTATTATCTTATCAAAATATACTGGAAATTCAGTACTCCCTCCGTTTTTTTTAGTCTGCATATAAGATTTGGTCAAATTTAAACTTTGTCAACTTTGACTAAGTTTATAGAAAAATTCAAGGATTCACAATATGAAATCAATATTGGTAGATGCATCATGAAATTAATTTCCATACCATATAGCTTTAGTATTGTAGATGTTGATATTTTTTCAATAAAGTTGGTCAAACTTTACAAAATTTGACTTTGACCAAATCTTATATACAGACTAAAAAGAAACGAGGGAGTACATGGTATGATGAATTATTGAGTGCCTCCATTCTTATATGCAATTCCCAGTCTTGCTCGACCCCTTTGTTTACCCTATATATGTTGCCGGCTAATCAATCTGAATCTTTAACATGTACCATCTGTCAAACATCAATGGTACGTGACAGGAGGATTGTATACGTGACAACAGGTTTCCTACATAGTTAGGCTAGGTAGTTAGAAGATTTTTTATCTATCTTTTTTCGAAAAGGGGGACTCCTCGGCCTCTGCATCAGAACGATGCATACGGCCACTTAAATAAATAAAATAGGTTCAACAATGTCATAGAGTCATGAAACAAAATAAAGGTGAGCTCACATAGAGCCTCGACGCTAAAACAAGAAAATGCCATAAAGCCACAACCGGCTGGCAAAATAAAGATAGGAAAACTAATTGCCTATCCTATTACATGACCGCCATTTAAACCGGTTGAAGATATCCCGTGCTACCATCTCCCATCTGACAGATCCAGTAACCAAACGCTCCCTGGCCTCCGTCAGAGTGAGTAAGGACCACATACAGATCAGCGCCGTCGCACGGAATACAACCTGCAAAAAATGAATAGTAGTTATTCTGTTAAAAGCCAAATCGTTTCTGCAGTTCCAAATTGCCCATAACAACGCACAAACTCCTACACGAATATGTCTAGCTGTATCGGACTCTATCCCATCCAGCCACGTTCCAAATAACGAAACTCGGAGGGGTAATGTTAAAGGCAATTTGCACGGTGTGCCACAGAATTCTCACCAACGGACACTCAAAGAAGAGATGCTTAATGGTCTCGTCGTGATCACAGAAACTACACCTAGTAGATCATGTCCAATTGCGCTTAACCAAGTTGTCCTTTGTTAAAATAACCTGTTTATGACAAACCACATAAACACTTTAATTTTCAAAGGAACTTTTACTTTCCAAACATGTTTGGAACTAGGAATGAAAGTCGAGTTAATAACATCGATGTACATCGACTTAACAGTAAATTGTCCATACCTAGTAAGTTTCCAACACAACTGATCGGGATGATGAGCTAGCTGGACTTCCATCAGTCTACGCACCAGATGAAGCCAAGCTTCCCATCTATCACCAATAAGCACCCTCCGAAATTGAATATTAAGGGGAATGGACTGCATGATCGTTGCAACTAACGCATCACGTCGCTGGACAATACGATACAGGGTTGGGTACTGTAGTGCCAATGGTGTATCACCCAGCCAAGTATCCTCCCAGAACCGTGTATCATTGCCATCACCGACAATAAACTTTGTTCTATTAAAGAAGGCTGCCTTAACTCTCATAATCCCCTTCCAAAATGGCGAATCAGTTGGTCGCACTGTCACCTATGACAAAGTTTTGGAATGCAGATACTTGTTGCGGAGAATCTGCGCCCAAGTTGCGTCAGTCTGAACTGAAAGCTTATACAGCCACTTGCTAAGCAGGCATCTGTTCTTGACCTCAAGATTCTCGATACCCAAACCCCCTTGGTCCTTTGGTCGACAAATAACATCCCACTTGGCGAGTCTATACTTTCTCTTAAGTTCATCACTCTGCCAAAAAAATCTCGACCGGTAGAAGTCCAGCCTTTTTCTAACCCCAACTGGAACCTCAAAGAAAGATAGTAGGAACATCGGCATACTCGTAAGCATCGAATTAATAAGAATTAACTGGCCTCCATATGACATAAGTTTGCCCTTCCAGCAACTAAGTTTCTTTTCAAACCGATCTTCGATGCATTTCCACTCTCTGTTCGTTAGCTTGCGATGGTGAATGGGTATACCTAGGTAAGTAAAAGGTAAAGCCCCTAATTCACAACCAAACAATTGCCTATAAGCCTCTTGTTACTCCTTGGCTCTACCAAAGCAGAACAACTCGCTTTTATGAAAGTTAATCTTTAACCCGGTCAATTGTTCAAATAAGCATAACACCAGCTTCATATTTCTCGCTTTTGCCAGGTCCTGCTCCATAAAGATGATTGTATCATCAGCGTACTGCAGAATGGACACACCCCCATCAACTAGGTTGGGCACCAAGCCACCCACCTGACCGGCCTCCTTTACCCTACCTACGAGAATTGCCAACATGTCAACCACAATGTTGAACAAAATAGGGGACATTGGATCTCCTTGCCTCAGGCCTTTGTGTGTCTGGAAATAATGCACTATATCATCATTTACTTTAATTCCAACACTTCCTTTTTGTGTAAAGGATTCTACCTAGCGTCGCCAAGCCTCATCAAAACCCTTCATACGTAAGGCCTGTTGAAGGAATGGCCATTTGACTTTTTCATATGCTTTTTCGAAATCCACTTTGAAAACAACCCCATCCAGCTTTTTCGTGTGGATTTCATGGAGCGTTTCATGAAGGACCACTACCCCCTCAAGGATATTCCTGTCCGGCATGAAAGCAGTTTGGGTAGGCTGCACAACAGCATGCGCGATCTGTGTGAGCCTATTGGTCCCGACCTTGGTGAAAATTTTGAAACTAACATTAAGAAGACAGATTGGCCTGAATTGCTCAATTCTCACAGCCTCTGTTTTCTTAGGAAGAAGGGTGATAGTTCCAAAATTGAGCTGAAAAAGATGAAGCTGTCCAGCAAACAGATCATTGAACAAAGGAAACAAATCCCCTTTAATGATATGCCAGCATTTCTTATAAAACTCCGCTGGAAATCCATCGGGGCCCGGCGCCTTGTTATTTTTCATTTGCGAAATGGCCTCAAGTACCTCTTTCTCGGAGAAAGGAGCCGTAAGAATATCATTCTCCACCGCTGTGAGCTGAGGAACACTCTCAACCCTGGACTCATCCAGAGACACACAGTTCTTTTCTGGAGGGCCAAACAGCTGCTTATAGTACTCGGTAATGTACAATTTTAGGTTTTCCTGTCCTACAATTGTACCCTCATCTTGCTCAAGCTGAAAGATCCTCTCCTTTCGATGCTTACCATTAGCGATCATGTGAAAGAATTGAGTGTTCGCGTCCCCCTGGACTACTCGCCGGACCTTGGCCCGCAACACCCACTTCAACTCTTCTTCCCTAAGAAGTTCTTTCAGCCTCAATTCCGCGTCAAGCTTGGCATGAAGCTCCGCGGCCGGCAGTATCGTGGTTTCTGCTTTTACATCCAGGGACTGAATAAGGGAAAGGAGCCTTTCCTTTTCGACCTTATAAATCCCGCTAAGATGCTTAGCCCATCCACGCAGGAAACTCCTCAAATGCCTAATCTTATTCTGCCAGCGCTGAAGCGCAGTCTTCCCTCCTGAATTCTTAGCCCACTCTCTGGCCACGAGATCAAGGAAGCCTTCTGGTTCAAACCAAGCCATCTCAAAGGAGAACACATTCTTGTTCCCCAGGTGGGTGGGCTCCCCAGAGTCCACAAATAACGGTGTGTGGTCAGAAATACCACGGGACAAGGCCTGGACTGTTACTAGACGGAACTTCTGTTCCCAATCGACACTGGCCAACACTCGATCCAACTTCTCATACGTCGGATTTGGCAGCGCGTTAGCCCAGGTGAATTTTCTACCCGAGAGCTCAATTTCTCTCAGGTCCAAACTTTCAATGATAGTATTGAACATGAACAACCATCTGCCGTCAAAGTTATCATTGTTCTTATCCTCACGCCTTCTAATTATATTGAAATCACCCCCCACCAGGATAGGCAACTGCTCGGAACCACAAATCCGAATGAGAGCAGCCAAGAACTCGGGCTTGAGCTCGGGCTGCGCAGCCCCATATACCGCAACCAGAGCCCAATTAAACCCATCTTCCTTCACCGCACCCGGAACTTGACTGCAAAGTCACCCATAACCACACTGCGAACCTCAAGCGTTTCGCACCTAACGCCGAGTAAGATTCCACCCGATCTCCCTCTCGGCGGCAAGCAATGCCAATCAAAATCTATACCCCCGACAAAGTATTTAGAAATTGAGGCGCAAACTTATCTCTACCCATCTCCGATAGAGCGATAAAATCTAAACGATGCTCGACAGACGCCTCAGCAAGAAACCTTCTTTTAGCCAAGTCCTTTAGACCTCTGCTATTCCAAAAGATTCCTTTCATAGTTCATCATGGATATTTTTTGCCGTACGAATCCTAGCACTCCTACGCACTGCGGACACCGGGTACACCTTCCGTTTCCACTTGCGCTTGGGGATAGTTTGACGCTGCAACTGGTCCTCACAACCAGTCTCAGAGGGGCTAGCCAAAAGTATCTCAGTAGAATCATCCTCTACATCCCCCTCAGTAATAGGTTGCATAAGATCTGCACAAAAATTGTCGAGCACCCTGACCCCGAGCGCATCAACCTCAGAATCACTCATGGGTTTAACAGCCGCAATATTACGAATCATCTCTAAGGCTCGCTCAGCCTCTAGATCAAGCAGATCATTAATCGAATTAGAGATTTCAGTGTCATTACTACCCAGCGAAACTCCTAGTTGATTTGCATTTTCAACAATCTCATCATTTGAAAAATGCAGAATGGAATTAGAAGTATTGACCGACATACCAGTAGTGACCTCGACGTCACGAAGCTTGGCCGCCCTCATGGTGCACCGCTGCTGAATGTCGTCCACGTCCGGCTGTGCCTAGAGACGGCCACCCACCCGGCGCCCCTCAGACATCGGATCCTGAATCCCTCCAAACGCAATGACCTCCTCCCGAGAGATCACGGTCGGGGTCCGGCCTCCTGCCTCACCCCAACCAGTAGGCCGATCCATCTGCACGGGCTCACCCACAGCCTCGCCAGAGAGTGGACTGGCACTCACCAAGATCTCAGACTCCTGGTGCGCCCCGCAGGACGGGGCCAGCAGGAAGAGTGGTGGAGGCAGTACAAGGGCCGCTTGCCCTCGCACCCCACCCAGCACCGGTGAAGCCACCCCCACAGCGCCGTAGGAGGAGAAGGCTCCGAGGCCACCTGCCCCGAGCCCTCTCCCGAAGGCGCCACGAACCGAATGGTAGACGCGACGGGAGAGGAGGTATCCGAGGCCTCCTGCCCCAGACCCCCTCCCAACGAAGAAAAGCACCCGGGAGCCACCTGCCCCGAGTCCCCTTCCTCAAATGAAGGGGAGCAACCCGAGGCCGCCTGCCCCAGGGCTCCACCCGACGAGCCGGGCACGACAAGCTGCGTCACCTCCTGAGGAGGTACCGTGTGCTGAGCGCGAGGGGGAGTGGCCACCTGCCGACTCACCTCCTCATCCCCCCAGATCGAGATCGAAGAACCCCCAAGATCCCCAGGAATGGTATCCACAGCACCCTCAAACCCCAAAACAGGCAACTCGAGCTCAAAAGCCTCCTTAGACTCGACCCGATCACTCCACAGTCTTGGAGGTGCAGAAGAGGGCTCAAAAGACCCAATTCTCAGAGTCGTCGAAGGCACCGAGGAGGGTGGGGTTGCTCCATCCCCGGTCGTCGCGGTCTCGGACCCCGGCCCCTTGGACAACTATCGTCCAGAGTCCTCGACCGGCGGCTCCTGCGCTCCTGCACTGCCATCACCCTCGTGCATATCCACGTCAGACTCATGAGCCGGCGCAACCAGAAGGCTCTCATCCTCAAACTCAATAACCAGGTTATAAATCCTGCCTCGATAAGCCCACTTAACCACTTCCGGCACATACTCAATGTTCAAAATACTAACCAGAACCCGAGCAATCCCGTGAGCTCTGGTGAACTCCATGTCCACTCGCTCAGGCTTCCCTACTAAAATGCCCATGCTGGACACAACCCGAGCATCCTGTAGTGGCTTAGGGGGAGCCCTGGAAAATCGCAACCACGCCTGAGTAAGCGGCACGCCCTGAGGCTCAATATGCTTCCACTCCTGAAACTCAAGGATGCCATCCGTTCCCGGCACCTTACACATCCCAAAACTCAACAACCTCTGCAGATCCTCCACGAAAGGACACTCAACTTTGAACATCTTATCAGCGAGACTGACAAGGTCCCACTGGAAATCCCTAGGGGCCAACTCTCGGAGCCTCTGCACGATCTGTGTCTCGGACACCTCCCCTCTGGTGACCTTGACAATCCCCGTGGTCATACTCGTGGACTCATCAGACACCTCTCGCTCATTCGGAGATTCGAAAAAAGTTAGCTTAGCACAGTAAACTCCATACATCATGAGTGACGGTGCCTGATCTCGCAGTAACGGACACTCCCCAGAGTCATGTGCCAATTTACCGCATGTATCACATAACATAGCCACATACTCGTGGACTACGTCGACAGCAGCATACCGGAGCTGGCCAGGGTGCTTCCCACAAAGGATAAGGATGGGAAAGATACTTCTGCGCCCAACCCTATCCATCCCATTTGGGTCAGGGAGGATCAGCAAGTCGTTGGGTACTTGCTGAACAATCTCACCAAGGAGGTACTCGTCCAGATGACTGCGATCACCACCGTGAGCGAACTCTGGGCGGCGTTGGCAGGTATGTTCTCCTTGCAGTCGCTCAGCCGCATCAATAACATCCATACTGCCCTCGTGAATGCGTAGAAGGGCAACAAGACGGTGACCTCCTACTTCGCCGAGATGCGCGGCCTCGCTGATGAGCTCGCCGGTGGCGGCAAGCCACCGCGGGATGATGAGCTAGTCTCCTACATCCTTCACAACCTAGACATGGAGTATCGGCCCCTCGTCTCGGTGCTCGACGCTTGCGTCACCGCGGTCTCCATCGACAAACTCTTCACCATGTTGAGTAACTTCGACCAGCGCATGGCGGCGCCCCAGTGATTTGGCAGCGCTGGCGGGTTCAAATCCTCCGCGAACGCTGCCACCCGTAGACGCAGCGGCAACTCCCGCTACCGTGGACCTCCATGCAACAAGAGCAAGTTGGGAGGCGGCGGGCAGAATAGCGGCAACTCCAATCCTCGCAGCGGTCGGCCCTCCTCCACCAAAAATCAGGGTCGCCGCGGTTGTTCCAGTCGGTCTCGCCCAGATGACGTGCGTTGCCAGATCTTTGGTAAGCTCTGGCACTATCCGAAAGATTGCTGGTACCGCTTCGATGAAGACGGGGACTCCTCTCAAGACGAAGAAAAAGTTGATGATGCCGCTAATGGTTCCTATGGAATCAATACCAATTGGTATCTTGATAGTGGCGCCACAAACCATCTCACGGGTGAACTTGAAAAAGTAACCCTAAGGGAGAAATACCATGGCAAGGATCAGAATCCACACTGCTAGTGGTGCAGGTATGAGGATTCGTCACATTGGTCATTCACTTATTAATACCCCTCATCATAAAATTCATCTTCGAATTTTTTTGCATGTCCCTAGTGCCAACAAGAATCTTCTATCAGTTCATAGAATCACTATTGATAATCATGTCTTCGTTGAATTTCATCCTTTCTTCTTTTTGATTAAGGATCAGGCCACGAAGAAAGTACTCTATCAAGGTAGATGTGTTCGAGGGCTTTACCCGTTGATTCTGGAGCATAGAAGATTCAATAAACAAGCCTATGGTGTTGTCAAACTATCGTCAACACGGTGGCACGATCGATTAGGCCATGCATCTTTTTCTTTAGTTGAACAATTTCTTAGGAAAAATAAGCTCCCGTATGTTGGTGAGCGTCATGTTGAAACAATTTGTGATTCATGTCAACGAGCAAAAGTCATCAATTGCCTTATCCCATATCCACTAGTGTTTCTACACAACCATTGCAATTAATTCTTTCTGATGTTTGGGTTCCTGCCCCTAGCTCCATTGGTAGACACACATACTACGTGAGGTTCATTGATGACTTTAGCAAATATTCATGGATTTATCTTCTTAAAAAAGATCTGATGTCTTTCAAGTTTTTCAAAACTTCCAAGCACTCGTTGAACGCAAGTTTGACCGCAAGATCATTGTTGTCCAATCCGACTGGGGGAGAATATAAAAATTAATCCTTATTCCAAACTCTTGGCATCTCCCATGATGTGTCATGTCCTCACGCTCACCAACAAAACGGTTCTGCTGAACACAAGCATAGACACATAGTTGAGGTTGGCCTCGCTCTTTTAGCCGGGGCCTCCATGCCCCTCAAATTCTGGGATCAGGATTTTCTTACTGCTGTTCACATCATAAATATGCTCCCCAGTAGAGTTATCAACAATGAAACAGCAGTAGAAAGACTTCTCCACACCAAACTAGATTACACCTCACTTGGTGTATTTGGATGCGCTTGTTGGCCAAATCTTCGTTCATACAACAATCGCAAGATCATGCTTCGCTCTAAACAATGTGCTTTTCTTGGGTATAGTGCTCAACATAAGGGTGTTAAATGTCTTGATATCTTAACTGGTCGTGTTTACATCTCCCACGATGTCCTTGTGATGATACAGGAGACAACAGCAAAGAAAACAGAAATAAAAATGATGAAGAAAATAGCTCAAATGAGCCATATCTCATGTGTCGCGGCGTGGGAAGCATATCCTCCTCGGGGTCTGCGTTGGAACAGTGCAGGGAATCCGCCTCGGGATCAATTCCTTCAGCAGAACCGACACCACCAAGTGCGGCAGGCGCGGGTGGTCGTGCAGCTGCCCACGAGTCAGCACCAGTCACGTGGTCGTCTCCAGCTGTGCCAGGCACGCCCCCTGGTCCGCGTGACTCGTCAACTGCCACGCGGCAGTTTGCGGCTGGACTGGACGAAGGGCTCTTTGCGGCCCAACTCGTGATCTACAAGTGGTGCATCACGAGTCGCACGCCAACCGCGGGGTCGGGCGTTGTTTCCTGCGACCCAAAGATGCCTGCCCGCCTGGGATCTTCTGCAGCTCACGCTTCATTGGAGCAAAGGCCGGTTGCCACAGAGGATCCGACCCATGTGGAGACAACTCTAGACCAAGCGGAAACTACCACTGCCGATGGATCTGCCTCAGGATCACCAGCAGATTCTCTATCTCCTACTCGGGCTCCTAGATCCTCTGCGCCGCAAAACACTGCTGCAACAATACCACGTCGCACAAGGCTACAAGAAGGGGTAATTCAAACTGTCAATTATAAACATGTAACCAAATATGGTCTCGTGTGTTCTATAGGTGAACCAGGTGAGCCCAGTACACTTGAAAAGGCTCTTGGTGATGAGAGATGGAGAAAAGCAATGCATGAAGAATACATGGCATTACAAAGAAACAAAACATAGCATTTGGTCCCCACAGCAAGGTAAAAATTTCATTGATTGCAAGTGGGTTTTTAGGATCAAAAGAAAGTCTGACGGAACTATTGATCACTACAAGGCTAGACTTGTTGTGAAAGGTTTCAAGCAACGGTATGGTATAGACTATGAGGACACTTTTAGTCCGGTTGTAAAAGCTGCTACCATCCGTCTAGTTTTGTCTATTGTTGTTTCCAGGGGATGGAGTCTTCGACAGCTAGATGTACAGAACGCGTTTTTGCATGGTGTTCTGGAAGAGGAAGTATACATGAAACAACCTCCTGGGTTTGAAAGAAAAAATGCATCCTCTCATGTGTGCAAACTTGATAAAGCACTGTATGGGCTGAAGCAAGCTCCAAGGGCATGGTACTCACGTCTCAGCAGAAAGATGCAAACACTTGGTTTTGTTCCTTCAAAATCTGACACCTCACTGTTTATTTATAATAAGTCCAATACATCCATATTTGTTCTCATATATGTTGATGATATTATTGTCACAAGTTCATCTGATGAGGCAATAGCAGGATTGTTGAAGGATTTAAGTGCAGAGTTTGCTCTCAAGGATCTTGGAGATTTGCATTATTTTCTAGGGATTGAAGTGAAGAAACATAAGGATGGACTCCACCTTTCCCAAGAAAAATATGCAACTGATTTGGTAAGAAAGGCGGACTTGCAAGATTGTAAACCTACACCCACTCCTTTATCTAGTACAGAGAAACTATCTCTCACAAAAGGTACACTCTTGACTCTTGAGTCAAGATTACAGTACAAAATACATAAGTCTAGTAGGTGCGCTTTAGTATTTGACACTTACAAGACCAGATATCTCTTTTGCTGGTAACAAAGTATGTCAGTTCCTTCATGCACCCACTACAGTTCATTTGATTGCTGCCAAACGTATAGTCAGATATGTGAAAAATACTTTGAGCATTGGCTTGAACTTTAGTAGATCATCTTCTACTCTTGTTAGTGATTTCTCATATTCAGGTTGGGCGGGATGTCTGGATGACAGACGCTCAATTAGTGGCTTTGCAGTGTTTTTTTTTTGCCCTAATTTGATATCTTCGTGTGCCAGAAAACAAGCCACTGTTTCTAGGTCAAGCACGGAGGCGGAATACAAGGCACTGGCTAATGCAACAACAGAAATCATATGGGTGCAATCTATTCTGAAGGAATTGGGGGTGAAAACTACTCAAGCTCCTTGTTTATGGTGTGATAATATGGGTGCCACTTATTTGTCAGCAAATCCAGTCTTTCTTGCTAGCACCAAACACAATGAGCTTGATTTTCACTTTGTTAGAGAAAGAATTGCTAATAAACTCTTAGATATTCGCTTTATACACTCCAGAGATCAAATTGCAGATGGATTCACAAAATCTTTGCCCACAAGAAGTTTTGAAGACTTCAAACATAATCTCAACTTGATGAAGTTGTGATTAAGAGAGGGTGTCAAACATCAATGATACGTGACAGGAGGATTGTATACTTGACAGGAGGTTTCCTACATAGTTAGGCTAGGTAGTTAGAAGATTTTTTATCTATCTGTAGCTAGAATTAACTTCTTTCAACTTTCTCCTCAAGATGTAATCTCTCCTGTACCGAATCCTAACTGTATGCGCAATCAGGGAGATGCGCCCCTGCCTATAACATGTACGGCGTCCCCTCGAGTTGAGGTACGACGCTTTCCGCCATCGCACACCATCCTCTAACAAAACAAAGTGCAGCACATACTAATGCTCTGCACCTGTGAGCCAATCAAACGGATGTATATCAAAGAGAGGCATCATACTATTTTGCCTTGCTCAATCTAAATCTCAGCCTATAAAAATGGAGCACTACTGTATCCAGACCACCTGCTCATATTACTAGTGGTATTTATTTTCAATAATTTCAAATGTGCTTGATCCGTTGTTGTCAAGGTAGAAAATGTTATAAACGTCAGAGATACATGATCGCTGGTTAAGAACCTACAGTAATTCAGAGAGGGTTTATTGATGATTAGATGACTCCACGATGATCTTATCATCATGTACTAGGCAGAGAAAAAATGCCAGTGAATGGGGGCAATGAATAATTTGAACTGTTTGTGGGTGGGTTCAACCTGGGAGTATTATCAACATCATGTACTGGAAATTCAGTATCCGCCTCTCCCCGTCTTATTCAAAATTTGGGGTTATTATCAGCTTTCATAATGAATATGTGCTTGGCCACTCCATCACAGATCATCTATTAATCCAACCGTTTTGGTGCGTTAGTGCATATGTATGTTGGCTGCAAACTAAAACAACATGCGCCAATTTGTGGTTCACCACCTGAGTTGCTAAACTGTGGCTAATCATGTTTTGTTCAATGGTCGTTGATCTTACTTTGCTCTCTGGAAGTGCATGTAGAAGAGTTACATACACTGTTTGCCAAACTGTTATGCGGAACCTGGGAATATTAGCTTACCATGTATAGTAATAGTCATTTCATTGTGTTCTGTTTTAGTTGAAAAATGGAGTGGTATACAGGAAGCATGGCATGTGTCATGTACTCACACACTGCATTTGATCGATCCTAGCTTATTTGGTTGTGAATCCAACATATATTTCATTGCGTTTGTCTGACTGATGAGTGACCATTTGATTTCTGGTAGGTACTGATTTGTGGGTCTGCTCTGACATTAGAAGTTGACTTTATCCGAAGACTTTGTGTTCAATTGCTTCGTGCCTTTTGATTTGTCGGTCTTAATTTTGTTATGCACAATGCACACATCATATGTTGGTTCATACTGTTCCATGTCAATATGATTGCACTAAGAAATAGTGTAGTGAGACTTTGAACTGATGCTAGCTAACTTATTTCTTTTTGTACTTCAGCCAACATCAAGTTGTGGTACGGATGTCCATGAGGTGTGAAGAAAATACATAAGTTGGACTAGTGACCGTCGCCTTGCAGCAGCTCATATTGTTTGAAAGTGTCCCTGCCTTGACATGGCAGCTTGATAATTCAGAACTTTTCTTGTGCACAAAACTTAAACAATTATTCATCGATGACCCTTGTAATGCTAGCTTTTATTTTGGCACAAAATCGGTTTAGGCCAATCCTCGATCGTCCTGAAATGTGGACCGATTTTTGAACCATGGTGAAGTGATGGATAAGTTGTAATTTTTTTAATATTCTATAATTTACATGATTCTGAAATTTTGTTATTTGCATGTGGTTTTCGTGGTTGTTTTCCAAAATCATTTGTAGAATATTTATCTATGAGATCTGTTGTGTTATATCCAGTATGTGAGGGATTTCCTTCCCTTCCCCTTTATCCATTTGGGCACCTGGGGCAGTAGATCCTCTGCTGATTTATCTTTCCTTTTCAAGAAAGCAGCAACATGCTCCTGGCATGTGTTGTCCAGATTCAAGAAGGAAAGTGAAAAGGACTGTGTCCCTACCTGGCACCGCAGAGATATCCCTCAGGAGGCTTTCACTGTATATTGCAAAAAGGTTAGTATGTATTTAGAAAATGATCATCATATATCAAAGTTAAAGGATTGCTCACCGTATATTAGAACACTTTTGGTATTCATTAACATTTTTAATAATTTGAAAAAATTATGTAAATTCATGATCATGTTTTTTGAAATATGTTTTGACCAAACTTTGTTCCTCACTGAAAATTAATTATAAAATATATGAGTGAAAAATGCAAAAACCAAAAGGCAAAAAATAAAATCGTTGGTAGCCTAGAAGCTACTTGCAATGAGAGATGTACTTGTAAATGTATAACGATTAGACGCAAAAGCTAAGAAAACGATGTTAGCACTAACAATCATTTTCTTTTTAGAAAAACTAGGACATATGCCCGTGCGTTGTAATGGGAGAGATTATTCACGTGTCCATGAAAATATTCACCGGCGGGCATTTTTTTAACTCTCCTTTCATATTTGTGAATCCCTTTGCATTTTATGATCTCCTTCCTTATTTATGCATATAATCATGCCCACTAAATTTATTATTTGGTATAATTTCTTTGCGCTATTATTCTCTCATTTTTTTCCTTTTCTTTGTGAAACGCTCCTTTCTTATTTGTGCCACTGATCACGCCCACTGAATTTTTTATTTACTATAACTCCTTTGTATTATTATTCTCTCCTTCCCTTTTTTTTTGTGAAACTTTCTTTCTTTATTTGTGCCTACTGATCACAACCTGGGTACAATCCCCTCCGTATTTGCTCCATTGATCACACCCACTGGATCCGATCATCATAATTTATTTAGCGCCAAACATCCCTTGAAATTGGAGCCACATATTAGTCCATCTTTGTTCCCTTATTCTCTTATTAATTCTCGAGGCTGCTTATTAATTTTGAATTAGAGACGTATATAAATCGGTTAAACATGATGCAAATGCAAGGCAGCGATGTGGTATTATGTTATTAAAGGAACGATTCTTGTATTTTATACATTGATGCGGTAGCTTGGTTGGTCTCTGCTTTTGTGCTTTATAAATTGTAAAGAAGGGAGTTTAATCCGGGAGCTCCTAACCGGCGCCTTCAGCGCTGGTTCGTTCTCCTGGCGCCCACTGAGGTGCCCGAACTAGACTTTTGATTCGAAGCCCATTTCACTCGCTATCCCTGTTTCTGCTCCACTGTTTCTCATCTGTTTCACTGTTTCTGCTCCACTCGTTACCCCTTTTTCTGTTTCACTGTTTCTATTGGTTGCCGATTGCTTACTAGAAATTCCTTGCATATGGTTGCTCCACTGTTCCACTATATTTAAAAAAAATGTAATTGCTTATTAGAAAAATGACTATCTTTAGTATAGTTAAGATAAGCGAACATAGAAGGAAACATGAAATGTTTAGTACAGCAGAACAAAATTGCTTATTAGAAATTTCGAATATTCCTTTTCTTTTAAAAGTGAACTATGTTTTTCAAAAACTGAACAAATTTCAAAATTTGAATACTTTCTTTGTACTGTGAACAATTTTTAGAAAGCAAATTTAGAATACACATTGAACATTTTCTTAGTATAGGGTGAACATTATTCAAAGAAACACTGAACATTTTTTTAAAATACGCTGAACTTTTTCTGAGTACATGCTGAACAAAATTTCTCTACACGATGAACATTTTTATACACACTGAACATTTTTTCAATGTACGGCGAACAATATTCAAATACACATAGAACTTTTTTTAAATACGATGAACTCCTTTTGAGTGCATGCTGAACAAAATTTCTATACATGATGAACATTTTTTTATACACACTGAACATTTTTTCAATGTATGGTGAACAATTTTCTTCAATACGGTGAACAAAAAGTTCATCAAATCTGATAATTAGTTCATCGAATTTGAAAAAAAGTTCACCAAATTCGAAAAAAAGTTCACCAAATTTTAAAAGTAGTTCATCGAATATGAAAAAGTTCATCGAAATTCAAAAAAAGTTCATGGATTTGAAAAAAGTTCACCGCGTTTGATTTTTTTATCAAATTTCAAAATAAAAGATCATTGAATTTGATAAAAGTTCATCAACTTTGAAAAAAAAGTTCATCGAATTGGGAAAAAGTTCACAAATTTGAAGAGAATGTTCATGTATTTATAAAAAAAATGAAAAATATATATAAAAAAGGGAACAAAAACAGTTCTAAGAAAAACGAAAAATAAAAGAAAAAAAACTAAACGAAACTCTTCCAAGAAAAAATAAAAAAACGAAAAAAGAAAGAAGAAAAGAATTAAAAAAACTGATGGGAGCGTGAAAGGTGCGGTGGCTGTGGTGGTTAGCGTAGTGTGTATATCACCAGCAAGTCAGGGTTCGATTCCCACCGCGCTCGTATTATTTTTGCTCCTTAATAAAGAGGAGGAAAAAAAATGAAATGGGCCGGCCCGCGTGAAGAAGGGGGTGTGCGCCCGTTTGCCTTAACACCTAAAACGGGCGCTTAAGGCGCCGTTTAGGAAATGCCGTTTAATCCCCCGTGAAGACGTTTCCTTTTGCCTGGGCCAGATTCAGTAATATTTTTCTGGCCTGGTTACGCTGTTGTTGTCTGCTAGTAGAGCAGGCCGAACGTGGCCGAGTGGAACAGGCAGGCGTGCGTGGCGCTTGGGACCTGGAAGCAAGGTACGTAAACGTTTAGGCTGCGTTTGGCAGCAAGGTTTTTTCAAAGTTTTCTAATAATACTGCAGTTTTTGAAAAGAAAAATGGTTTTGAATATTTTGATGCGTTTGGCTTTAGAAAAACTGAAATTTTATAAACCACAATATCCCGGAAACCATGGTATTTTTGTTGTATCGGAAAAAGAGGTCCGGACCTCTTTTTTCTAAACCGAACAAAGCGCAATCGACTCCGTCGTCTATGTCGAGATAATTAGACCTGATGAGATCGCCTCCTATTTTTCCTCTGTCTATTATCTCGTAAACCAATATCTATTATATCTCCTGCTTATTAGCCGATTTTGTTTGATCGCGTACGTATAGTCGGTCTTTTGGGTGGTTCTTCTTCCAGCCGGGAGTACAAACGGCGCACATACGCGCACACAGAACTTTGACCCGACTGAAAGTACATGCATGTATAGAAACAATATGATTACTGAACTTAAGTTGCCACGTGCTCTTCAATCATGTACGTCCTGTTTAAATACTTGGTCAAAATTTTGGTAAAACAGCAGCAGCCAAACACATGTAAAACTGAGAAAAACATTGGTTTTAAGAAATTGCAGTATTCTTTGCCCATCCACGAGAATACTATGGTTTTCAATTACCACAGTTTTCTAAAAACATTGCTGCCAAACTACGCGTATGTATTTTAAATACAAAATCACCTAAGCGGGACGAAACCAAAAATATCACCTTGATTTAATAATAGGTATAGATATAGACTAGCTATCAGTTTTTATGTACGGGTAGCTAGCGAGCGGGTTTTTTTATAGGGGAGCTAGTAACCAGATTTGCGTATAGGCTGGCCACCAAGGCGCTCGGCGAGCTGGTTTTTATCTTTGGGCTTTGACAAATTAAAATCAAACAAACATGAAAAATAAAAATATGAGGTGACGCTGACATCATATTTAGATATTACTCCATCCGTTCCATAATGTAAGACATTTTTTAACACTAGTGTAGTGTCAAAAAACGTCTTACATTATAGGACGGAGGGAGTAGATATTATTTCATATCTAGATGTAACATAGATGGATCCTTTATTTGTGTGGTCAAACAACATATCAATTAGTCTGATTCTCAAAAAATAAAACATATCAATTAGTCGTCTCACTTTTATCTCAGAGGAGCAAAACGCGTTTGTGCCGGGACGTCTTATTACAGATAATGCCCTAGTTGCTTACGAGTGTGTTCATGCAATACGAAGAAGAAAAAAGAAACCATTGTGTGCGGTTAAACTGGACATGATGAAGGCGTAGGACAAAGTCGAATGGTTTTTTTTTGCAGCAAATGCTAGAGCAGTTTGGTTTTGCACCACAGTGGATTACGATGATCATGAGGTGTGTCACTACAGCAAAATTTTCAGTCAAGATGAATGGTGCTTTGATGCGGAGCATCCTTCCATCATCCCCATGGACTCTACATCAACACATCCACCCCCACAAGGACCCATGACAAGAGCTAGAGCACGTGCTTTGGAAACCAAGGTGAACTCCTTCCTACTAGACTTGCATATGGACACAAATGGAACATGTATACTACCTCACCAAAATATGCTATGCATCCTTAGGTATGAAGTGGAACATCACCAAGGAGCTCAGGAGCATCCCCAAGGAGAAGGAGAACCACCCCAAGGCCATAAGGATCAAGAAGGAGTGCAGCAGCCGCAAAACAGCATGTCCCAGGTGACCCCGTGCGCACGGGCCCCAGAGACCCCGTGCCCACGGGCTACACAGGAACCCGACGCTGGAGCATCCCATGCACACGGGCCTGTACCGTGCCCACGGGAACCCCGTGCGCACGGGCCCAACTTACCCCGTGCGCACGGGCCTCCCAGGATGGCCGGCTGAGATTGGATCTTTGACTCCCCTTCGTCTCCTTCGACCCCAAGCCTATATAATTCGTACCTAGGGCCATGTTTAGGGTTAGCAAAGTATTGGATGATATCTTGGTGAGCTTTGCTCCATTACCTTCCCTCTTTGAGGATCAAGACCCCATAGGGAAGAATCCTTGAGGATTTCAAGACCTCCATTGGGAGAAGACTACCACCAAGACCCCTCTTCCTTTGGATTTGGGATGAACTTTGCCATTGTATCTTTCCTTTGATTGTGTTTGAGACTTGTGGATCTTGTGTTGTTACTCTAGTGGATGTGTAATTGGGAATTGTTGGAGTGATTGTCCCTTTGTGTTCATCCTTGTGTTTTTGTGATTTCTCTCCATTTTCCCCCTCCAAGTGTGAAAAGATCCTTCCTAGGGTTCTACCCTACATCATATGGTATCATGAGCCAGGTTGATTCACATCTTGGAGTCCCTACCTTCCACTTTCTAGCTTGATTTTGTTGTTTTTCGTCCTAATCCGAAAATCCCCACCAAAAATAGCCCAAATTTTTTTTTCTTGCAATTTGTTGATCTTGTGAGATTTGGTTGATTTGATCCACGAATTTGGTGTTTGACAAGTGGATCTACCCCTCCACCATCATCCCCACCCATCCCCCACTGGAATTTGGCCAAAAACTTGCAATCCCCACGAAATCACAGAAGTTCATCCGCTCTCGGGAGACCCCGTGCACACGGGCCATCGGGACCCCGTGCACATGGGCCTCACTTACCCCGTGTGCACGGGCCATCCAGAAAATTTCGGCCATTTTCTGTTTTTCTTAATTTTGTTTCACCACCATCCCTCGTGTTCTTCCACACCATTCCACGTGTTTGTTGAGTGTTCGGTTGCGATTTCTCTTGTGTCCTAAGGTGTTTCGGCTACTTAGGCGCAACTTGGTAACATCATCGCCACCAATCATCGACTCGGACAACACTTTGACTTCGACAAGATCATCTTCGACCGTAAGCAAGAACGGTAACCTCGACGACACTTTGTACTCCCTTGCCATTAACTTGATAGCTTTGAGCCATTTTGCGTAGCTTACCCATCAAGACTAGCTTGTTGAGTATTGCCGGGCCACGTCTTAGTGCACCATTTAGTGTTCCATCCATCCCGTGCATCTACTACTTGTTATCTCGTTGTGTGGCTCGCATATCAAGCATCGTGGCATAGTGAAAAAAAAGAGGAGATAAAAAGCTTTTAAGCAAAAGAGAAGAGAAGCAAAGAGCTTATAAGTAATAGCATCGAGCCTTCGCATTTGTGCATCATCTTGGTCACCACATACATTTGCATACTTGGGATAGTGAGACGAGTAGATTCTCTATTAGGTTGGTGCACTAGCGTATCTAGCCCATTAGTGCAATCGAGCTAGTGTCTCTCTAGTATCCATACGACAAGAGCTTTTCCCGTGTTTCGATATCTTCGAGCTCATTCCTTGGTTGTGCGGATCCCATTTATCTTCCGTGTGTGTGTTCCTCGTGTTGTCTGGGGAGGTTGATCTATTTGTCTTATTTACCATTTGTGAATCTTCTCAACTTTATCAACATCTCGACTAACATTTGCTTGAATTATTTGTGTCTTTCCTAACCAAGCTCCTCCATAGACCATTTACTTGTAGGTGTGAGAAACAATTCCCGGTACCAATTCCCCTATTGTAACATCACGTGGGATCGTACTTGTTACATCCACAATCTTCGGAAAAGGTAACTTTGGTTTTGTTCTCTCATTTTCCTTCTCACCACCACTTTCTTATGATGGATAGGCCAAGCTCCTCTACCAACCCACTCTTCATCGAGCAAGACGACGACATGTCATCCTTCGTCACCAAGAGCCACCTCTTTGGTGCACAACGAGCTCTACATCAAGAGCAACAAGCCATTAACGACCGCATCGACAACCTCGCCACCGACTTACGACTCTCCGAGCAACGAACACGCGACTACTTCGACAACAAGCTCGACGCGCACAAGCAAGAGAATGATGCAAGAATGGACGAGATCCGAGCTTTGTTGGTCAACCGGCATCCTTCAACTTCTTCCTACTCAAGACGGAGCCATTCAAGTCGACACTCCGACGACACCTCCTCCGGCTCAAGTACACCGTCATCGACCATACTTCGACGAGCCGCACGTCAAGACCGTCATGCATCTCGAGATCCACTACACGACAAACATTCCCAAGAGCAAGTCGATGAACAAGTCCCTCGTCCTTAAGCAAATCAAGTCATTTTTGCTCAAGCTCAAGAACGACAACGTCTTCGTCGTCAAGAAGAAGAAGAACGAGCGCGTCTACACCAAGAGAAACAAGAGGCCGAGGCTCAACGTCTTCAACAACAACAACGAGAAGCACAAGCTATTGAGGCGGAACGTGCCCTTCAAGAATCAAGTCGAGCCATCGCCAACCGCAATCGCGAACGGCGGAATCAAGAGGCAGCCCTTCGAGAAGAAATACAAGAGAGGAACTATCAACCATGTGTGCACCGTCAAGTTCCTTAAGCTCCTCCCCAAGTTCGTCAAGCTCCACCTCAACCTCAAGTGCAACAAGAGCGACACCAAGTGGAACAAGTACTCCAAGACCCTCCTCAACACCAAGAGCGACATCATGAGGAACGAGCATTAGAGGACTTTCCAAGGCAAGAGCGCTACCGCAACCGCTATCAAGATGAAGAGCAACGATATGGAAAACTCAAATTCACAATGCCCAAGTTCAATGGAAGCAATGATCCGGAAGAATATCTCTCATGGGCATTGAAGGTCGACAAAATCTTTAGTTTGCACAACTATGAGGAAGAGAAGAAGATCGCAATGGCATCACTTGAGTTCCAAGACTATGTGCTCATATGGTGGGAACAAATCCTTGAGTGCCGAGAAGCAAGAGGTGACCCTCCAATCACCACTTGGGATCAAATGAAGGATGTCATGAGAGCACGATTTGTGCCCACCTACTACAACCGTGATCTCTTCAAGAAGCTACAACTCCTCAAGCAAGGAACAAAGAGTGTTGAAGAATACTACAAGGAAATGGAAATAGCCATGATTCGAGCCAATGTCAAGGAAGATGATGAGCAAACAATGGCACGATTCTTGAATGGACTCAATCACCCCATCAAGAAGATCGCCGACTTCCAACCCTACTCCAACCTCATCGAGCTAGTACATCAAGCGACCAAGGCGGAACGTCAAGTACAAGATGATTTCAAGTACGCCAAGTACTCCTCCAAGACATATGGCTTCTCCAACAATCAAGCTTCAACAACTCCTCCAACATCTACGTCAACCAAGCCTTCTCCAAGCAACAACGACAAGACATCATACAAGAATCCTTAGTCAAGTTCAAGTCACCTTCCTCCTACTACAAGCAACTACAAGCCGCGTGCTTCTTCCTCTACTCCGACCGATGAGACCGTCAAGACAAGCTCCTTCAAGTGTTTCACTTGCGGCGGCTGAGGCCACAAGTCCTTCCAATGCACCAACAAGCGCACCATGATCCTCAACGACGATGGCACCTACGACTCAATGAGTGAAGATGAACTAGAAGCTATTGAGCAAGTGGCCATGCACCGGCGCGTGAACGAGGATGAAGATGATCAAGTCTTTTGCGACGAAGATACGAGCCCCGCTCTCGTTGTTTCCAAAGTCTTGACACTTCAACATCAACAAGAAGAAGACCAATGATGCCATATCTTCCACACCAAGGCAGGCATCAATGGAAGGTCAGTCAAAGTCATCATCGATGGAGGTAGTTGCCACAACTTGGCAAGTGAAGAACTATGTTCAAAGCTTCAATTGGTCAAGAGGAAGCACCCGCACCCCTACAAGGTTCAATGGCTAAGTGACTCTGGCACTATACGAGTTGAGCATACGGTCCAAGTCTCCTTCAAAATCTGTGCATATGAGGACACTTTGGAGTGTGATGTGGTCCCAATGACCGTTTGCCACCTCCTTCTTGGTCGACCATGGAAATTCGACCGTGGTGTCATCCACAATGGGCGAACCAATCACTATAGCTTCAAGATGAAAGGGAAGGAGTATGTGCTACGACCTATGTCTCCTAGTCAAGTGATAGCCGACAAGCAAGCCACCCACCATGGAGAAAAGAGTGAGAAAGTGACCCACCCAAAAGTGAGTGAGAGCCACAAGCCAAACTTGAGCGCCTCTTCGCCTAGAGAGAAAAACCTCATCCTATTTGCCACCAAAAGTGAGATGAGAGAAGTGTGTGAGAACCCATCGAGTGTGATGCACTTTGTCCTTGTGTGCAAGGATGGAGATCCAACAATTAACACTTCTCACGAGTGTAACGCCCGGATAATTAGGCTACAGTAAAACTCTTCTAATGATGCCATGTCATCCGTGTTACTGTTGCTAATCAAGTGGTAGTTCAAAATCATTACAAATTCAAAATATGAATTAGTGACAAACACCCTAAGTTTTCAAAAGGCAAAGCGAAAATGTTTGGGGGTTGCCAAATATTGCACTGGTAATTATGGTGAAGCAAACACCATTTTATAAAATGCCTAAATGCCCTAAAACTAAATAAAACAGAAAGGGAAAATAAATAAGAGAAAGAGATTACAAAAAAAACAAAAAAGGGGGGGGGGGAAGCCCCCTGGACCAGGCAGCCCAACCCACCCGCACGGCCACCGCCCAACCCCCTGGCCCGCAGCCAGCCTGGCCGGCCCAGCCGGCCCAGCTCCCGCACCGCGTCCCCTTCCCCTGTTCCCCCAACCCGGGTCGGAATAGGGCACGTCCCAGCCGAACCCCCCTCGCCGGCGACGAGACGAGGGGATAAGGACGCCGACGCCGCGCCCCCTCGGTCTCTCCTCCCACTCGCCCCCACTCTCCCCTCGGTCCTTGCGCCTTCCCCCTGAGATCCACCGCGCTCCCCTTCGTTCCCCTCCGTAACCAAGCGCCGTCGTCGCCATGGCTGCGCCATAACCGCGGCCACCGGCCACCCCGCGCCTTGCTAGCACGTCCACGAGACGCGCCGACGACCTCTACTTCGGCTACGCCTCGCCATCGAGCTCGAGGAGCACCGCAGGCCACGGATCGAGTCGTCTGCTTCCTCGACGGCCGCCGGCGATCCCCTTCCTCCCCGGCGAGCTCTGCTGCTCCTAAGCCACCACAGGTCTTTCTTGACCGCTCGGTGAGCTCCACTCCGTCCTCCCCCCTCTCCTTCTTCGCCTCACTGCGCCCTAGCTAGCTGCCGCCGAAGCACCCGACCGCGCCGCCGCCTGCGCGCGTCGCCGGCGCCCTTCCGGTGACCAAATGGTCACGGGGCCGAGTCCTTTGTGCTCAGCGCGTCGCGCAGGTCCTTCCTAGCCTTCCCTTTCACCCCGAAGCGCGCTGTGTCGCCATCTTCATTTCATGCCAGAACCACCTCGCCGCCGACGAGCTCGTGGCGCTCGACTCCGGCCACCACCGCCTCTACAACCACCCCCACTCACTCCGCCGTCGTCTTGCCGTTCGAACGCGACCGTCCCGCTCGATTTGGTGCCCTATGGGCGAAACCCGCCACTCTCCCGAGCCGCGCCGCCGCGGAACCGGACTCGCCGGCGTCTAAACGCCGGCCGGCTGATGTGGCATGCGTGGGGTCCACCCCCTGGGTCACTGCCTGTGGGCCTGGGGGCCCCAACTGGCCAAGTTGACCGGGTCAACTACGCTGATGTGGCAGCTACTGCCACTGACATGCGGGCCCGCGTGAGTTAAAACATTTTGTAAAAAGATAAAATGCTAATTATTTCATTAATTAATTTAGTTAACTAAACAGTCACTGACTACTGGGTCCCACCCACTAATTAACCCAATTATTAGTCTAAAACCCCCTTGTTATTACCCTGTCAATGACATGTGGGTCCTACTGGACCCACCTGTCTGGTTTGACTGGTCAACCGACCAGTTGACCTGCTGACATCACTCTGATGTCATGCTTGCGTCATCAGACACTGTTCTGGATAATGTTGGCTTTAGATAAATAATTAAAATCAGAAAATGATTTAAATCTTTAGAAAATCATATCTTTTAATCCGTAACTCGGATGAAAATACTTTCTACATGAAAGTTGCTCAGAACGACGAGACGAATCCGGATACGCAGCCCGTTCATCCGCCGCACACCCCTAGCATACCGAACACGCAACTTTCCCCCTCCGGTTCACCGGTCCGAAAACGCAGAACACCGGGAATACTTTCCCGGATGTTTTCCCCCTTCGTCGGTATCACCTACTACCGCGATTGGGCACACCTAGCATCGTTACTTGACATGTCATGCATCGATATGCATCTGTTTACTTGGTATTCATTGTTTCTTCCCCCTCTTCTCTCCGGTAGACTACAAGACCGACGCTGCTGCTGCCCAGTTCGACTACGGAGTTGACGACCCCTCTCTCTTGCCAGAGCAACCAGGCAAGCCCCCCCCCTTGATCACCAGATATCGCCTATTCTCTTCTATACTGCTTGCATTAGAGTAGTGTAGCCTGTTACTGCTTTCCGTTGATCCTATTCTGATGCATAGCCTGACATTGTTGCTACATCTGTTGATACCTTACCTGCAATCCTAAATGCTTAGTATAGGATGCTAGTTTATCATCATTGGCCCTACATTCTTGTCAGTCTGCCTTGCTATACTATTGGGCCGTGATCACTCGGGAGGTGATCACGGGTATATACTATATACTTTATACATGATACATGTGGAGACTAAAGTCGGGTCGGCTGGTGGAGCACCCGCGAGTGGATCTTTGAGGCGGAGCGGCAGGGCAGGTTGAGACCGCCTAGGAGAGAGGTGGGCCTGGCCCTGTTCAGCGTTCGCGGATACTTAACACGCTTAACGAGATCTTGGTATTTGATCTGAGTTGGCTACGAGCCTATACGCACTAACCATCTACGCGGGAGTAGTTATGGGTATCCCGACGTCGTGGTATCAGCCGAAGCACTTCAGACGTCAGCGACGGAGCGGCGCGCGCCGGATTGGAACGTAAGCCTGCTCTTGTATTAAGGGGGCTAGTTCTGCTTCCGGCCGCCCACGCAACGTGCAGGTGTGCTATGGGCGATGGGCCCAGACCCCTGTGCGCTTAGGTTTAGACCGGCGTGCTGGCCTCTCTGTTTTGCCTAGGTGGGGCTGCGACGTGTTGATCTTCCGCGGCCGGGCATGACCCAGGAAAGTGTGTCCGGCCAAATGGGATCAAGCGTGTTGGGTTATGTGGTGCACCCCTGCAGGGAAGTTAATCTATTCGAATAGCCGTGATCTTCGGTAACAGGACGACTTGGAGTTGTACCTTGACCTTATGACAACTAGAACCGGATACTTAATAAAACACACCCTTCCAAGTGCCAGATACAACCGGTGGTCGCTCTACCTCAAGGATATGAGGAGGGGATCGCCGGGTAGGATTATGCTATGAGATGCTATTTGGAGATGCTACTTGGAGATGCTACTTGGAGGACTTCAATCTACTCTCTTCTACTTGATGCAAGACGGTGGCTGCGAGAAGCGTAGTCTTCGACAGGATTAGTTATCCCCCTCTTATTCTGGCATTCTGCAGTTCAGTCCACTGATATGGCCTCCTTACACATATACCCATGCATATGTAGTGTAGTTCCTTGCTTGCAAGTACTTTGGATGAGTACTCACGGTTGCTTTCTCCCCCCTTTTCCCCTTTCCTTTCTTTCTGGTTGTCGCAACCAGATGCTGGAGTCCAGGAGCCAGACGCCACCGTCGACGACGACCCCTGCTACACCGGAGGTGCCTACTACTAGGTGCAGCCCGCTGGCGACGACCTGGAGTAGTTTAGGAGGATCCCAGGCAGGAGGCCTGCGCCTCTTTCGATCTGTATCCCAGTTTGTGCTAGCCTTCTTAAGGCTAACTTGTTTAACTTATGTCTGTACTCAGATATTGTTGCTTCCGCTGACTCGTCTATGATCGAGCACTTGTATTCGAGCCCTCGAGGCCCCTGGCTTGTATTCTGATGCTTGTATGACTTATTTATGTTTTAGAGTTGTGTTGTGATATCTTCCCGTGAGTCCCTGATCTTGATCGTACACATTTGCGTGCATGATTAGTGTACGATTGAATCGGGGGCGTCACAAGTTGGTATCAGAGCCGACTGCCTGTAGGAATTCCCCTTCCACACTCCTTGGCCGAAGTCGAGTCTAGACATTACAAAAACTTTTACTAACTTGGCTGTGTGCCTTACGGGCCCACGTAGCCATCGGGTGGTACTAGGATCTTTTACTCCTCGACCTTTACTCTGGGACTCTGAACTCTTTTCTACTCGGGTTAAACGAATTTACTAACTCTGACATTAGGATCCCGTTACCACGTTCACCCCAAAGTTGGATAAGCCATAGTTATTCTGCAGGATAGCATTTTGAATAGTGCCCATGTTGTCATTTGACTCCATTGAAACATCTTTGTTTTCAGATGGAACCCATGAGGCAGGTCGTGCGCCACACTGCGGCCATTGGTGCCTCAGGATCACCTGCTGTGCTAGCTGGTATGATGACCTATCTGGGTTATCGCTGGCACCCTGAGTACACCGTCTACGAGGAGTACCAGGACTTTAACCAGGAGCAGTACCGTGCCATCGTCCACCTCTACTCTCGGGAGTATGAGTCCACTACCGTGCTGCACACCGCTCATGGTGTTGGAGTGACCATCGAGATGGCAGTCCACGATGCTGCTCATGCTGCTCTGACACGTCTTCATGGAGAGTATCAGGCGTTGGACACTTCCCCTTTCAGACACATTCCTATCGCATCTGACGTTGGTGCGGAGGGATACTACACTGCCGCCTACTCCACCGTCACCCGAGAGCCCTTCCACCATCAGCGCCTGGTTCTGCATGCTGATGGGCTGGACCGAGCTAATAGAGCTCTTCGCCACGAGTTGTACACCACTCGTCAGCACCTTTACAGGGCTCTGACGCTGTTGCACCCCTTTGTCCGGTCTGGACAGCTGCCGCGTTCTGCGATCTACCCAGCCAGGACCGTGATGCCCCACGGTGTCGGATGGCCAGAGGTGGGAGGCTACTCTCCCGCACTTGGTCCTCTTCTGCCACCTGAGCGTCGGGTTCTACACCAGAGTATCCGCGGCCCCCAGGCCACTGACGTGGAGGACTATCCGTTGCCTCACTACCAGCTGTCAGGTTACAGCTACCTTCACAGTACCTCCTGGGACTGATGTAGTCTTGCTCATTAGTATTAGATGCATTCGCGAGCCTGCGTGCCGCCTATGATGACTTAGTCTATGTACTGAACTCTGTGTACTGAACTCTATGTCCGACCCCTTTTGTAAGTTATGCCGACTATCTATGTGGTATCTGTCGTGCTCCTTTCATTATGCATGTTTCATCATGAATGATTCTTGTCTATGTAAATTTCTCAATACTGAACTACCCCTGTTATATATTAACAGGATGGTTAGACCAGTTGGTCGTGGTCGTGGTGGCAACTTCCCACCACCGGCTGAGTACATGGCTGGTATGATCCAACAGCTTGAGATGAATCGCCAGTTCATGGAAAACGTGATGGCTCAGTTTCCTCGCCCCAATATGAACCAGCATCCAAACACGACAACTCTGCAGGATTTCATACGCCTCAACCCAAGTGTGTACCGCAGCTCAACCCAGCCGCTGGATGCTGATGACTGGCTCCGTGACATCACCTATGAGATGGAGTCTGCTGATGTAGCCCCTGCCAGCTATGTCACTTTTGCTTCCTTCTTCCTGAAGGGACCCGCAGCTCAATGGTGGGACAGCCACAGGCGTACTCTGCCAGTTGGAACAATCATCACCTGGCCAGACTTCCAGGCTGCTTTCCGTGCCCGCTTCATCCCACAAGGAGTCATGGACCGGAAGAAGCGTGAGTTTCGCAACCTCACCCAAGGCAACAAGACTGTTGAAGCTTATCAGCGAGAGTTTCTGGACTTGTCTCGCTATGCTGAAGAGGACATTGCAACTGATGCACGTAGGCAGGAGAAGTTCCGTGACGGCCTTCAAGCTGACATCAAGCTCGCACTTCTAGTGCACGACTTTGCTGATTTCGCCATCTTGGTGAATAAGGCCATCAATGTTGAGACTGGTCTGCAAGAACACCAGAGCTCTCAAAGGCGCAACCGTGACACGGGCTCATCTTCGGGCCCGCCCTCGCAGAAGCGTGAGATATGGATCCCGAACAGCATGTACCGTCCAAATGCACCAGCCCCAAGGCAGTCTTACGCTGCACCTCGTCTGCCTACTGCTCCAACTAGGCAGCCAAGGCTTCCAGCTCCGCCACCCCAAGCTCCTGTTCCCACTCCCAATAATGGCATGTGCTACAAGTGTGGTCAACCAGGTCACCGTGCTAGGGATTGCATTCAGAATCAGAATCAACTGGCCCTTCCAGCCGCTGGCCGTGGAAACAACCAGACCCGCAATAACAATGCCAAGTCTTATGGCCGTGTTCATGCCAACCACGTTGATCTGAATGAAGCTCAAGACCAGCCTGCTACTGTGATGGGTACACTCCTCGTAAATTCAGTACCTGCATCTGTTTTATTCGATACAGGTGCATCGCATTCATTCATGTCAGAAGATTTTGCATGCTTGCACGACATTAAATGTGAGGACATGAATGCTTCACTATTAGTACACACTCCTGCGGGCCAATGTCGAACCTCCATGATTTGCAACGACGTCCCTGTAGAAATCGAAGGACTGGAATTCCTTGTCTCTCCCATCGTACTGAAGTCATGTAGCATTGATCTCATTCTGGGAATGAATTGGTTAAAAGCACATACTGCTTCTATCGTTTGCGCCACCAAGACCGTCCATCTGCTACACCCTTCTAATGAGATAATAAGCTACAATGCCCATCTGGTTAAGAATGCCGAGGTAAGGCTCTATGCATTGAATGCATTGAATGCCGCACCACTCGAGGGCATTGAAAACATTCCCGTCGTGCGTGACTTCCTCGACGTCTTTCCAGAAGAACTCCCAGGGATTCCCCCCGCTAGAGCTGTCGAATTCGTCATCGACTTGAAACCAGGCACTACTCCTATAGCCAAGCGACCCTACAAGATGCCGCCGCATGAACTCCTTGAGCTTAAGGAGGAAATCGATAAATCTCTTCGAAGTGGTTTCATTCGCCCAAGTTGCTCTCCTTGGGGAGCACCTTCTCTCTTTGTCAAGAAGAAAGATGGGACAAACCGATTGGTCCAAGACTACCGTCCTATAAACCAAGCTACCATTCAGAATAAGTATCCTCTTCCTCGGATCAATGATCTGTATGATCAACTGGCTGGTTCATCAGTGTTCTCTAAACTCGACTTGAGGTTGGGTTACCACCAGATCCGTGTTCGTGAGGAGGATATCCCCAAGACCGCCTTTGTGACTCGTTATGGTTCATACGAGTACACCGTCATGTCTTTCGGCTTGACCAATGCTCCAGCCACCTTCTCTCGCCTGATGAACTATATATTCATGGATTACCTCGACAAGTTCGTCGTGGTTTATCTGGATGATATCCTGATATTTTCCAAGAGTGAAGAAGAACATGCTGAACATCTTCGTCTTGTGCTGGAAAAGCTACGAGAGCATCAGCTATATGCCAAGTTCTCCAAGTGTGAATTCTGGCTGCCCGAAGTAACCTATCTCGGGCATGTCATCTCTAAGGATGGTATTGCCGTCAACCCTGAACGAGTTCAGGCTATTCTCGATTGGACTCCTCCGAAGAACGTTAAGCAAGTCAGAAGTTTTCTCGGTCTCGCCAGCTACTGCCGTCGAGAACTTCTCCAAGATTGCCAGGCCTCTGACTAACCTATTGCATAAGGGCGTCAAGTTCCAATGGACAGATAAATGTCAGGAAAGTTTCCAGGCACTCAAGGACAAGTTGACTTCTGCCCCAGTACTAGCTCCTCCTGATACTAAGAAGGACTTCATCATTTACTGCGACGCTTCCCGTCAAGAATTAGGCTGTGTCCTAATGCAAGAGTGCAAAGTGGTTTCTTATGCCTCTCGGCAATTGCGCCCTCACGAAGAGAACTACCCAGTTTACGACCTCGAACTTGCTGCTGTCATTCATGCGCTAAAACAGTGGCGACATTACCTACTCGGTAATCGTTGCGAGATCTTCACTGACCACCAAAGTCTGAAGTATCTGTTTACTCAGCCAGACCTGAACCTCCGTCAGCAGAGATGGATGGAGACTGTTGCAGACTTTGATTTGGGTATTTCCTATACCCCAGGCAAGGCTAATGTAATGGCTGGTGCCTTGAGCCGCAAGTCTTACTGCAACCACCTCCAGGTTCACAAAGTTCAGCCCTCACTTGTTGAAGAATTCAGAAAGCTAAACCTCCATATTGTTCCTCCGGGTGCACTCGCTCCCCCTCCTCCGGAGTTCCGCAAGATGAATCTCCGTGTTGTTTCCCAGGGTTCCCTCTATACCCTGGCTGTTGAACCCGATCTCGTGGGCACCATAAAGACAATGCAGGGATTTGACTCTGAAGTCTACAAGATTAAGCAAGACCTCAAAGAAGGAAGTCCCTCATCCTTCACTATTGCTGATGATGGCGCCTTGCACTTCAAAGGCCGCCTAGTGGTGCCGTGTAAGAAGGAAAACCTGAATATGACTCAGGAGGTTATGAAAGAAGCTCATGATACGCCTCTATGTATCCACCCTGGTAGTACAAAGATGTACCAAGACATCCGCCAGAGATTCTGGTGGTCTAACATGAAGCAAGACATTGCTCGTTATGTTGCTGAATGTGACGTTTGCCGTCGTATCAAAGCAGAACATCAAAGGCCTGCTGGAACTCTGCAACCTATATCTATTCCTGAATGGAAATGGGACCATGTCGAGATGGACTTCGTTACTGGATTTCCCAAATCGCAAAAGGGTAATGATGCTATTCTTGTCGTCATTGACCGACTTTCTAAGGTTGCACATTTTCTGGCGGTCAAAGAAACGATCACTACTAGTCAGCTTGCAACTCTCTACATGTCCAGAATTGTTTCGCTTCACGGTATTCCACTGGTTATCAGTTCAGACCGTGGCAGTTTATTCACTTCAAGATTCTGGGCAAGTTTCCAAGAAGCTATGGGCACTCATCTGTCTTTCAGCACTGCGTTTCATCCGCAGTCACAAGGGCAAGTTGAACGTGTCAACCAAGTTCTCGAAGACATGCTTCGAGCTTGTGTTATTTCCTTCGGCAAGAAATGGGAGGAATCTCTCCCGTATGCTGAGTTCTCTTATAATAATAGCTATCAAGCTAGTCTGAAGATGGCCCCCTTCGAAGTGTTATATGGACGAAAGTGCCGAACCCCTCTGTACTGGTCAGAAACTGGAGAACGTCCACTCTTTGGTCCGGATATTATCCAACATGCCGAAGAGCAAGTCCGCATTATTCGCAAGAATCTCAAGACTGCTCAGTCACGCCAAAAGAGTAATTATGACCGTCATCATAAAGACATGGTCTATCAACCTGGCGAAAAGGCCTATCTTCGAGTTACACCAATGAAGGGTGCTCACCACTTCGGGATCAAGGGCAAGCTAGCTCCTCGCTATATTGGCCCATTCACTATTCTCGAGAGGCGTGGAAAAGTGGCATATCAACTGGAGCTTCCGTCGAACCTTTCTCAGGTTCACGATGTGTTCCACGTGTCGCAGCTCCGTCGCTGCTTCAAGGACCCAATCCGAGCAGTGGATCATGAAGTGCTCGAATTGCAACAGGACCTCTCCTATAAAGAGCATCCGGTCCGCATTCTCGACCAAGCTGAACGCCGCACACGCCAGAAGGCGATCAAGTTCCTCAAAGTCCAGTGGTCGCACCATTCTGAAGATGAAGCCACTTGGGAACGTGAGGATCGCCTGCGTGATGAATACCCCGCACTGTTTCCTTCTACCTCCTAAATCTCGGGACGAGATTTCTTGTAGTGGAGGAGATTTGTAACTCCCGGATAATTAGGCTACAGTAAAACTCTTCTAATGATGCCATGTCATCCGTGTTACTGTTGCTAATCAAGTGGTAGTTCAAAATCATTACAAATTCAAAATATGAATTAGTGACAAACACCCTAAGTTTTCAAAAGGCAAAGCGAAAATGTTCGGGGGTTGCCAAATATTGCACTGGTAATTATGGTGAAGCAAACACCATTTTATAAAATGCCTAAATGCCCTAAAACTAAATAAAACAGAAAGGGAAAATAAATAAGAGAAAGAGATTACAAAAAAAGGGAGGGGAAGCCCCCTGGACCAGGCAGCCCAACCCACCCGCACGGCCACTGCCCAACCCCCTGGCCCGCAGCCAGCCTGGCCGGCCCAGCCGGCCCAGCTCCCGCACCGCGTCCCCTTCCCCTGTTCCCCCGACCCGGGTCGGAACAGGGCACGTCCCAGCCGAACCCCCCTCGCCGGCGATGAGACGAGGGGATAAGGACGCCGACGCCGCGCCCCCTCGGTCTCTCCTCCCACTCGCCCCCACTCTCCCCTCGGTCCTTGCGCCTTCCCCCTCAGATCCACCGCGCTCCCCTTCGTTCCCCTCCGTAACCGAGCGCCGCCGTCGTCATGGCTGCGCCATAACCGCGGCCACCGGCCACCCCGCGCCTCGCTAGCACGTCCACGAGACGCGCCGACGACCTCTACTTTGGCTACGCCTCGCCATCGAGCTCGAGGAGCACCGCAGGCCACGGATCGAGTCGTCTGCTTCCTCGACGGCCGCCGGCGATCCCCTTCCTCCCCGGCGAGCTCTGCTGCTCCTAAGCCACCACGGGTCTTTCTTGACCGCTCGGTGAGCTCCACTCCGTCCTCCCCCCTCTCCTTCTTCGCCTCACTGCGCCCTAGCTAGCTGCCGTCGAAGCACCCGACCGCGCCGCCGCCTGCGCGCGTCGCCGGCGCCCTTCCGGTGACCAAATGGTCACGGGGCCGAGTCCTTTGTGCTCAGCGCGTCGCGCAGGTCCTTCCTAGCCTTCCCTTTCACCCCGAAGCGCGCTGTGTCGCCATCTTCATTTCATGCCCGAACCACCTCGCCGCCGACGAGCTCGTGGCGCTCGACTCCGGCCACCACCGCCTCTACAACCACCCCCACTCACTCCGCCGTCGTCTTGCCATTCGAACGCGACCGTCCCGCTCGATTTGGTGCCCTATGGGCGAAACCCGCCACTCTCCCGAGCCGCGCCGCCGCAGAAACGGACTCGCCGGCGTCTAAACGCCGGCCGGCTGATGTGGCATGCGTGGGGTCCACCCCCTGGGTCACTGCCTGTGGGCCTGGGGGCCCCAACTGGCCAAGTTGACCGGGTCAACTACGCTGATGTGGCAGCTACTGCCACTGACATGCGGGCCCGCGTGAGTTAAAACATTTTGTAAAAAGATAAAATGCTAATTATTTCATTAATTAATTTAGTTAACTAAACAGTCACTGACTACTGGGTCCCACCCACTAATTAACCCAATTATTAGTCTAAAACCCCCTTGTTATTACCCTGTCAATGACATGTGGGTCCCACTGGACCCACCTGTCTGGTTTGACTGGTCAACCGACCAGTTGACCTGCTGACATCACTCTGATGTCATGCTTGCGTCATCAGACACTGTTCTGGATAATGTTGGCTTTAGATAAATAATTAAAATCAGAAAATGATTTAAATCTTTAGAAAATCATATCTTTTAATCCGTAACTCGGATGAAAATACTTTCTACATGAAAGTTGCTCAGAACGACGAGACGAATCCGGATACGCAGCCCGTTCATCCGCCGCACACCCCTAGCATACCGAACACGCAACTTTCCCCCTCCGGTTCACCGGTCCGAAAACGCAGAACACCGGGAATACTTTCCCGGATGTTTTCCCCCTTCGTCGGTATCACCTACTACCGCGATTGGGCACACCTAGCATCGTTACTTGACATGTCATGCATCGATATGCATCTGTTTACTTGGTATTCATTGTTTCTTCCCCCTCTTCTCTCCGGTAGACTACGAGACCGACGCTGCTGCTGCCCAGTTCGACTACGGAGTTGACGACCCCTCTCTCTTGCCAGAGCAACCAGGCAAGCCCTCCCCCCCCCTTGATCACCAGATATCGCCTATTCTCTTCTATACTGCTTGCATTAGAGTAGTGTAGCCTGTTACTGCTTTCCGTTGATCCTATTCTGATGCATAGCCTGACATTGTTGCTACATCTGTTGATACCTTACCTGCAATCCTAAATGCTTAGTATAGGATGCTAGTTTATCATCATTGGCCCTACATTCTTGTCAGTCTGCCTTGCTATACTATTGGGCCGTGATCACTCGGGAGGTGATCACGGGTATATACTATATACTTTATACATGATACATGTGGAGACTAAAGTCGGGTCGGCTGGTGGAGCACCCGCGAGTGGATCTTTGAGGCGGAGCGGCAGGGCAGGTTGAGACCGCCTAGGAGAGAGGTGGGCCTGGCCCTGTTCGGCGTTCGCGGATACTTAACACGCTTAACGAGATCTTGGTATTTGATCTGAGTTGGCTACGAGCCTATACGCACTAACCATCTACGCGGGAGTAGTTATGGGTATCCCGACGTCGTGGTATCAGCCGAAGCACTTCAGACGTCAGCGACGGAGCGGCGCGCGCCGGATTGGAACGTAAGCCTGCTCTTGTATTAAGGGGGCTAGTTCTGCTTCCGGCCGCCCACGCAACATGCAGGTGTGCTATGGGCGATGGGCCCAGACCCCTGTGCGCTTAGGTTTAGACCGGCGTGCTGGCCTCTCTGTTTTGCCTAGGTGGGGCTGCGACGTGTTGATCTTCCGCGGCCGGGCATGACCCAGGAAAGTGTGTCCGGCCAAATGGGATCAAGCGTGTTGGGTTATGTGGTGCACCCTTGCAGGGAAGTTAATCTATTCGAATAGCCGTGATCTTCGGTAACAGGACGACTTGGAGTTGTACCTTGACCTTATGACAACTAGAACCGGATACTTAATAAAACACACCCTTCCAAGTGCCAGATACAACCGGTGGTCGCTCTACCTCAAGGATATGAGGAGGGGATCGCCGGGTAGGATTATGCTATGAGATGCTATTTGGAGATGCTACTTGGAGATGCTACTTGGAGGACTTCAATCTACTCTCTTCTACTTGATGCAAGACGGTGGCTGCGAGAAGCGTAGTCTTCGACAGGATTAGTTATCCCCCTCTTATTCTGGCATTCTGCAGTTCAGTCCACTGATATGGCCTCCTTACACATATACCCATGCATATGTAGTGTAGTTCCTTGCTTGCGAGTACTTTGGATGAGTACTCACGGTTGCTTTCTCCCCCCTTTTCCCCTTTCCTTTCTTTCTGGTTGTCGCAACCAGATGCTGGAGTCCAGGAGCCAGACGCCACCGTCGACGACGACCCCTGCTACACCGGAGGTGCCTACTACTACGTGCAGCCCGCTGGCGACGACCTGGAGTAGTTTAGGAGGATCCCAGGCAGGAGGCCTGCGCCTCTTTCGATCTGTATCCCAGTTTGTGCTAGCCTTCTTAAGGCTAACTTGTTTAACTTATGTCTGTACTCAGATATTGTTGCTTCCGCTGACTCGTCTATGATCGAGCACTTGTATTCGAGCCCTCGAGGCCCCTGGCTTGTATTCTGATGCTTGTATGACTTATTTATGTTTTAGAGTTGTGTTGTGATATCTTCCCGTGAGTCCCTGATCTTGATCATACACATTTGCGTGCATGATTAGTGTACGATTGAATCGGGGGCGTCACAACGAGCTACCTTTAGTGTTTCAATCTCTTTTGCAGGAATTCCATGATGTTTTCCCCGATGAGCTACCTCCGGGTCTACCTCCACTACGAGGCATTGAGCATCGAATCGACCTCATCCCCGGAGCACCACTTCCAAACAAAGCTCCATACCGTGTCAATCCCGAAGAAACCAAGGAGATTAAACGGCAAGTACAACAACTAATCGACAACGGTCATGTACATGAAAGCTTAAGCCCTTGTGCGGTTCCCGTTATACTTGTGCCTAAGCCCGATGGAAGTTTCTGCCTATGTTCCGATTGTAGACCCATAAATGCTATCACCGTTCGCTATAGGCATCCCATTCCTCGCTTAGATGATATGCTTGATGAACTTAGTGGAGCCAACTTTTTCTCAAAAATTGATCTTAAAAGTGGCTATTATCAAATCCGCATACAAGAAGGTGATGAATGGAAAACTGCTTTCAAAACAAAATTTGGCTTATATGAGTGGTTAGTGATGCCTATGGGTTTATCGGAGGCTCCCGGTACTTTCGTGCGTCTCATGCATCATGTACTTCGACCTTACATTGGAGTCTTTGTTGTGGTTTACTTCGATGATATTCTTGTGTTTAGCAAAACCATGAAAGAGCATCTTGATCATGTTAGGCTTGTTTTACAAACACTCCGCAAGGAAAGTCTTTATGCCAACATGAAAAAGTGCACATTTGGTGTTGACAAAGTGGTTTTCTTGGGTTTCGTTGTCTCTTCCAAGGGTGTCCATGTTGATGAAACTAAAATTGAAGCAATTAAAACTTGGCCCCAACCCACCAATTTGCAACAAGTGAGAAGTTTTCTTGGTCTTGCAGGATTTTATCGCCGCTTTGTGAAAAACTTTAGCACAATCGCCGCTCCTTTGCATGCTTTGAGTAAGAAGAATACTCCTTTTGTTTGGGGATCTTTGCAATCAACCGCTTTTGATGAGCTCAAGTCTTTGCTTACTCATGCTCCGATTCTTGCTTTGCCCAACTTTGACAAAACTTTTGAGGTTCATTGTGATGCAAGTGGTACCGGAATTGGCGGAGTTTTAATGCAAGAAAAACGAGTAATTGCATACTTTAGTGAAAAACTCTCCGGTGCTCAACTTAACTATTCCATCTATGACAAATAATTGTATGCTTTAGTGCGTGTCCTACATGTTTGGGAACATTATCTTAGACCTCATGAGTTTGTCATACATACCGATCATGAAACACTTAAATACCTAAAAGGACAAACTAAGTTGAATGAGCGTCATGCCAAATGGAGTGAATTTATTGAATCTTTCCCGTATGTGATCAAGTACATTAAGGGTAAGGAAAATGTAGTTGCCGATGCACTTTCACGCATATGCACGCTCGTCACTAAACTTGAGTTGAATGTTATTGGCTTTGAGCACATAAAAGACTTGTATGCTAATGATCCATCTTTTGCACCTCATTATGCTAAATGTTTGATGCATACATCTTGGGAACAATATTACATCAAGGGTGGTTATCTTATGAGAGCTAACAAACTATGCATTCCCGAGTCTTCTCTTCATTTGCTCCTTTTGCAAGAGGCTCATGGAGGCGGACTCATGGGACACTTTGGACGCGACAAGACTTCCGCCACGCTCTCCGAGAACTACTTTTGGCCCAAGATGTTCCGCGACGTCTCACGCTTCACCACCCGATGCTCTACATGTCGCAAAGCTAAGTCTAAAGCTCAATCTCATGGTCTTTACATGCCTCTTCCTATTCCTTATCAACCTTGGGAAGACATTAGTATGGATTTTGTACTTGGTTTGCCTAGAACTCAAAATGGAAAGGATTCCGTGTTTATTGTTGTGGACCGATTTTCTAAGATGGCACATTTTATTCCTTGCAACAAGATAGACGATGCTTCACATATTGCAAATCTCTTTTGTAGGGAAATCTGGCGCCTCCATGGAGTACCAAAGACAATCTTCTCCGACCGCGACGTCAAGTTCTTGAGTTACTTTTGGAAGACTCTATGCGCCAAGCTCGGAATCAAGCTATTGTTCTCATCCGCATACCATCCTCAAACCGACGGCCAAACGGAGGTGACAAACCGAACACTATCCACTCTACTTCGCGTGTTGATCAAGAAGAACATCAAGGAGTGGGAGGCGTGTCTACCCATCGCCGAGTATGCCTACAACCGCGCAAGACATTCGACTACCGGCAAGTCCCCCTTCGAGGTCGTCTACGGCTTCAACCCGTTGTCCCCATTGGACATTCTACCTCTCCCTCTACAAGAGCGCACCAACATGGATGCGAGTGCACGAGCAAGCTACATCAAGAAGATGCATGAAGATACAAGAATCATCATCGAGCGCCATGTACATCGACTAGCCACCAAGCTCAACGTCAACAAACAACCCATGATCTTCAACATAGGTGATCTCGTGTGGCTACACCTTCGCAAGGACCGCTTCCCCAACGAACGCAAGTCCAAACTCCAAACTACTACCTCGAGCCGATGGACCATTCAAGGTGCTCGCACGCTACAACAACAACGCCTAAAAGATTGAACTCCCACGATACAAGTACAACGTGAGCGACATCTTCAACGTCAAAGACCTCTCGCCTTTCCATGGTGATGAAGAGCTTGATCCGAGGTCGGATCCTTTCGAAGGGAGGGGAGATGATGCGGAGCATCCTTCCATCATCCCCATGGACTCTACATCAACACATCCACCCCCACAAGGACCCATGACAAGAGCTAGAGCACGTGCTTTGGAAACCGAGGTGAACTCCTTCCTACTAGACTTGCGTATGGACACAAATGGAACATGTATACTACCTCACCAAAATATGCTATGCATCCTTAGGTATGAAGTGGAACATCACCAAGGAGCTCAGAAGCATCCCCAAGGAGAAGGAGAACCACCCCAAGGCCATAAGGATCAAGAAGGAGTGCAGCAGCCGCAAAACAGCATGTCCCAGGTGACCCCGTGCGCACGGGCCCCAGAGACCCCGTGCCCACGGGCTACACAGGAACCCGGCGCTGGAGCACCCCGTGCGCACGGGCCTGCACCATGCCCACAGGAACCCCGTGCGCATGGGCCCAACTTACCCCGTGCGCACGGGCCTCCCAGGATGGCCGGCTGAGATTGGATCTTCGACTCCTCTTCGTCTCCTTTGACCCCAAGCCTATATAATTCATACCTAGGGCCATGTTTAGGGTTAGCAAAGTATTGGATGATATCTTGGTGAGCTTTGCTCCATTACCTTCCCTCTTTGAGGATCAAGACCCCATAGGGAAGAATCCTTGAGGATTTCAAGACCTCCATTGGGAGAAGACTACCACCAAGACCCCTCTTCCTTTGGATTTGGGATGAACTTTGCCATTGTATCTTTCTTTTGATTGTGTTTGAGACTTGTGGATCTTGTGTTGTTACTCTAGTGGATGTGTAATTGGGAATTGTTGGAGTGATTGTCCCTTTGTGTTCATCCTTGTGTTTTTGTGATTTCTCTCCATTTTCCCCCTCCAAGTGTGAAAAGATCCTTCCTAGGGTTCTACCCTACATCATGCTTGCTCTAGGGATTTTTCGCCCTCCCGGGGGCTCTGACAGGGTGACCCCCTCTCTCCCTACCTTTTTCTCTTTTGTGTTGAGGGCTTTTCAGCGCTGTTGAAGAAGGCACAAGAAGAAGCTAAGATCAAACGGGTGACTTTTGGGAGCACTGGGCCCCATGTGACCCACCTCCTTTTTGCGGATGACAGTATTGTGTTCTTGGATGGGACGCGAGATAATATGGAGGCCTTGAAGGAGATCTTAAACAGCTATGAAGCGGCCTCGGGGCAACGTGTGAACTTAGAGAAATCTTCAATCTTCTTTGGAAAGGGCTGCCGGGATGACACAAAGGTAGAGATGAAAGGGGTGCTTGGGATTGACTCAGAAGCTCTAAGTGAACGATATCTTGGGTTGCCAACAATGGTTGGCCGATCCAAGGAAGGCACTTTCAAGTATGTCACGGAAAGCTCAAAATCAAAGGTGGGTGGCTACAAGGGCCAAGGTTTGTCCAAAGCGGCGAGGGAGGTTTTGGTGAAATCCGGACTCCAAGTTGTTCCTACTTTCACCATGAGTTGTTTTCAGCTCACTAAGAAAACGTGCGGGAACCTGACTTCGATCTCTTCGAAATTCTGGTGGGGTGAATTGAATGGTGAAAGGAAAGTTCATTGGATCTCTTGGCAAAAAATGTGTGCTGCAAAAAGAGTTGGTGGTCTCGGTTTCCGTGATCCCGAGAGCTTCAACCAAGCTTTGCTTGCGAAACAGGCGTGACGGATTCTCAAAGAACCGAACTCACTTTGCGCAAGAGTGCTCAAAGCCCGCTATTTCAAGGAGCAAACGATCATGTCGGCCACTTGCCCTTCCAACGCTTCCTACACTTTTCGCAGTGTGTTGCATGGGAGAGACCTTTTGCGGGAAGGACTAATCTGGCGCATAGGAGATGGATCGATGGTGAACATTCACCATGATAACTGGATACCACGAAGCGGAAGTTTGAAGCCAGTGGGCCAAATCTTCTTGCCAGGGGTGACGAGGGTGGAAGACTTGTTATCTCTTGATGGTCGTTCATGGGATGATGAGAAGGTTGATGCTATGTTCAGTCCGAGTGATGCGGTGGATATAAAACAAATCGCCATTGGAGGTCCGGAGGAACAAGATTTCTTGGCATGGAACTATACAAAGAATGGGCGTTTTACAGTTAAATCTGCATACCACCTGAGAAGGTCGATGGGCAGGTCGAGGACCGGACAGCCGGAGTCCTCTAATACGGCGACTGCGCACAAGGGATTCATGGCGCTGTGGGATACTTGTGCCCCACCGAAAGCTAAGATTCATATGTGGCGTTTGATCAAAAATGGGTTGGATGTGGGGTATGAACTTCATAGACGTCGGATAAAACCGGGTGTTTTTTGTGTTGCATGCGGGCGAGAAGAAACCATATGTCAACGTTTCTGGGCATGTCAGCATTCAGTTAGGTTCTGGCAGCTCTTTCACTCAGAGAAGGGAGTTGCGGTGGCGATCCCACTGTGCTCGACGGACTCCCAGAGTGCTTTAGCACGCTGGCTCCTCGACTGGTTCGCTCGTGCGTCCGACGAAGAGCGAGAGGCGATGGTGCAAGCAACGTATGGACTTTGGTTGGCTCTGAATGATGCAAGGGATGGCAAGGCGATCGCTCCAGCACATGAAATAATGAACATTGTTTTTGCCCATATGACAGAATGGAGGGAGGTACACCCACGGAAGACCAGGGTGCCCACACGGCATGAAGCACAGCGCTGGGAACCCCCTGATGAGGGGTGGGTGAAGGCAAATTCAGATGGTGTTGTTTCCAAATTTGGAGAGAAAGGAGGAGGAGGAGTTGTCCTCAGAGACCACAATGGAGCCTTTCTGGCAGCAACTTGTCATTTTTTTTTCAAACATTATGGATCCGGAAGCTACAGAGATTTTGGCATGCGGACGTGCTTTGCAACTGGTTGTAGATATTAATGTTTCGAGGGTTCACTTGGAGCTTGATGCTCAGGCGGTGGTGAACATGTTGCAACAATCAGAGAGAAATCTATCCGCAAATGGTCCATGGATTGAGGAGATTAAAGCTCTTCTTGGGTCCTTCCACGAGTACAAGATTTCGTAGGTTCGTCGTTCTGTTAATATTGCCGCGCATAAATTAGCTAGGGTTGATGTTGGTGATGAACTGTGTAATGTGTGGTTGGGGGTTTCCCCAGACTTCGTTCTTTTTTAATCGCGGATGACATTCCGGAGTTTGAAGTTTAAATAAATGTGACAATATTTACCCTAAAAAAAGTCGTCTCACTTCTCGATTATATTTGGATTTGCGTCACAGGTGCAACGGTACAAGTATACAAATGCTAGGACTGGTACTGCTACGAATGTGGACCACCTCATAATAGAGAAAATTTTAACCATTAGATGCGCCCCATTTTCTTCACTGGATTTCTTATGATCAGCTAGCACTTGTCAGTTTGTAACTACAACTAATAATTTAATGAGCTATGTAAGAACATCCTCAACGTTGACCCTCAAATAACCCGCAACCATATGGACCGTGCGAACCTTTTATCGTCCAACACTGTACCCATCCGTCCACGGACTGGTCCGAACATAAGTTTCCTCATAAACCGAAAGCAAACAAAGGAGGGGGCTCTGCAGGCGTTTAGACAGCTGCCAAACACGCGTCCGACAACCTGGATCCACCCAAAACCTCTCCTCGCTCGTGCCCTTTCCCGCTCAAAGCGGTTGTCAGCGTTCCAGCGGACGCATGAGGAGTAGTGGTAAAACCTCTCCCTCCTCGTGCAGCACCGGCCGGCGGAAGGCCAAATCAAAAGCAAACGCGTGAGCGAGGAGGCCATGGTGCCCATGGTCATGGAGAACCCCAACTTCGTCGTTGGGCAGCGGCCGCTCTACGAGGCGGATCCAAAACCTCTCCCCCGCACGTGCCCTTTCCCGCTCGAAGTGGTTGTCGGTGTTCCGGCAGGCGCAGTGGTACAACCTCTCCCTCCTGTGCAGCACCGGCGGGCGAAAGGCCAAATCAACAGTGAATGCGTGAGCGAGGAGGTCATGGTGCTCAAGCCACTCGAAACGTGGTCGCGGCGTAGCCGGACGCGAAGGCGACCCAGGCAGCGCATGCGATCACGGACAAGAACGCCAGTAGCTACGTGTCCTTCACGCCGCCAATGCACCAACGACGCTTCGTTGGCACCGATGGCACAGCGAGCGTGCAGCCCTGTCCACGTCCATCATCGACCTCACGCCCATCGGCAACGGACTCCGACGAGGAGTAGGGCATGAGGCGGCGCAGCCTCAAGTCCCGTGAGCCGGTTCGTGTACCATGTCCTACTTTTCTTCATCAACTCCCGTGAGCCGATTCGTGTACCATGTCCTACTTTTCTTCATCAACGACCGCACCTACACTCCGAGGGGCTCAGCCGACCGCCCGACATATACATGGCCGCCCGACATGGGCACAAATGACATACACATGGTCGCATGACATGGGCGGAGCTCAGCCGACCACCGGACATACATATGGTCGCCCGATATGGGCACAGACGGCATACACATGGTCGCATGACATGGGCTAAGACGACATACACATGGCCGCATGACATGGGCACAGACGGGAACAACAAAGACTGGAGGACATGCGCCGCCTTAGATTTAGACTGGGTTTAGGCGCCTTTGTTTAATGAAATATTCCCTCCGTCCGAAAATACTTGTCATCAAAATGGACAAAAAGGGATGTATCTAGAACTAAAATACGTCTAGATACATCCCTTTTTATTCATTTGGATGACAAGTATTTCCGGACGGAGGGAGTATGTTGAAAATGTAAGACTTGGAGGACATGCGCCGCCTTAGATTCAGACAGGGTTTAGCTGCTTTTGTTAATGAATGTGCTTCAGTTTAGATAAAAATCCGGTTTGCATGTACTTCGTGAAATCGAACAGAAAATTATGCAAGAAAAGGATCTCGTCCTTTCGAAAGGAATAATCTGATGATTTAACAGACATGTATTGACAAAGAAAATCAGTCGGCACAGATATCATACCATACGTCCAAGTACTTGAGATATATTTGCAGAGTAGCAAGCAACATAGATGGGAGAAATGATTCGTTGCAACTTGCAAAAATTAAGTAATACTCCAAAAAATTAAGGGTCGCACAATGCTGCAGTCGTAGTAATCTAAAAGAGACATCAATGAGACATGAAATTGCATGAATCAAAATTATATATAGTGTGAGACTTCGATATAAGTGAGAAAAATTAATGGTTACAGTATTAGTGATACATGAGAACCATAATCAGTCTTGAGTAGTTCAGCAAATCAGAGATGGAGATGAACTACATCGACAAAGGCTGACAAACTGACAATATCCTACTTCAGTTTTGACTTGGCAGAACTTTGCAGTGGCTTAGAGATAGAAACAGACTGGCTGCTCATCGCCTTCTTCACATTGTAAGTTATTGACATGAATGAACAAATCAGTGCAATCAAAATGGTAGGATAGACATATACTGGTTCTGTTGGATCATTAATCACAGGCTTCCGGAAGAGCGCATCTTTCACGAGACCCCAGATAACCAAAAGCGTACCAAACAAGATCATCCTCCCAGGGTTAATGATGCCAACGAGTGCTCCAGCAACACAGAAGTAGCTTCCGGCAAGCATCTGATTCAGGGGAGAGAGAATATAAAGAAAACTTATCAAGAGTTGTCACAAACATTTTTCTCATGGAGTTGTAGGTCAGTTATATAAGAGCACCTCTAGACGCTGTAGATCAATTACTGCTGAAGCATTCTTAGCTTCTGTCAGATTGTATATGTCGAACAGGTCACTCCACCTTGGAAATGTCATGCTCATTCTTGTAGTGAGGTTGCGCACTATAGCTCCAGGGTAGAGCATGGCCTTCACAACAGATGGTGGGAATATCTCATTTGAGACCAACTGTGAAGATGTAATTTGAATAGGTGTAGTGCATGTGCCTGCTCTACAAGGGACCCTGAAATGGCACAAGAAGTTAAGGAAAAGCTACCTGCTCATAAAATTACTTCATAGTAAACTTTCATAGTAAACCTGAAGTGCTAAAATGAGATATTATTACTGCCGAATATTTTAATATTGTTGAGTATATTACTTTTATGTATATTATTGTTTGTTATCCACCTTCATACAGTGTACATGTGGACAACAGGACATTTTTGTTCTGGGTCTGCCCCGGACTTCCGTTAGGAAATATGCAACTTGTATTCCCATGGGGCCATGGGCCAGTATATATACGTCCGCCCGGACTTCTGTTAGGAAATATGCAACTTGTATTCCCATGGGGCCATGGGCCAGTATATATACATGTACAGGTGCAGGAAATATGCAGAAAACCCCTTATACAACGAGGTAAAGACAAAAGGCTACATGGCTATATATATACTACACTAACACCCCCCCTCAAACTCATGGTGGATGAACAACACTGAGTTTGGAGAGATAGAAGCCATGTTGTGCTCTAGTCTGGGCCTTCGTAAAGAAATCCGCCAACTGTAACTTGAAAGGCACATACTGAAGAGCAATAACCTGATCCTGCACACCAACGCGCACATAAAAAGCATCAACACCAATATGCTTGGTGAGCTCATGCTTCACAGGGTAGCGCGCAATGCTAATAGCACTTGTACTGTCAAACAATAGCAGAGTAGGTGTAGTGACAGAAACATCAAAATCCTGAAGTAACCACCGTAACCAAGTCACCTCTGCCGTCAAAAGAGCCATAGCTCGCAACTCAGCCTCTGCACTCGAACGGGAAACTGCGGTCTGTTTCTTTGTCTTTCAGACAATGAGAGAACCACCAAGGAAAACACAGTAAGCAGAAAGTGAACGGCGATCCGAGGGATCACTAGCCCACGTAAAAAGGCATGAAGCTGTAACGAACTGGAGCAAGGAAAGAACAGACGGTGAGAGATCGTGCCACGAAGATATCGGAGAACACGATGGAGCAGAGACAAACTGACTCAAAATATGGACTGGATAAGAGATATCCGGACGAATGACAGCTAGATAGACAAGACTCCCAACAAGATGACGATAACGTGTCGGATCAGACAAGGGGTCACCATCAATATCACAAAGATGAACATTGAGCTCCATGGGAGTCTCAACAATGCGCTCATCAGTAAGCGCAGCACGAGCAAGAAGATCCTGCATATACTTTTCTTGGGAAATAAAAAAGGCATCAGAGGTAGACCAGACTTCTATCCCAAGAAAGTACCGAAGAGGACCAAGATCAAACATAAGAAACTGCTCATTAAGACGGGCCTTCACAAAGGCAATATACTCGGGGTCGTCGCCAGTGATGATCATGTCATCGGCATAGAGAAGAAGAGTCCGACCACAAGCGGAAAGGTGGAGAAACAACGTTGGATTATGAGCACTCGTTGAAAAACCAGCGGCAGTCACCACAGAGGCAAAACGCTCAAACCAGGCGCGAGGGGCTTGCTTAAGGCCATAGAGCGAGCGACGGACACGGCAGACCATGCCATCAGGAATAGAATACCCAGGTGGAGGCTGCATGTAAACCTCCTCACGCAACTCACCATTAAGAAAGGCATTCTTGACATCAAGCTGAGACACAAACCAATGATGAACAGAGGCCACGAAAAGAAGTGTGCGAATAGTGGTCATATGGGCCATAGGAGCAAAAGTCTCAGCGTAATCACGACCATGCTCCTGCTGAAAGCCATGAGCCACAAGGCGAGCTTTGTAGCGCTCAAGAGAACCATCGGAGCGAGTCTTAACCTTGTAGACCCACTTACAAGTGATCGGACGAACACCGGAAGGAAGAGAAACAAGGTCTCACGTGCCAGTGCGCTCAAGAGCAGCAAGCTCCTCTGCCATCGCAAACTGCCATTCGGGATGAACAACAGCTTGACGATAAGAAGTTGGCTCTAGAACAGCAACACCGACACTCGGAAAACCAAGGCGGTCAACAGGCGGAAGCGGGCGAGGACGTAAGCCATAAGTAGGCTGAGAGGAGGAAGATGGCACATCAGTAGACGCATCCACAAGACGCAAACGACGAGTATAATACTGAGGAAAAGATAAAAGAATACAAGGAGGAATCGCTGAGGTAGACTCAGGGGATGGAGATGAAGAAGTCACTGGTGATGAAGGTGGAGAATCGGGTGACATGTGAGGTGATGAAACCATGGGCGATGGTGATGACGAATCGATAATAGGTGGAGAAGCAGGGGCAGCACAACGGATAGACAAGGGCTGAACGGGAGTGATAGGTGTGTCAGGAAAAGTGAGGAAAGATATATCCTCCACTGAAAAGGTCGAGGAAGATGGGCACGGATAAAAGGGACGAGACTCATCAAAAGTCACATCCCGAGAAATACACATCCGACGACCGATAGGATCCCAACAACGGTAGCCCTTATGCTCATCGCTATAGCCTAAGAAGACACACTCAACAGACTGAGCGGACAGTTTGGCGCGTTCACAAGGGGCTAGAAGAACATAGCAAACACAACCAAACAAACAAGGCGTCGAGTAATCAGGAGAACGATCAAAAAGATACTCAAAAGGAACACCACCCTGCAGAGCAGTGATGGCTGAAGGTTGATGAGATATGTGGAAGTGAAGGCAGCCGCAGCCCAAAAGTTAGGCGGAAGAGAGGCTGCAATCATCAATGCACAAGCCGTCTCAGGAAGGTGACGATGCTTGCGCTCGGCCACGCCATTCTGAGCATGAGCACCAGGAGAAGAAGAGAACTGAGCAAGAGTACCCTGCTCGACAAGAAATCCACACAACATCTTGGAGATATACTCTCCAGCAAAGTCAGCACGAAACACCCGAATAGGCGTAAGAATTGAGTGTGAACCATGGCAGCAAAATGCTTATAGATAGATAAGACCTCACTACGAGAAGACATAAAATATATCCACGTGTGTCGAGAAAAATCATCTATAAAGATAATATAGTAGCGATGACCTCCCTTCGAGGCAAAGGGATAGCGATGACCTCCCTTCGAGGCAAAGGGAGCTGGACCCCAAACATTAGAGTGAACAAGGTCGAAAGGACGCTGAGACACGGTCTAGCTATGAGGATAAGGTAACTGGATCTGTTTACCAAGACGGCAACGCTGACAGTCTAAAGACACACCACGGAAGACGAATCCAAGAAGGCCGCGTCGAACTAAAGAGGAGAGACGAGAGCCACACAAATGACCAAGGCGATGATGCCATTGCTGAAAAGAGCTGGTAGACAAGGCAACAGAGGGGGGGAGACTGGCGGTGGTAGCAGCGGAGGGAAGGTGAAGCCGGTCAAGCTCCCAGAGACCCTGAGAGTCACGACGCCGGGCCAGCACCAAGGAGAGCACCAGTGTGACGGTCCAGAACAGAACAAGAGTCAAAGTCTAGAATGATCCGACAACCAGAGTCAACAATCTGACCACCAGAAAGGAGCTGCATGGTAAGTTGAGGAACATGAGCAACATCAGGAACATGAAAAGATGAAGTGCTAAGAATGCCTCGACCATGAACCGGAAGGGAGGTACCATCAACAGTAAGAACATGAACAGGAGAATCGATGGCACGAATAGAAGACAAGGTGGATGAATCATGACGCATATGAAAGATGCTACAGTATCAAGAATCCATGGAGATGTACCTGACTGTGTAGAAGGTGGTCTCACAATGCTAGAGGAGTCGGTAGCAGAACCAGCAGAACCCGTCGGTGAAGAACCAGAGTATGCAGCTAACAAGCACCGAAGGCGCATAATCTCCTGCTCAGGGGCTCAACTGAAGAGGTCGACGTAGATGCACCCGACAAGGAAGAGCCGGAGGCGGTCAGCAGACCACGAAGTCCCACAATCTACTGCTAAGTGAAGTAGAGAGCTGAAGTAGGCGACACAGTAACACTGGGAGAGGAGCGGCCACCACCACCAGTGGAAGCCGCCAGAGGAGGCGGTGTAGCATGACCAGTAGCATCGGCAAAGGCCGGTGGAGGACACGAGTCCGCATGTAGACAAGCACAAAGCGCCAAGGGAAGGCGCGTGTGCGAGGCGCGGTCGGTGGAGTCATATGTACCAGCACAGCCGGTGAAAGTCACGAGAGGTGTTGGGGAAGAACGACATTTACCAATGAAAGTCGCGATAGGAGTCAGAGTAGAGCGACAATCACCATGTGCAGAGGTCGTAGGAAGAGTCATGGAAGAGCAACCACCAAGACCGTCTGGAGAGAACGGTATAGAACGGCCATCACCATTTGCGGAAATCACCATACAGGACGACTGCACAGACGGACGAGCACCAAGCACCGAGGAAAGGCACATGCGCGAGACAGGATCAGTGTAGGGAACACCGAAAACACCGTCAAAAATCACCGAAGCGTGCGGAAGACACCATAGTAGTTTTTTTTACACAGATCGGAAGCAGCAGATGACCAATCCAGTAGATCGAATCAGCAGATCCAAACATGAGAGCCGGCCAGAGGAAACGGCGAAAGAGGACGAGGCAGCGCTGATTCAGACCAAAGGCAGTCGTGGAGGTGCAGTAGGAAGAGCAGCACACGAGCAGTTCCACCCCTGAGCAACAACAGTAGGTTGGAGGTGCAGAAGCAGCCCTTGACACCCAAATCGTGAAGGAAGCGGTCGGGCAGGACGGGGCCAGTGGATTGGGTGGAGCAGCAGCAGCGGTGGATGACCAATTAGCAGATGGAGTGGAGCCGCACAAAGCACTTGGGTGGAGCGGACTGGGTGCAGCAGCAGCGGGCCACGTGCTTGTGTATGCGGGAGCATGCGAACTGCAGCAAGTACGCAGCGAGCCACCTGCGCGGGGTATGCAGAGGCGTTGACCTACGCAGGCGCAACACATCCACGAGGAAGACAGCGACGTACGGTGGGAGAAGGCAGCGGTCGTACGAGATGAGATTGGATCGGAGAGCACGAGTTGCGCGTGCAAAAAAAAATCTAAGGCTCTAATACCATGTTAGGAAATATGCAACTTGTATTCCCATGGGGCCATGGGCCAGTATATATACATGTACAGGTGCAGGAAATATGCAGAAAACCCCTTATACAATGAGGTAAAGACAAAAGGCTACATGGCTATATATATACTACTCTAACAACTTCATATACTCCCAATATTCAGATTGCTTTTATCATAGTTCTTGCTTGTTCTTTGATTGCTTGTAGTGACTAGACCTTCATAGTCAGGTTGACCATGCTTCTAGCATCGTCGGCAACGTCCAGGAAATTTGCTTAGCGAGTGCTAAGGCACAACTGTCATTGCACGTTTGTAGTCGAATCGTCAAAGTCGTTCTCCGCCCAAATCAGAAGAGTGTGATTATCATCGAATGATCGGCACCCTTGCCCCCATCACCAGCTCCCAGTTTCAGAAGCATGGGCCAGGCCAACATCAATACAGCCAATTCTTACCCTCACAGAAGCAAAAATCCTTAAACTATTCATATCCAAAGCAATGGGCTTGACAGCAAAAGCAGTTACCCTAAAGACAGTTTCCCCTTTTACTGTTTTTATAAAGAGCTTGCCAAAGTAGGCAATCATCCATAGATGAGCACTAGGAAATCTCACAATAAATTCGGTCTCTGAAGCTAGCTTGGCATAGAATCTCCATTTCATACCAACGGTTTTAGCCCAAGACCCAAATTCATGTTCTATCTGTGTGCTATTAACATCACCCTAGACAACTTTTACAAAGGTCTAATGCAATTGGTCATGCGGTCTAAACATCAGATGCCACCATGGAATAGAGTAAAAGCCTTGATCAAATTATGTTTATCCAAAGAACGAGAAGGCAGACTCCCAAGGTTTTCAGTCTGGGCACTTGTCTACACAATGGCCAAGACCACAACCATCATACCGCAAAAGGGTGGATGTTGCAACTGGCGAGCCCCATTAACTGAACCAACATTCCTATCCTCAGCTCTCATGGTAGCAACAGCGTGTGCCCTATCATTATTTTGCAACACATTACCCTGAGCATATTTAGTCAGCCCCGCCCGACTAGCCATAGCAAATGATTTACTCTGTGTCAAAGGAGACGATCTAGCAGGCAGCTGGGGGAGACTAGTTGCAGCAGCAATAGATTCTGACATGGATGTTTGTTGCCGCCATAGCTTCTGTTGCCACCGTCCCATCAAACATCTCGGGGCGATGACTCCATCTGTCCTTGCCAGCCCTCATCTTGGCAGCACAAAAATGTGCCTCCTAAAGAGCTCCTTCCCTTGCCAACAGCTCTTCCTCCTTGCGCGACAATTCCAGGCGGCGCACCTCATCAGCTTTACGCTGCTCGATCCGACGGCATTCCTCCATCCGGCATCAATCTTTCTCCACCAACCTCATCTTCTCGTATCCACTCCTCCTGGCGACGACTATGCATATCGTCCCACGTCCTTTATTCCTCTCTTCTCGCTTGCTCTGGATCTAATCTTATGTTCCTCGTCCTGAATATGGACCAGAACGTTGAGGGTAGCAAGGAGGAGATCGACAGACCCTTGCCTATGACCCATCAGTGAAGGCAGGGCCGCACCTAGGCGTAAGATCTAGTCGCCTTCTCGTCACCGCTCGCTTGCACAGGGCACGGGAGAGGGGTAGGGGTGCGTGTGGGAGTGGAGCGGACAAAGACTACTGCACAAACCCTAGCTCCTCCTCTCAAATGCCCAAAATGTTCTGGGTCAAAATGGACAGGGCCAGGCTTATTATATTTAGGGCCCACAGAACAAGTAGGCCCGGTCCGGCCCAAGCCCTGCCCTGAACCATCAATCAGACCGAACTGCACGCCAGAGCAGCGACCAGCCCCCCCACCCCCACCCCCGGCGCCCCCGCGCGCAATCCAAATGTTTCAGTTCCAGATCTTATCCTCCTACAAGTAGCACCAAATTTGACAACATGGCATGGAAAGCATGTCCCTAACCCTTCACAAATTACCTCATTTTTTTCTCATAACTTGCGACCACTGCCGTCAATGAGAAACAGCCGAGATTCTCCAGCAGCTGTAACACCCAACCATCTCGATAAGGCACCATCTTTTATCTAGAAAACAAAAGAATGGCAAATTTCATTCCCAGCTATAATCGGAATCTTCCTTTCTTGGGTCACCAAGGTCGATGATGGATGCGAATGTTCCACCACTACCACTAGCGCCGCCGTGTATGACCGAGAGTAACCATTTCTCGCCTGATTCTGCACCCTCCTTGCCGGAGTGAAAGACGTGGTTTCTAGTTTTTCCCTTCCCATCACCAAGAATATGGGGAAAAGAGCAGGTACTCATGGATCTGTGAATTGGCTCAATGAGCCTGTCAAGAATCCGCCGCCACCTCCTGCGATCCATTTGAAGATCCGGTCCACCGCAACCACCTGGGATCCCCCATAGAGCCTCCTACTCTCCTCCGGTATCGCTAGTGAAATCGCCGGAATCGCCCGCCGATGCCTCTACTTGGCTGCACGTTCCTCCTCCATTCACCTCCGCTGACGGATCTCCACCAGCAACATCGACAGCGGGACCCGATACATTGAATCCATACCTCCTAGACCTAGCCAAAGACCCTCTAGGAGAGGTGGCAGTGATGGGTGTATGGCGGCATAGGAGTCGCGAGAGCGAGAGGGGCCATGGGATCGGCGTCGGGGTAAAAAGAAGTTCACTCGTCAGCTATCACTGTATATAGGTCAGGATATTTAAGAATAAACCTGGTTCCAGATTATGAAATTTAGAAACATATGGCTGATTTGTTGAAAAGGTTGCCAGCTTCAAATATATAAGATTAAGGCGAGACTTAAAAAAATAAAGATTGGCATTACAGTGAACCTGAGAGGATTCAGGTCAACTAACAAACAAGTTATTCCTGATGCTCTACACAACATAAGCACAAATTTCAAAATACCGTTACTTACAAGAAAACAAAGGTTGCCTCCTTCCAGTCTTCATCAGCAGACCAAAATTTTGGAGAATAAAGCCTAAAAACCTTAGAAACTAGCCTGTTCTAGTTCCCAATCCAAGGGAGTGTTGCTTAAATAACAGCAAAACTGCCCACCTTTACCTCATCAGAAACACTTCCAGTGTATGAAACAACACAGTACCGGAATGAAAAATAAGTATGCACATGTAAGTTATTATTCTACATCCCTAAACAGTAATTTAGTCTACACACAGCTGCCTACCGTTCAGTCGGATGGCAATCACCCCAGGCACTGCTACCGGTAGAGTTCAGCATGCTTGATTAGTAAGATTAACCACACAAAAGACATGGAAACAACAACTATGCACCAAAATTAAGCCAGAAACATAGTACGATGCCGCTAAAAGATGCAAGCAAATATGAAGTACTCCCTCCGTAAAGAAATATAAGAGCGTTTAGATCACTACTAGATGAGTGAGATCGACTTATGACTGAACAATGGATCTGGCCCTTAAAAGGTAAGATCTGCTAGCAACCAGAATTACTGTGATCCCTATGCTTTTATTCTTCGAATTGCGAGAGAGATTAGAGAATTGTTGGAGAAACCAACAGTACTGGCTCTTGGTGGGAAGATAGGAGAATTGTTCTTGACCTGAAGAGCGGGATCTGGAGGATGATGAGCAGGAAGTAGACGCGGGAGGCGTAGAAGGATATCCGGCGGCTCGTCCACCCGCCTCCACCCACCCTCCGCCGCTGAACCTGGGGAGCCGCCGAGACGATCGGTTTTGACGAGCTCGCCCTGGCCTCTGCCGCCCTCTCTTTCTTCGTCGGTGGCGACATTGCTCCCTGCTTCGCCTACTCCAGTCACCGGGCTTCCGCGTTTTTAAAGAAAATAATGAAGGACTGCTGTACTTTGGGATAGGTTATCATGAAATCACCGGCTTTCCCTTATAAAAGAAATTACCACCGGATTTGCTATACTTCTGAATATTATAGCCACTGGATTCTTTTAGCTGGAAACGTTGTCGTTTTTTCATGAGCAATTTGATTATATGACACACCTTTCCTGGAAGTTTGATCTAATGACACACTTTTCTTTTGGTTTGATTATATGACCTACCTTTGATTGATAGCTAGATTAAATGGCACAAATTGAGTTTTTCTCTCCTTTTTCAGGTATTGGCCCGAACATAATTTGTTTAAGGACGGTTTTGCCCTCGCCGATTCGGTTCGATCGAGCCTTCGTGGTCGAACGGAAACACGCACAGAAGGCCGGCCTCGATCAGTACATGCATGTAGAGGCTCCATGCATGCACGCGTACATATGGGAGCTCTACGTATGGAACGAGGTGACCCTGATGCATGCCTCCTTCCCGGCGCCTGCACCTCACCGTGGCTCTTCCTGGGGGCTCCCGCCACCTCGCTGTGTCTCCTTCCCGTCGCCGTCACGGCCGCGCGGTCGCCAGAGCGTGCCATCGTTGCTAGCTTTGTAACTGTTCGTTACTCCCTCCGTTCCGAATTACTTATCGCACGTATGAATATATTTAGATGTATTTTAGTTCTAGATACATCTATTTCAGCGACGAGTAATTTGGAACGGAGGGAGTAACTCTGTAGGTCTTCGCTGCTAGCGTTTTGCTGTTGGCTGAAGCCTTCTGTAGCTGCACGCTGTTGTTGTCTGAAGTAGCATACGGCCAGCAACAAACTACTATAACTGTAACCCTTGCTTGATGGTTGTAGCACGAATTGATGTACAGTTTTGTTCAGAAAATTGACATTTCACCTTGACATGATCTCTCCTTAGTTTGTACCATTTTCATATGTCACAAGAATATATCTGTGAATCCACAAAATCAGCTGAATAAGGTGCATATGTACCGACAGACTTGACAATCCATAATTGACAAATCACAACATGACATGCTAGTTTGAATGTATGATACACTGTTTTTCTCTTCCTCGGTGTGATCTTCTTTGTGGACTTCACAACAACTTTTGGTGGGGAAGTGGGGAGTCCTTGTTTCCATAGAAAGTTTCCTACATAATGCATCGATTTGTCGAATTAAAAAACCGACAAATGTTATACACAATTGAAGAAAAACTTCAGTTTTTTTTCACCATGAGAGAGAGAGAGGAGGGATGGGATGCCACCTGTGAGATCGTTGATGAGCGAGGCGGCGGCGGCAGAACCCATGGATCGTCACGGGAGGAGAGGAAGCAGGACATGAGGCCGAGGGGAATTAGCAGCACGTTGGGCAAGATGCACGGCGAGGTAGGCGCTGGGGAGAGGCGGCGCGCGGTGGGACCAAGCCAGGAGCCGGCGAGGCGGCGGTACAGTGCTTCATCTTCCTGTACGTCGCCTCGTCTGACCTCTCTGTGTGGTTTCGTAGGCTCGATCGAACCAGGCAAGTGAATCGATGCATGAGAGGGCAGAACCGTCCTAAAATAATCTTATGCGGGCCAATACCTGAAAAAGGAGAGAAAAAACTCAATTTGTGTCATTTAATCTAGCTATCAATCAAAGGTCTGCCATATAATCAAATCAAACGAAAAGTGTGTCACTGGATCAAACTCCCAGAAAAGGTGTGTCATATAATCAAATTGCTCTTTTTTCATGACCCCGTATGTACGTAATGTTCGCCGGCTAGGGTGGCATTTACGAAGCCCTGGACGATATTTTATATGTATTGATATTGAATGAGACTGGGTGGTATTTTGCAAAATCGGCATCGCAGTTTTTTTTACTGGATTGTAGTTTGTTTAAAGTGCAGGGAAGTTCTGAGAGAAAACTGCTAAAGTAAGATTTATATCTGACGGTCTTGACAACGTTCGTCGAGATTGGATGTCTGGTGAACGTTCGGCAGATAACATTTTCCTATTGAATATCATAGCATTGAGCATATCTGCGTTCAAAGCATCCCTAGTACCTTTCGTGCTAAAATAAACTAGGTTTTTTACATAATTCTTGACGACAACCTTCTGTAGCTAGGTTTGTGCGCAGCCGTGTTGGCCGATAGTCGTACCCATATGATCTTGGTCTCTTTCACAGATTGAAGCGGCAGCAGTTTGATCCCCCACCAAAGGACCATAGAGAGACATGTCACTTTCTATCGATGAGATTGTTTACCACCTCCTTGTTACTCCCTTCATTCCCTTATACAAGGCCACAAACTCATATTACAGGTACCAAGATAAAATTTAATGATTGTTTTGCAAGTCAACTTTTTTTCTTGTTAACCGGGATCATTAATGCACCATAAGTATGCAACGAATGAATGGAAAGGAAATAGCTGAGTGTCATTATGACTACATGCATGTAACTATTAAAAAATTGCTAGTAGGAAAAAACATCATTAATTTTTGCCTCGGTTATTGTTGGTGGCCTTATATTGATGCAAAATATATTTTTGATAGTGGCCTCGTATAAGGGAATGGAGGGAGTATTTGATTCTAGCTCTAACTTAGTGAACTTTGACTTCCCTTGCAAAGTTGATCACCCTTTGGCAGGCCAATAGCTTCATCGACTCTGAAACAATCATCAAAGAGGAAAATTACATGCTTTGACCACAATTGTGTCATGATGATCCTAGAGAACCGCTCATGCCTCCTTTATCTTTTGAAGCTTGAACATATCATCGTTGCGGCAGGGAGATTCCATCTCTCCGTACCTCTTCATCTTGGTTGCTGATGTTCTACAAAGACTTTGCTGCTCCCAGTTTGAATCTGGTGCTTTAATTCACCCTTTGGGCGCGGATCGCATGTTTCCAGTTCTGCAGTATGCGGATGATACTTTAATTCTCTTCCAAGGAAATACCCAGCAAGCTGCAATTATCAAGCAGATCCTAGAGGCCTTCTCTGCCTTCTCTGGACTGCAGATTAACTACCACAAAACCACACTCATCCCTATTTGTATTGACGTGGACACTACGAATGAGATTGCTGCTTTGTTTGGATGCCCTGTTTCGTCCTTTCCATGCTCATATCTGGGGCTGCCACTTTCTCTTCACAAAATCAAGCATGGTATGCTTCTGCCAGTCATTCACAGAGTTGACAGACGACTATCTGGTTGGCTCGCTGCTTTTCTGTCCTGGGGGGGTCGCCTCACTTTGATCAACTCTGTACTAGCCAGCATCCCAAGCTATTACATGACTTGCTTTCCATGGCCTAAGGAGTCTATTGCAAAACTCGAAAGTTTGCTCCGTGCTTTCTTCTGGCAAGGCAAGAATTCTGTCAAGGGTGGTCAATGTTTGGTTGCATGGGATTTTGAAACCATACCTAGAGACGCCGGGGGGCTGGGTGTTCGGAACCTCACGGCACACAATCAGGCGTTGTTATGCAAGTTCACCGCTAGGGTTTTACAGAGCTCCGATGTCCCCTGCTATCAGTGGTTCACCCATCAATACTGTTTTGCTCGCATTCCACACAGCTCAGCCAACAGAGACATCGCTATTTGGAAGGGTTTCAAGGAATGCATCTCCATGGTCACAGCCTCGACGTTTTGCTCCCTCGGTGAAGGCCAGGTGATCTCGTTCTGGCATGACAAGTGGTAGGGGTTGGCCGTCTTCATTTCATCTTGCCAGTTCTATACTCCTATGCAAAGGACAACGGTTGTACAGTCGCCTCTCAGTTTGCCAATGGCTGCTGGGATGTTCAGTTGCATCCTAACCTCTCAACAACTACGGTTCAGGAGCTGCATCGTCTCAACTCTCTTCTGCTGGATGTGCTGCCTGCTACGGCGCACCGGACCTTCGTCGAACCGCCATATGCCACCGAGAGGTCACTACAGCATATATCTATGGGTTGCTGAATTTCAAAGGTATGTCGTGTACGTTCACGCAATGGATCTGGGATCCTATCATCCCTCTCAAAGACCAGATCTTTCTATGGCTCGCTTTTTGGGGGCGACTCAACACGCGGGACAATATGACAAAGAAGGGATGGTTTTCTGTTGCCTCTCATCCTGATTGTGATATCTGCCCGGCCACTGAATCCATTAGTCACATTATTCTACGTTGTGCTCCGGCGGATGCAGTCTGGAGCAAGTTGAACGTGGCCAGTCATGCCTCCTGTTCCCCGGACATTATGGAGTTTGTGCAACAACTACATTCCTGCTGGCCTGCTGCCAGAAAAGTGCATGTTCTTTTTGCTGCATGTGCTGTCACGCTATGGCACGCAAGGAATGACAAGGTTTTCCACCTCAACCACTGGTCACCGTCTTACACCAGACAATATGTTGTCCAACTCTTATCACTTTGGATGAATAGGGCTATGCGCACAAGGGACAAAGAGTCTATAGATTTATGGGTGCATCAAATTAGTTCCTAGCATAGATACTAAGCAGATGCCATGTAATCTCCTCTAAACACCCCCATCCCCCACTGTTTTTCTCTTCTCTTCCAAGGCAACTTATGGCCTCTGTACCATGGTGCATAACATAAGTTTCATGTAATTGACCTCTTCGGTCATCAGGCCGTGGCCTATTTTGAAATGCATAAGGTAGTAAGAGCTACCTTTTATTTCAAAAAAAACATATCATCGTTGACATTCGCCTTGACCCATCCCTCCTCACGGAGACAACATCATACCTTCAAAAGATTAGCTTTGGCCACTGACTCCTCATATGTCGCACACTATCATTCACCCATGTAGAAACAATTTTTTTTCACGATCAGGACTGGTTCACTAATCTTTTTTTATCTCTTACATCATTCTTGGCAAGCCAAACAGCGTAACCGCCTTCTCATCTATAATACCTAAATAGTTCATCCCACTATCCTATTTCTCTTGACATGCAAGCTATCCACATCATCAAGTAGGTCCATTACTTCATTTCTCATACATGCAACTATCCCACCACATCACATGTGCCATGTCAGCAGTCCTCTTCCGGCCAGTAGTTAATTTCAAAGCATAACAATTGATCAAAACTCAGCCACCGAGAAAAAAACGCATGACTCTCTCCCTCATCAGAAAACAAAACGTCAAGAGTCGAAGGCCAGCAACCCCCTCTCGCTCCATTCTCATCTTTTAATTACTCCATCCTCCCCACGAGTTATTTCACCTCACCCCTTTTATCTTCTCATTGCATAGAATTGACCTGGTTTCCCCTTCACCTTCAATCTTCTCTTCTTTCTCGCAATGATTCTTCTTCCTCTTCCTCTCTCATTCCTGAATATTTCATTTGAATCAGTTGTTCCTACAAAGTTTTGATTGAGATTTTATTGCTCGCCGGGGTGCTGCTCAATGACCACGACGCGTGGCTCGTGGAAGTGCACATGGACGGGGCCACGCTGGTGGACTTCACGCCGCCCAAGCCATCGCACCTCGTGATGCAGCTGCACCCGAACATGGAGGGCAACGTGCAGGAGGTAGTGCAGGTCTAGCTCACGCGCTTTGCGTGCGGCTCGCTCGCCATCCGGTTCACGGCCAACCACGCGGTCGCCGACGGCCATACCACCAGCGACTTCCTCATCGTGTGGGGCCGTGCCGCGAGAGGGCTGGACATCTCCGCTCCATCACCACCGCCCGACAAGGCCACAACCACCCCGACCTCTTCCGGACGCGCGGCATCGAGTACTACCGGTCGTCGTCCAGCAACCTCAAGCAGGTTGGGGCCGGGCACCATGGGGCTGACAACGTGATCATCCACAAGGCGCACTTCACCACAGACTTCATCGCTGGACTATGCGCTAAGACATCGGAGGGGCGTGGCCGGCCATTCAGCCGGTTCGAGACCACGCTCGCGCACCTGTGGTGCACCATGACGCACGTGTGAGGGCTCAGCCCCAGCGAGACCTCCACCATCCGCATCTCCGTGGACGGGCGGCGGCGCCTGACCGCCCCGCCGAGCTACTCCAGCAACCTGGTACTCTGGGCGTTCCCGCGGTCCATGGTGGGGGACCTACTGCGCCGGTCGCTGAAGCACGGGGCACAGACATCAGGGAGGCCTCTGGTAGCCCTTTTTTTAGAGAAAAGGCCAGAGCCCGACTTTATAAATAAAGCCACACGGCAGCGTCATGACACCGAACAGGAAAGAGACCAGCTAGTGGAGCAACGCAAATAGTGCACCGAGCAAATAGTTTGAGACCGACAAAAAGAAGGGATACAGGCATCATGCCAAACACGGTGCGCAGGCCGGGAGGGAGAGAAACCTAAACTTTGCAAACAGCAACCCCAAGATTAGACGACGGGATCCCGCCCGGAGATGAGGGATGCCGAAGCCCGAATTTTGTCGATGAGCAGGTCCACGGCATCCCGGTCTTCCTCCTTAGTCAATGATCTCCACTGCTGCAATAGTATACATGATTTCAAAAGAACGTCAGCAGGCTTAGATGGGAAGATATGTTCAATAGTAAATTTGTTCCTAATAGTCCAAAGAGCCCAGCACAAGGCTCCCAGGCCGACCCAAAACACCCTCTTGGTAACCCCAACCAAAACTTTGGCTAGGTTTCGAATATCGGAGAATGAGGAGGGGTTCCAAGAAACCTGTAACCAAGATCTGACACAGCACCAAACAAACTTGGCCAGCACGCAATTGAAAAAGTGTGATCCGAGTTCTCCAAGGCACCACAGAGATGACAACACTCCGAGCCAGGACCATTGCGCTTTTTAATCTGATCAGCAGCCGGAAGGCGACCGCGAAAGGCTTGCCAAAGGAAAATTTTAATCTTAGGAGGGACTTTAGCCTTCCAAACACCAGAAAATCTGTTCATAGGGGAGCCACCAATAAGTCTAGAATACAATGACTTAACTGAAAATCTACCTGAGGCCGAATGAGGCCAGACCACAGAATCGGCCGACTCCGAGAGCACGGGGAAGAGGGCAGAGAGCCTTTGCCAATCTTCCAACTCTTCAGGAGACACGGCCCGACGAAACGCCAGATCCCAGTTATTAGCTACCACCTCCGCGATGGAAATAGCCAGATTAGGACAATAAGAAAACAAAACCGGAAAGGTAGCAGCAAGGGGGGCATCCCCAGACCACCAGTCCAACCAAAAATGGACTGCCGTCCCATTACCAACGATAAATTTAACATGTTCCAGAAAAGTAGGTCTGACTTTGACAAGGGATTTCCAAAATTGTGAGCCGTGACTCGCAGTGGCAACCAACGGGCTGGAGTATGGGAAATATTTAGCCTTAAGAATCAAAAAACATAGCGAATCAGCCCCGCTAATCATAATTTTCCACCACCACTTAATAAGCAAACAAATGTTCATCACCCGAGTGTTAATAATGCCTAACCCCCCAAGGTTTTTAGGCTTACACATATGTTGCCACTTGACCAGCCTATATTTCCGTTTGTTATCCGCGGAATTCCAATAGAAAGTTCCCTATGCTTGTCGAAGCCAGCATGTACGCCATCAGTAAGAAGATAGAAGCCCATAAGAAACATAGGGAGAGAGGATAAGCAGGAGTTAATTAGAGCAACTTTGCCAGCATTGGTATTGTATCTACCCCTCCAAGGGAGAACCCTGTTACCCACTTTAGCGACCGCTGGAGCAAAGTCTTTAGCATGGAGCACGCCAGGAGAAATAAGGAGGCCTAGATATTTGAAGGGGAAGGAACCCAAGGAGCAGTTAAGAAGCCTGGCCACCCGCAAGGCTTCCTCCTCATCCACGCCCGTCACCAGGACCTCACTTTTAGCAAAGTTAATCTTAAGACCCGAAACAGCTTCGAAACACAGCAGGATGAATTTAAGATTGGCAATGCACGTGTTGTCCAGCTCCACCAAGATAATTGTGTCATCCGCATATTGCAAGTGGGAAACACCCTCCGGAAGTAAGTGAGAGACCACAGGAAAAATGTGCCCACAACGAGCCGCCCTAGAAAGCATGCATGAGAAGGCGTCGGCCACAAAATTAAAGAGAACAGGGGAAGCATGATCCCCTTGGCGAAGGCCCCTACCATTGGCGAAGAAATTGCTAATGAAACCATTTACCAAAATGGCAGTATGGCCACCCGAGACCAACTGCATGACACGATGAACATAAGCGCCGTCGAACCCTTTAGCAAGGAGGACCTGATTGAGGAAGGGCCAGCTAACCGAGTCATAGGCTTTCTCGAAATCTAACTTAAGGATAATCGCCTGGGATCTCCGAGAATGAAGATCATGAACAATCTCGTGAAGGGACAGGATACTATCAAGGATGAAACGCCCTTTAATGAAAGCAGATTGGTAGGGGCTAATAACTCTATGAGAGACCGGCGACAAGCGATTCGCAAAGCCCTTAGCCGGAAATTTGGCGAAGTTATTAATCAAAGCAATAGTCCGAAATTGGGAAATTACATCAGCACCCTTAACCTTGGGGATCAGGGATATCACTGCATAGTTCAGGCGGGCAATGTCGACAGTACCAAGACAGAAACCCTGAATAACATTACAAACCAACTGTTTCAACTGGGGCCAAAATTTCCAAAAGAAAGGAATAGAAAAGTCGTCTGGCCCAGAAGCGGCATTAGGGTTGGCAGAGTTAACAACATCCCAGATTTCCTGATCAGACAAAGGGATCATCAAGGAGGCATTCTCCTCGGGCGAGATTTTAAAGCCTATGTTCCAAAGGGAGGGGGAAATGGAGAAGCCTGATTGAGGTTTAGCCCCCAACAAAGAAGAAAAGAAATCCACCACATGAGCCATAATGACAGACTGATCCGAAGATCGCACTCCATTAATCAACAGGCTGTTGATACCACACCGCCTACGCCTACCGTTCGCGATCGCAAAGAAATACGCCGTGGGGGAGTCACCTTTTAAAGTCCAATTAAGAGTACCCCATTGACGCCAATAAATCTCAGCCTGGTGGTGCAACTGCATTAAGGCGGCCTCAAGATTATAACGGACCGCCCAACCATCGTCAGAAAGCCCAATAGAGTCGGCCGTGCAATCCAGCGACAGAATCTGATCTTCGAGGAAAGATTTGGTACGATGATCCTCCGCCGCACAATTATGAGACCAACCTCTAAGGAATTTACGCAGGTTATAGGAGCACGAGTGCCAATCATCCAGAGGCCCAAAAGAGCGAGCATTGGAGGAAAGAAAGAGGGAGATCTTTGCGGCCACCAAATCAGCAAAACCATCCACGGACAGCCAGGAGGCATCAAATTGAAATCTAGCCGGAGGTCTAAGGCTGATAGTACCATCATCAAGAATTAAGGGGGTATGATCAGATCCGACAATGCACTTGGCGGAAAGAGAAGCCCTAGGAAACATGGAATCCCACCTGGGACACAGGAAGACTCTATCAAGCATAGATCTAATAGGGATAGCCTGATGGTTGGACCAGGTATAGCGGACTCCGCCCCGGGGAAGCTCACGAATAGCATTGGCACTAATGAAGTCGTTAAAGGCATTAGCTAGAGGCCAAGAAAAATTATCATTACTTTTATCAGAAGGACACCGCAGAAGATTAAAGTCTCCCCCGATAACCATCGGGAAATTGCAGGATTCGATCTTCATCGAGAGCTCATTAAGAAATAAAGGCGACAAAGAATGGTCCGCCGGCCCATAAACGATGATAAACTCACAGAGAATATTCATAGCTTTATGACAGAGAACAACGCTAGCCCAAAAGATCCCATGATCAAAAGCAACAAAATCAAAAATATCTTTATTGGAGCCTATCAAGATCCCACCAGAGTGACCCGAAGCAGGTAAAAAGTGCCAATTGAATCTGTCCATGCCCACGATAGCAGAAAAACCATTAGGGGAAAAAGATTCCTTGAAGGTTTCAACCAGCCCCACAAAGTCAATATGGCTAGAACGAATCAGATCTTTGAGTTGGTCGCGGCGCCCCCTAGCACCGAACCCTCTAATATTCCAGAATAACGCCCTCATTTATAAGAAAGATTCTTGATTCGAAGGCTCGACCTGCTAGGAGCCACGCAGGATTTAGCTCGCTTATTAGTGCCCCTCTTAGATAGACTGGATTGAGGCTGGCCACAACCAGCGCCCGCGTCCACAGCCGGATCACTACTCGAAGCCCCTACCTAAGAAGCAACGGCCTCTTTGGCTTTAGCTATGGCTGCCTGAGCCATCTCGTTAGCCCGAATGGTAGCAAGAAGAGAGCTAGGAGAGCCAACAGACAAATCAATCACCACACCCACATCCGACATAATATTTAAAAGATGATCATCCGAAAAAGAAGGAAGAACCAACCGAACCAGAGAAGCAACAGAAGAGGGGACGGGGAGATTACCTGGGGGAGGGAGATCCTTCGCCGCAGCCCGCTTCTCAGCCCGCTCCAGGATAGAACCACCCGAATTTGCCACCCGCCTTCCTTTGCGAGCCGTGGACACAGGACACTGAATGGCAGGTGACCGCGCAGCAGGAGAGACCGGAGGGGGACCCGAACGAGACATAGATCCCATATCCTTATCAAAACGCCGGCAGACCCCCATCATGGATTGCTTCGAGCCCGACGAGTTCCTGCTCTTAGCCGAGAATTTGCGCACTGAGGATTTCTTCTTCTGAAGGGACTGGGACTCCACCATGTCGTGAGCAGGGGAGGCAGGAAGATCCTCAATTCCCGAGCGAGTGGGGGAGAGCGGGCGAACCGGAAGGTTGGAGCAAGCACCAGATACTGGAGTAGCAGAGTAGGGAGGGAACTTCAACAGATCAGCACTAGCAGCATGGACAGTCGGAGCAGCAGACGGGATCGCCATATCCTCGCGGGGAGCAACACCAGAAGGAGCTTGGGAGTGAACAACTCTCGTTCAGACTCAGCCAAACCATCCCATTCAGATTGGGTGAAGCGAAGGTTAGACCCATTGCTCCGATTAGGGCCACCCAAGGATCCATCCCCCTCCTTGTCATGCTTGTCCGAGGGGTTAGAAGGAGGAGGAGGGGGAGGTGGAGCCTGAAAAACAGCCGCCCCATCCACCCACACCCGAAGTCTGATACCATTGGGAGAAGGGAAGACATCAATCGATCCAAGCACACGATCGAGATCCACACACCAAACCTTCATCCTAGCAGGGCCAACCTTGTTCAGAGATTCCTCATCCACCTCCATGGGCTTCCCAATCAAAACCCCAAAAGACATGAGAAAAGCAGACGAACGGAGGCCAGCAGGCAGATCATCAATCAGAACCTAGACTTAGGAGAGAGGACCAACTGCCGTACCATTGCAAGAAGCCGTTTTGACAGAGGCCACCAATTGATTGAGTGGCAAGGTGAAGCTAGTGCATGAAGCAATCATCCACAAACATTCTTTGGAGGGAAACACCACAGAGAACTCATAATCAGGCATCTGCACTACTTGCCAGTCCCATCCAGCCTCATCCCAAATGCGGAGCCCTTCCAGAAGAGTTTGGGGCGAAATCTTTTGATCCTTTACCGTGACAATCGCAACATTAGACAAAGCAGGCGCCACCTCCCGGACAGGCAAGTCACCATCGAAAGTGAAAAAGGTGCATCCGGGGAGGCCCGAGCCGAACTGGAGGACCGCGGGAGGCTTCTACCTGTTCATGCAGTTGACCGTGAGGTGACCATCAGAGCGGCAGATCAAACAAAATGGGGTGTTGGTGCAGCGAGACTGAAAACGACCAGGACTGTGGCAGGTGAAGCAGGTGAGCACCGAGGGATTGCTATGGGAAGCATAGGACGGGCGGGATTGCAGAAGCGACGGAGGAGGAGGAAGGATCCCATCCCCCATCCCCGGGAGGGGGGCGCCCCAGGGGCCGGGCCGGGCGGCCGCCGCGCCGGCCCCACGAAGGACCGAGACAGCGGACGAGCACCAGCACCGACCCCAGCCGCGCGAGGAGGAGGGGGAAGACGCGATGGAGCAGACGAACCACGCCCCACACCCGAAGCAGGCACGGAGGCTGAAGACGCAAAAACCCCGCCACCAGAAGCCACCGCCGCCTCCCACGGGTCCAGCGCCGGAGTGAGAGACGGGCCAGATCCAGAGCCCTGCGGACCAGATCCAGGCACACCCTCCCTCTCCGAGCGCTGCAACCACTCCGGACCCGAGGCCCAGGCCTCGTGGTCACGAGCCACCTGCTCGCCCGTCGCCTGCTCCGCCTCCAGCTTGGAACGGAGCGAAGCCTTGAGCTCCAGATCCACCGCAGAGGCAGGGGAGCCCTCACGGCGTTGCTTGCTGCCCGAGAGCGCCTCGCAAGAAGAGCCCCGCGATTTGTCCATGGAGAGCACCACAGCAAAAGGAAGGAGAAGGGGTGGAGGCGGGGTAGATCTGATTAGGCGACGAATGGGGAGACGGTGATGGCGCAGATCGGAAGAGGAAGCCGGAAACCCTAGCAGAGGGGAGAACGAGCCGTGAGGGATCCATAAATAGGCCGACCGAGCCGTGCCCACCTGGGCCCGACTCACCAAATGGGCCGAAGGGGGTTGAGGAGCAGGAACCCGGCCGATGGGCCTGACTGGGCCGGCCGAGACAAGAGGGGGAAAATCTACCACAGAAGAAAGAGGGGGAGGGGGGCAGGCCCACTCGACAGCGGCAAACCGATAGGCCCAGCAGGCTCACGAGGGGGAACGGCCCGCGGCCCGATGGCCACCGCGGAGAAATCAAGATCTAGGTTACACGACATCACCAACGATCCCGTCGACGCTGCCGCCGGCGACGGGGCCGCCGCTGTAACACCCCGGATGTAACTTTCCATCTTTGTAACTCCAACTCTTGCCATTTTCGGCTATGTGATATGATATTCCCTCCGTGGTTGGGTTTTATCTTTTGTTTTTCATTTTATTCATGTCATGCATATCATATCATGTCATCATGTGCATCTCATTTGCATACGTGTTCGTCTCATGCATCCGAGCATTTTCCCCGTTGTCCATTTCGCAATCCGACACTCCCACATGCACCGGCGCACCCCTCTTGTCTCTTTTCGTGTGCGGGTGTTAAACGTTCTCGAAATGGACCGAGCCTTGCCAAGTGGCCCTGGTATAGCACCGGTAGACCACCTGTCAAGTTTCGGGTCATTTGGAGCTCGTTTGGTACTCCAACGGTTAACCGCACTCCCGCAAAGGCCTCTTTTGAGTTGCAGCCTAACACCCCTCCAAAACAGCCCAATAACCCATCTAAGTCACTTCCATGCTCTCCGTCGTCGGATCACGATCGTGTGGACAAAAACCGCACCTCATTTGGACACACCTAGCTCCCTCTACCTATAAATATGTGCTACCCCCCGGATTTTTCGCAGTCCAACCCTAGCCTCGCTCCTCTCCGCGCCGCCGGACACGTCCGGACGGAGGCGGACGCGTCCGCCCGCCGCCCCGGCGAACCAGGAGCTGCCACGTGTTCGCTCCGCCGCCCCCGCGCTGCCGGCCCGCCAGGCCCGCGGGAGAACCGCCCGGCCCGCGCGCTCGCCGCCGCTCGCCCGCGCGCCCCGCGCCTGACCCCGTCGCCGCCCTCCGCCGCTGTCGCCGGCCCCGCGTCGCCGCGCCGCTACGCTCCTCCGCCGCCGTCGCCGGCCCCGTGTCGCCGCGCCGCCGCGCTCCTCCACCCCGTCGCCCGAAGACCGCGCCGCCGCCTCGTCCGGTCGCTGCGCCGTCGCCGGCCTCCGCCGCGCTCCGGCCGCCCGGCCCCGCCTCC
>NC_041385.1:330565482-330575011 GCF_002162155.2 Triticum dicoccoides | reverse complement strand
CGCCTCCGCCCGACGCCGCCGGCTTCCTCCGTCCTCCTCCGTCCTCCTCCGGCTTCTCCGAGCTCCGGCCGGCGAACCTCGAAGCCCGCGTGCGCCAGATCCGATCGAAGCCTCGGTTGACTTTTCTTCCTCCCCTGATTTTCGTCTAAGTCCTTAACTGCCATAAATTTTGTTGCATGTTCATCGTCCCACATCTTTGCACCCGTGGCTCCATTTTGGGCGTGTAGCATTCCGAATTGTTCGCCTCAAAGAGTACATCATTTCATCTCATTGCATCATTTGCATTTGAGCTCATCTTGATGCCCAAAATGCTGCTGGAAGAGTGCTTCATAATGTTAGTTTCAGATTCTTATCAGAACATGCACTTTCGTCATTTTTGCCATGATTGATGTGTGCATCTTATGTACTTGAGTCCTACATGTGAGTTGAACTATGCCATGTCTTATTTGCAGAGGTACTTGCCATGTATTTTTGTGATCAATGTGGTGACTAGCACAAGCATGCAAACTAGGCTCCGTGATATTGCTGATTTTAGTCCCTGTTCTGCTGATATTTTGATGCCATGTAAACATGATGCTACAGAGAGATCCATGCATATTTTGAGATACTTCAGTAAGGATGTTTTGAACATATGGTTATGCTCTATCCATCCATGGCCCTGGTTGCAATTATGGAGCAGTCTAGCATGTCAGTTTCGTGCTCTACTTTTGCTTCAAAATGTTTCCTGGCAGATTGTTTACATGTTATTCAATTTTGCCAAGGTTGTTGTAGTTGATCCGTGTATGCTATGATGTTGTTCTTGCCATGTATAGCTTCTATGACATGTCTTCTTGATATATGTATGCTTAGTTTATCATGGGATGCTCTGTAGTGAGTGCATCGAGCTCGCGAAGGTGCCTTCGTAATTATGCCAATGCCATGCTTTGTTTGCTGAATCTGTTAACGAAACTTGCTATGTTTACATGGGTGCCATCATATTTTCTGATCCTTTTTGGCTTATGATCAGTAAGGGACTTTTGATCTATGCTTTGAGTAGATTCATGCCATGCCTTGTTTTGCTATTATAAGTTCCTGTAGCATGTTGATAACTTGCTCTGAACATTGCTTCGTGATGCTGTTTATGCCATGTCCAACCTGATATTTTTTGCACTTTCACCATGCTTGTTTGAACCTGTTATGATGTGATTTAGCCGTAGATCAGTGTTTCTCTTTTGTTAAGCATCTCTTGTAGATCACTACCATATGTTTTGTTTTCATGTTGGAGTGATGTATCATAGTTTCTTGTTGCATGCTAAGTAGCATCGCGCTGGTAATCGCAGCTTTGTGCCATTCTTGTCTTGCTTACCATTTGCAAACCGTGCATCCGTTCCCGGTGAACCTTATATCGATTTCAACCGAAATCATCTCATCTTTCCAGCGGCATACTTGGTTTGCCAAGTTGATGCCTTGTTCATCCTTTTTCCTCCCGAAGCACGCATAAGCATTGCATATCACATCTCGCATATCATGACATGTATTGCATCATGTTGCTTGTGCATTGCACCGTGATTTATTGTGGTTCCTTTGCTTGTGTTCTTGCTTTGGGTAGAGCCGGGAGACGAGTACGTGCATGAGGAACCTGTTGAGAACGCTTACGAGGATCAAGCCTTCGACAACTCTGAGAACCTTGCAGGCAAGATGACCATACCTTCGATATCACTTCTATCTTTGCTTGCTAGTACTCGCTCTATTGCTATGTTAGCTCTACCTGCCATTGTTTATCATGCCTACCTATTGCCATGTCAAACCTCTAACCATCCTGTCCTAGCAAACCGTTGTTTGGCTATGTCACCGCTTTTGCTCAGCCCCTCTTATAGCGTTGCTAGTTGCAGGTGAAGATGAAGTTTGTTCCTGGTCGGAACATGGATATTTTGGGATATCACAATATCTCTTGTTTAATTAATGCACCTTATATACTTGGTAAAGGGTGGAAGGCTCGGCCTTATGCCTGGTGACTTGTTCCACTCTTACCGCCTTAGTTTCCGTCATACCGGTGTTATGTTCCTTGATTTTGCGTTCCTTACACGGTTGGGTGATTTATGGGACCCCCTTGACAGTTCGCTTTGAATAAAACTCCTCCAGCAAGGCCCAACCTTGGTTTTACCATTTGCCACCTAAGCCCTTTTCCCTTGGGTTTTCGCGAGCCCGAGGGTCATCTTTATTTTAACCCCCCCGGGCCAGTGCTCCTTCGAGTGTTGGTCCGAACTGAGTAGACTGCGGGGCCACCTCGGGGAAATTTGAGGGTTGGTTTTACTCGTAGGATGTCTCATCCGGTGTGCCCTGAGAACGAGATATGTGTGACTCCTATCGGGATTTGTCGGCACATCGGGCGGCTTTGCTGGTCTTGTTTTACCATTGTCGAAATGTCTTGCGAGCCGGGATTCCGAGACTGATCGGGTCTTTCCGGGAGAAGGTTTATCCTTCGCTGACCGTGAGAGCTTATGATGGGCTAAGTTGGGACACCCCTGCAGGGTATATTATCTTTCGAAAGCCGTGCCCGCGGTTATGAGGCAGACGGGAATTTGTTAATGTCCGGTTGTAGATAACTTGACACTTGACTTCATTAAAAATGCATCAACCGTGTGTGTAGCCGTGATGGTCTCTTCTCGGCGGAGTCCAGGAAGTGAACACGGTTTGAGTTATGTTTGACGTAAGTAGTTTCAGGATCACTTCTTGATCGCTTCTAGCTTCTCGACCGATGCGTTGCTTCTCTTCTCGCTCTCACTTGCGTATGTTAGCCACCATATATGCTTAGTGCTTGCCGCAGCTCCACCATATTACCCCTTTTCCTACCTATGAGCTTAAATAGTCTTGATCTCGCGGGTGTGAGATTGTTGAGTCCTCGTGACTCACAGATTCTACCAAAACAGATGCAGGTGCCGAGGATACCAGCGCATATGGCGCAACTGAGCTGAAGTGGGAATTTGATGAGGCCCTTGGTCGTTACTATGTATCGTTTCCAGATGATCAGTAGCGGTGCCCAGTCGGGACGATCGGGGATCTAGCATTTGGGGTTGTCTTCTTTTCATTTGAATTTGACCATAGCCGGTCTATGAGTGTATTTGAATGATGTATGATCTTAATTATGTATCGTGTGAAGTGGCGATTGTAAGCCAACTCTCTTTATCCCATTCTTGTTTATTACATGGGATTGTGTGAAGATGACCCTTCTTGCGACAAAACCACCATGCGGTTATGCCTCTAAGTCGTGCTTCGACACGTGGGAGATATAGCCGCATCGTGGGTGTTACAAGTTGGTATCAGAGCCATCCTCGACTTAGGAGCCCCCTGCTTGATTGTTTGCTGGCGAAGTTGAGTCTAGAACAAAAATGTTTTGAGTCTTAGGATTATATATATCGGAGAGTAGGATTCTTTTTACTCCTCAGTCCCTTCGTCGCTCTGGTGAGGTCTCCTAACGTAGATGTTTTGACTTTCCTCTTCTCAAATTTCACTAAAAAAAATTTTAGGATCACGCGGGTATCTTGGAATCGTTCCAATGGTTTTGTGACGAGAACATTGTTCTTGGTGCCTCCTGACATTTAGGGGTTATGGCAGTGTCCCAGGGAGTTGAGCTCCGAGGTGTTGTCGTCACAATTTTATCGTTGCAGTTCTGGAATACCTGAGTTTTGCCGACATCGAAAATCTCTTTTATGCAGTTGTTGGTGAGATAACCTCGACGTCACCCAGTACTGGGGAGTTCGGGAGTATTGCCATAACTCGTATAACGGATGCTTTTCGAAGGTTGAGGTACATGATTTCCGAAGGTTTCTTGGTTATGTGTTGACGGATAGATACAGCTGGATGTAGGGATTGTTAGTTTGGGTGAGATATATTGCTTCCCCTGTATCCCCAACACCTAATTGCATAACCGGAAAGTTTTGGGAGTTTATAGGTGGGATTCAAGTAGCTCTAGCATTTCTTCCTGCAGATATTTGGTTTGTGATTGGGTAATCCTTACCACTTATTTGTTCCAGTTGCACCTTGTTTATTTCATTCATAAATCTCTTATCAAGTGGCTTCTCACCTTAATGGATGTGTGATGTTTGCTTTGGAATTCATTCGTTCATCCTTGTTCGAATGTTTGGTGTGAAGACTATATGTTGCAATTTCTATCCGTTGATTCAACTTGTCTATCTGTCTATCAAGATGCTAACGGATGTCACCCTCTCAGGATGGCTCCGCCAACGCGTCAGAATCCGGAATGCAATGATGGGAGTCAGGCGAACCCTCCACCTCCACCTCCGCCTTCGGAGGCATGGCAAGCTTTGATGGCAGCCACAAACGCCAATGCCCAGATGATGATTCAGCTCATGCAAGAGCGCAACCAAGGCCAAGGCAACCAAGGGAATCAAGGTCAAGGGCAGTTCAATCATCAGCCTCAATTTCCTACCCTCAACCAGTTCCTGGCAAATCAGCCGAAGTCTTTCAGCTACTGTGCCGAGGCCACATACGCCGATGATTGGCTCGTGGATATCAACAAGCATTTTGAATGCAGCAATGTCAGGCCTGAGGACTATGTCAAGTTTGCTTCTTTTCAGCTCAAGGATCAGGCAGTTGATTGGTTCCAGCAATACAAGGATTCCAGAGGAGGTCGAGTGATTACTTGGACTGATTTCTGTCGGGACTTTAAAGCTCACCATATTCCTACCAGTGTTGTTGAGAGCAAGCGTGAGGAGTTCCGCAATCTCAAGCAAGGCAACATGTCAGTGTACGAATACAACAAGCAGTTTCAGAAACTTGCTCGCTTCGCTAAGCAAGATGTTCCTGATGAGAAGAGTATGATCTATCAATTCAGAGGTGGCCTTAGAGAGGATCTGCAGTTAGCTCTCGTTCTTGTTGAGCCTACTCAGTTTGATCAATTCTACAATATGGCACTCAAGCAATAAGGTGCTCAGCTCAAGTGTGAGGCTTCTAAGAAGAGAATCAGGGATGCAGTGCAGTCTTCTTCTTCCTCACAAGTGGCAGCTAAGCAGCAGAAGTTCTACCTTCCTCCTCCTCCGTTTCGTCAGCCTTACCAACAGAAGAACTCAGGTGGTCGTGGATCTTCCCACCCACCCAACCCAGGCTATCAGAACAAGTCTCAGCCTCAAGCTCCAAGGTCAAATGCTCCTCATCATTGTTCGCTCTCAGAAGTGACTTGCAACAAGTGCCAGCAGAAAGGTCACTACGCGAACAAGTGCTTCAATCAAAGGCGCCTTCCTCCTCCTCCTCCTATGAGATCTTCAAGCAATGCAGTGGTCAAGCATAATTCCAAGTTTGCAAAGGTGAACATGATGAATGCAGCTCAGGCAGAGGATTCTTCAGATGTGATCATGGGTAATCTTCCTGTTAATGATATTCCTGCAAAAGTCTTATTTGATACTGGTGCATCGCATTCTTTCATGTCATACCCATTTGCATCCGAGCACAATGTGGGCACAGAGGTCTTGTCCAAAGTCATGCAAGTTGTTTCTCCGGGAAGACTTATGACTTCCAGTTTGGTTGCTCCTGATGTTTCTATTAAGACGGGTGACTATAAATTTCTGGCTAAACCAATTGTTCTTGGCGACTCTGATATTGATCTAATTCTTGGGATGGACTGGCTTTCTAAGCACAAGGCTCAGCTTGATTGTGCTGCCAGGCAAATTCAATTGACACACTCTTCTGAGGATGTTATCATCCATGCCGCTCATGATGAAACCATTCGGTTGTTTTCTCTCAATGGGAAGGGCGAGTTGGATGCTATCTCTCAAATTCCAGTCGTTTGTGAGTACCAAGATGTCTTTCCAGAAGAGCTTTCGGGTATGCCTCCTCATCGGCCAGTCGAGTTCGTTATTGATCTTGAGCCTGGAACTGAACCCGTTTGCAAGCGTCCTTACAAGCTTGGACCCAAGGAGCTGAAGGAATTGAAGAAGCAGCTCGATGAACAAGAGCGTCTGGGTTTGATCAGACTGAGTACATCCCCATGGGGTTGTGGAGTTCTTTTTGTCCAGAAGAAGGATGGCACGGACCGACTTTGCGTCGATTACCGTCCATTGAACAAGAAGACAATCAAGAACAAGTATCCACTTCCCAACATCAATGAGCTTTTCGAGCAACTCAAAGGTGCTAAAGTATTCTCCAAGCTTGACCTTCGTATGGGTTATCATCAGATTCGCATTCGTGAACAAGATATACCCAAGACAGCATTCAGAACAAGCTATGGTTCTTATGAATATACTGTCATGTCTTTCGGCCTTGTCAATGCTCCTCCAACATTCTCTCGCATGATGAACTTTATCTTCAACCCCTACACCAATGAATTCATCTTGGTGTATCTCGACGATATTTTGGTCTTCTCCAAGAATAAGCAGGATCATGCCAAACATTTGCGATTGGTGCTCGACAAGCTCAGAGAGCATCAATTCTATGCGAAGTTTTCCAAATGTGAGTTCTGGCTTGATGAAGTTCTTTACCTTGGTCATATCATCTCTGCCAAGGGCATTGCTGTCAATCCCGCGAAGGTGTCTGCAGTTGTGAATTGGGAACCTCCTCAGAATGTCAAGCAGCTCCGTAGTTTTCTTGGTCTTGCAAGCTATTGCCGAAGATTCGTTGAGAACTTCTCTAAGATTGCAAAGCCTCTTTCCAACCTCCTCCAGAAGCATGTCAAGTATGTCTGGACGCCTGAGTGTGATGTCGCTTTCAACACCCTCAAAGAGAAGCTAGTCATAGCTCCTGTTTTGACTCCTCCTGATGAATCCAAGCCATTCGAAGTATTCTGTGATGCTTCCCTTCAAGGTCTCGGTGCTGTGTTGATGCAAGAGAAAAAAGTTGTGGCCTATACCTCTCGTCAGTTGAAGCCCAACGAAAAGAACTACCCCACTCACGATCTTGAGTTGGCGGCAGTTGTCCATGCATTGATAACATGGAGACATCTCTTATTGGGAAGGCAAGTGGACATTTTCACCGATCACAAGAGCCTCAAGTATATCTTCACTCAACCCAACCTCAACCTCAGGCAAACTCGATGGGTCGAAATGATTCAAGAGTACAATCCAAGTATTGAATATACTCCTGGCAAGGTGAATGTGATTGCAGATGCTCTGAGCAGAAAGGCTTATTGCAACAGTCTAATTCTCAAGCCGTTTCAACCGGATCTTTGTGAGGCTTTCCGCAAGCTGAATCTTCAAGTTGTTCCTCAAGGCTTTCTTGCCAACCTCATAGTCTCTCCTACTTTGGAAGATCAAATTCATGAGGCACAACTCCTGGATACCATGGTGAAGAAGGTGAAACGTGGTATTGACAAGGGCATTCCCAAATACAAGTGCTATCGCTTGGATGACAAAGATACTCTTTTCTTCGAGGATCGAATTGTGGTTCCAAAAGGCGATCTGAGAAAAGTCATCATGAACGAGGCACACAATTCCCTCCTATCCATTCATCCTGGGAGTACAAAGATGTACCATGACCTCAAGCAGTCGTATTGGTGGACTCGAATGAAGCGAGAAATTGCTCAATTCATGAATGAATGTGATGTCTGCAGAATAGTGAAAGCAGAACACCAAAGACCAGCTGGTCTCCTCCAACCTCTTGCTATTCCGGAATGGAAGTTTGATCATATCGAGATGGACTTCGTGACTGGTTTTCCTAAGTCCAAACGTGGAAATGATGCTATCTTCGTTGTCATTGACAAGCTTACTAAAGTGGCTCATTTTCTTCCTATCAAAGAATCTATCGCAGCAGCTCAGCTGGCAAAGCTATACACCTCCAGAATTGTCTCCTTGCACGGCATTCCACAATTGATATCTTCAGATCGTGGAAGCATCTTCACTTCTAAGTTCTGGGACTCCTTTCAGAAGGCCATGGGCACCAACATTCTTTTCAGCACAGCTTTCCATCCTCAAACAAGTGGCCAAGTTGAGAGAGTCAATCAAATCCTTGAAGATATGCTTAGAGCTTGTGTCATTTCCTTCGGTATGAAGTGGGAAGATTGTCTTCCATATGCCGAGTTCTCCTACAACAACAGCTTCCAAGCGAGTTCGGGCAAGGCCCCATTCGAAATTCTCTATGGCAGAAAGTGCCGTACTCCTCTCAATTGGTCCGAGACAGGTGAACACCAACTTCTTGGCAACGACTTGATCACAGAAGCCGAAGAAATGTGCAAAGTCATTCGTGAGAATCTCAAAGCTGCGTAATCGCGACAGAAGAGCTATTATGATAGCAAGCACCGTGACTTGGCTTTTGAAATCGGAGACCATGTCTACCACCGCGTCTCTCCAATGAAAGGCACTCGTCGCTTCGGTATCAAAGGGAAGCTTGCCCCTAGATACGTGGGTCCTTTCAAGATCATTGGCAAAAGAGGCGACCTCGCCTATCAACTTGAGCTTCCGTCCAACTTTGCAAACGTGCACGATGTGTTTCACGTGTCACAGCTTCACAAGTGCTTCAAGACTCCTGAGTGCACTATCAACTTCGAAGAGATCGACCTCCAAGAAGATCTCTCTTATCATGAGCACCCCGTTGCTATTCTTGAAGAAACCGAGCGCAAGACTAGCAACAAGTCAATAAAATTCCTGAAAGTGAAGTGGTCACACCATTCCGACCGAGAAGCCATCTAGGAGCGCGAGGATCACCTCCATTCCGAATATCCGGAGTTCTTTCAGTCCTAGATCTCGGGACGAGATCCTCTTGTAGTGGTGGAGTGTTTTAACACCCCGGATGTAACTTTCCATCTTTGTAACTCCAACTCTTGCCATTTTCGGCTATGTGATAGGATATTCCCTCCGTGGTTGGGTTTTGTCTTTTGTTTTTCATTTTATTCATGTCATGCATATCATATCATGTCATCATGTGCATCTCATTTGCATACGTGTTCGTCTCATGCATCCGAGCATTTTCCCCGTTGTCCGTTTCGCAATCCGACACTCCCACATGCACCGGCGCACCCCTCTTGTCTCTTTTCGTGTGCAGGTGTTAAACGTCCTCGAAATGGACCGAGCCTTGCCAAGTGGCCCTGGTATAGCACCGGTAGACCACCTGTCAAGTTTTGGGTCATTTGGAGCTCGTTTGGTACTCCAATGGTTAACCGCACTCCCGCAAAGGCCTCTTTTGAGTTGCAGCCCAACACCCCTCCAAAACAGCCCAATAACCCATCTAAGTCACTTCCATGCTCTCCGTCGTCGGATCACGATCGTGTGGGCGAAAACCGCACCTCATTTGGACACACCTAGCTCCCTCTACCTATAAATATGTGCTACCCCCCGGATTTTTCGCAGTCCAACCCTAGCCCCGCTCCTCTCCGCGCCGCCGGACACGTCCGGACGGAGCCGGACGCGTCCGCCCGCTGCCCCGGCGAACCAGGAGCTGCCACGTGTCCGCTCCGCCACCCCCGTGCCGCCGGCCCGCCAGGCCCGCGGGAGGCCCGCCCGGCCCGCGCGCCCGCCGCCGCTCGCCCCGCGCCGCCACGCTCCTCCGCTGCCGTCAATGGCCCCGCGTCGCCGCGCCGCCGCGCTCCTCCGCCCCGTCGCCCAAA
>NC_041385.1:330536143-330565020 GCF_002162155.2 Triticum dicoccoides | reverse complement strand
GCCCGACGTCGCCGGCGCCGGATCCGGCCGCCCGGCCCCGGCCTCTCCTCCGTCCTCCTCTGGCTTCCCCGAGCTCCGGCCGGCGAACCTCGAAGCCCGCGCGCGCCAGATCCGATTGAAGCCTCGGTTGACTTTTCTTCCTCCCCCGATTTTCGTCCAAGTCCTTAACTGCCATAAATTTTGTTGCATGTTCGTCGGCCCACATCTTTGCACCCGTAGCTCCGTTTTGGGCGTGTAGCATACCGAATTTTTCGCCTCGAAGAGTACATCATTTCATCTCATTGCATCATTTGCATTTGAGCTCATCTTGATGCCCAAAATGCTGCTGGAAAAGTGCTTCATAATGTTAGTTTCAGATTCTTATCAGAACATGCACTTTTGTCATTTTTGCCATGATTGATGTGTGCATCCTATGTACTTGAGTCCTACATGTGAGTTGAACTATGCCATGTATTATTTGTAGAGGTACTTGCCATGTATTTTTGTGATCAATGTGGTGACTAGCACAAGCATGCAAACTAGGCTCCGTGATATTGCTGATTTTAGTCCCTGTTCTGCTGATATTTTGATGCCATGTAAAATGATGCTACAGAGAGATCCATGCATATTTTGAGATACTTCAGTAAGGGTGTTTTGAACATATGGTTATGCTCTATTCATCCATGGCCCTGGTTGCAATTATGGAGCAGTCTAGCATGTCAGTTTCGTGCTCTACTTTTGCTTCAAAATGTTTCCTGGCAGATTGTTTACATGTTATTCAATTTTGCCAAGGTTGTTGTAGTTGATCCGTGTATGCTATGATGTTGTTCTTGCCATGTATAGCTTCTATGACATGTCTTCTTGATGTATGTATGCTTAGTTTATCATGGGATGCTCTGTAGTGAGTGCATCGAGCTCGCGAAGGTGCCTTCGTAATTATGCCAATGCCATGCTTTGTTTGCTGAATCTGTTAACGAAACTTGCTATGTTTATATGGGTGCCATCATATTTTCTAATCCTTTTTGGCTTATGTTCAGTAAGGGACTTTTGATCTATGCTTTGAGTAGATTCATGCCATGCCTTGTTTTGCTATTATAAGTTCCTGTAGCATGTTCATAACTTGCTCTGAACATTGCTTCGTGATGCTGTTTATGCCATGTCCAACCTGATATTTTTTTGCACTTTCACCATGCTTGTTTGAACCTGTTATGATGTGATTTAGCCGTAGCTCAGTGTTCCTCTCTTGTTAAGCATCTTCTGTAGATCACTGCCATATGTTTTATTTTTATGTTGGGGTGCTGTAGCATAGTTTCTTGTTGCATGCTAAGTAGCTTCGCGCTGGTAATCGCAGCTTTGTGCCATTCTTGTCTTGCTTACCATTTGCAAACCGTGCATCCGTTCCCGGTGAACCTTATATCGATTTCAACCGAAATCATCTCATCTTTCCAGCGGCATACTTGGTTTGCCAAGTTGATGCCTTGTTCATCCTTTTTCCTCCCGAAGCACGCATAAGCATTGCATATCACATCTCGCATATCATGACATGTATTGCATCATGTTGCTTGTGCATTGCACCGTGATTTATTGTGGTTCCTTTGCTTGTGTTCTTGCTTTGGGTAGAGCCGGGAGACGAGTACGTGCATGAGGAACCTGTTGAGAACGCTTACGAGGATCAAGCCTTTGACAACTCTGAGAACCTTGCAGGCAAGATGACCATACCTTCGATATCACTTCTATCTTTGCTTGCTAGTACTCGCTCTATTGCTATGTTAGCTCTACCTGCCATTGTTTATCATGCCTCCCTATTGCCATGTCAAACCTCTAACCATCCTGTTCTAGCAAACCGTTGTTTGGCTATGTCACCGCTTTTGCTCAGCCCCTCTTATAGCGTTGCTAGTTGCAGGTGAAGATGAAGTTTGTTCCTGGTCGGAACATGGATATTTTGGGATATCACAATATCTCTTGTTTAATTAATGCACCTTATATACTTGGTAAAGGGTGGAAGGCTCGGCCTTATGCCTGGTGACTTGTTCCACTCTTGCCGCCTTAGTTTCCGTCATACCGGTGTTATGTTCCTTGATTTTGCGTTCCTTACGCGGTTGGGTGATTTATGGGACCCCCTTGACAGTTCGCTTTGAATAAAACTCCTCCAGCAAGGCCCAACCTTGGTTTTACCATTTGCCACCTAAGCCCTTTTCCCTTGGGTTTTCGCGAGCCCGAGGGTCATCTTTATTTTAACCCCCCCGGGCCAGTGCTCCTTCGAGTGTTGGTCCGAACTGAGTAGACTGTGGGGCCACCTCGGGGAAACTTGAGGGTTGGTTTTACTCGTAGGATGTCTCATCCGGTGTGCCCTGAGAACGAGATACGTGCGACTCCTATCGGGATTTGTCGGCACATCGGGCGGCTTTGCTGGTCTTGTTTTACCATTGTCGAAATGTCTTGCAAACCGGGATTCCGAGACTGATCGGGTCTTCCCGGGAGAAGGTTTATCCTTCGCTGACCGTGAGAGCTTATGATGGGCTAAGTTGGGACACCCCTGCAGGGTATACTATGTTTCGAAAGCCATGCCCGCGGTTATGAGGCAGATGGGAATTTGTTAATGTCCGGTTGTAGATAACTTGACACTGGACTTCATTAAAAATGCATCAACCGTGTGTGTAGCCGTGATGGTCTCTTCTCGGCGGAGTCCGGGAAGTGAACACGGTTTGAGTTATGTTTGACGTAAGTAGTTTCAGGATCACTTCTTGATCGCTTCTAGCTTCTCGACCGATGCGTTGCTTCTCTTCTCGCTCTCACTTGCGTATGTTTTAGCCACCATATATGCTTAGTGCTTGCCACAGCTCCACCATATTACCCCTTTTCCTACCTATGAGCTTAAATAGTCTTGATCTCGCGGGTGTGAGATTGCTGAGTCCTCGTGACTCACAGATTCTACCAAAACAGATGCAGGTGCCGAGGATACCAGCGCAGATGGCGCAACTGAGCTGAAGTGGGAATTTGATGAGGCCCTTGGTCGTTACTATGTATCGTTTCCAGATGATCAGTAGAGGTGCCCAGTCGGGACGATCGGGGATCTAGCATTTGGGGTTGTCTTCTTTTCATTTGAATTTGACCGTAGCCGGTCTATGAGTGTATTTGAATGATGTATGATCTTAATTATGTATTGTGTGAAGTGACGATTGTAAGCCAACTCTCTTTATCCCATTCTTGTTCATTACATGGGATTGTGTGAAGATGACCCTTCTTGCGACAAAACCACCATGCGGTTATGCCTCTAAGTCGTGCTTCGACACGTGGGAGATATAGCCGCATCGTGAGTGTTACAGCCGCAGAGGAAGCAGGAGAGGGGGATGGGAGGCCTCCAAGCTCCCCATCAGGAGCACTGCCCATGATGCCCGGATCAGGAGAGGCTACAACAAACTTACCAGACTTGCGCCGCCGCCGAGAAACCCGGATCCAGCCATCGACCGACGAGGACGCAACCGCCGACCGGCCCCGGCCACCAGGAGCGAATTTGCGAGGGCGAGGAGCGGCTGAAGACAACATCACCCCCCAGGGCAGAGCACAGGGCCACAGGGGGAGGAGGCCGACGAACGTGAATCTTCCTCATCAGATGCAAGGGCCCAGAAGCGAGATCCAAGCACAGGCAGCGGAGAAGACGGAGGAGAGAGCCCCACCCGAGGGGAGACAGGGGAGGGGGGAGAGAGAGCGCGAGCGAGGAGGGCGGAGGGCGACCGAGCTCCGGCCGGCGAGCAGGGGCGGGAGGCAGGACGGCAGGGGCGAGAGGGGGAGGAGGAGGAGGAGGAGGGAGGAAGGGGATCCATCGACCCGCACGGTAGCCCTCTCCAGGTTCACTCACATTTAAGTTGGCAACATCCTGCTCCAATGATGGCCTCCCTCCATCGGCTGTGCCCTCCCTCCATCTCACCACTTCCCCTGACCTCCATTGAAGGACATCAGGTTGGTACGCTGCCAAGGTTCATGACGTTGTCGTGAAGACTCTCCCGGCGAAGCGTTAACAAAGGTCAGGTGCTTTTGTTCATCACAAAGCTGCTCCCTCTAGTGCTGAACTGAACTCCTCCAATCCCCTTGCCCTTCCATACGTGGTACTACGATGGTACAGAGTTGTCAGGGGCGGCAACGACATCGGGCATCGGCCTCCTGTACAAGACCTATGCCATCAGTCACAGGATGAATCACCAGATGTATGAATCGGAGTTCATATCTTTTATCTCCTGGTGGATTTCATCCTCAGGTTTTCCCCTAATTATTTCCAGTTCGTGTATACTCTGATTCTAATGCCGAATATTATTCATTCTATCAAAGCGATTGTTTGTCTTCTTACAAGTTGTGCTTATTTTTCTACTTCGTTGCCATAGGATGAGGTTCAGGCCTGAATGCTACATCCACTCGTGCGTAGTACTACCAATTAACATAAACACAGGTCCAAATCTACTTTTGATACAAGTGTGCGTCACAATAGAAACAACAAAACCTCATGCATATGTCAAAAGAGAATTGGACAAATAGCAGGGAAGGTAATTAACAGCCGTACTATATATATTTGGTTTGTTGCTTAACCATATTATGTATGAAAACGTTTGTTTCCGGTGCATATATGGTTGTTTCTGCACGTTTCTACGGTATGATCTAACGCTGCGTTTGGATGTCTGTATCGGGGTCCTGAATCGGATTTCGTATTGTCAAACCATCAATTCGGCCGTTTGGCATGCCAACGGAAACAACGATCTGAAATCGATCCAATACAGCGACGAAATCAATCCCACACACCGAGGCCTCCCATGATACGGAGCCCAACCCCTCCGATTTGGCCTGTATTCTTGCGTCCCGCAAAAGAAAATTTTTCGAGCCCGTCTTTTATCCCCCGCTTTGACCGAAGCAGCCGTCCCCACCCCGCGCGCCTAGAGGAGGCGACGCCGAGGAACACCCCGACGGCGCCGCCAGGTAACCTCCCTTGTTGGCCCTCCTTCTCATCCCCGTCACCATTACTCCTCCTCAATCCCTCCGCCGAACCTTCTCCTCATCCCCTCGCCATCTCCTCTGCCACCCCATGAACAGAGGGTTGCCGCATCTCCCCTGCCCATGGCCGCCATGTCCTGTCACTCCCCGTCCGCCGCCGCTCCTCCTCCTCTTCCCGTGCTCCGGCGTGCCTCCCACCGGACCCCTCCTCCTGTGCTGCCGGTTCCCCATATCCTCTTTGTGGTCAGCTGCCGGATCCCCCTCGTCCACCCTTTGTTCTTCCCTGGCTTTGCTTTGAAGTTTCTGAATCTTGTAAATTCTACTGTTGATGCAGTGTAACTCTTGTAAATTTATCTGATAAGTACAATAGTTACTTACTTGTAATCTGCCCAGGCCAAATATTAGTTACACAAGATCGATGAAGTTCCAGGCCCTATGAGGAATGCTAGAGTACTTAGATAAGTAGATTTTGTTGTCGGGGAGGTTTACCAGTTGGATCTATAATTACACAAAAAGGCCCAAGTTTGGATTTTTGAAGCACGGTACATCAGAGCACTTTATTTTGAAAAGTTGTTGTTGTAGCACTTATTATTGTTAGTAATTTCTAAAATATTTCATAGTTTGCCATCCAAACGGGTGTCACATGCATTTCTAAAAATATTTGTTAATTTTACTGCTACATAATCATTCAATTATACTCACACATTGTATAAATTTTGATTTGATGCAAAGAAGATGCAATTCCATAGTTTGCCATCCAAACATGATTTGGTATTGAAACCTCCTTGAGATTCCATGAGCCAATTCCATGAGCATCCAAACAAATGAATTCGTATTCGTGTCCATTACAGTTTCCTCACCGAATTGGAATTGAAACTAATTCAATACGGAGGCCTCCGATACAGACATCCAAACGCAGCGTAAATCTTTTTGCTGAAAATGGTATGATCTAATTTATTTGGGCCAACATTTTCCTTACAATAGTGAGCACTACCAAATCTCCCACCTTATAGTACCAATTCAACAACTCTAGGTGTGTTCTATTTATCTTTCCCTTAATTATTTTGTGGCTTATTATTATTTCTATTTTGATTCCATTAGCAATTATTTTCAGTTGAGTATTCTATGGTTATTTATCTGCAGGTGTACGACCAAGTTTGAAGGGAAGCAAGTGAAGCGGCGGTGCGTGAAAAATTTCACAAAGGCTACTAAATTTTTTATTTGGTTCTTCAAGGACAAACTTCTAATTTGTCACAAGAACTGGCTCCTCTTTTTATTTTATGTTTGTAAGCTAGCAACATATTCCAACACAACAATTTGCCATCGATTCTACAACCTGAGATGCCTATTATGTTTATTTTCGTAATGATTCTACATTGTATAATTTTTGGGAATCACCAATATTTATTTATATTTTTTATTGTACGATCTTGCTATCGCCACCATGCAAAGCAAATGGGTAGTCCAAGATATCTCTCCTGATATAACCACATTTCTTTTTCTCAGTTTTCTTATTTCTATATGTGCAACAAGTCACATGGTCTTATAGTAATTCCGTTTTTATTGTATTTGTTGGCTCATAATTTTTTCTTTCATGTATCCTTTCACTGCCTAACCTACTGCATGCCGATATGGTATTAGGAGTAAGGATATGAAATACTGCCTGTTTTGGGCTCATGCGTACCATCTACCGGTTTTATCTCCCTTTTGTGTTGTTCTCTTGAAGAGATGGTCACACATGTGTTGTATATTCAGATTTTTAGTATGGCCTTTATCATCATAGCTAAATTTTATATGCCCTAATTTTTTTGAAGTATTTGATTTGTTTTGGTGATTTAGATTACGTCTTTCTTTATCAGTTGATTGTTTGTTTCTTATGAATATTTTATGATGCCTTTTATATTTTGGGAGATTAGCTAGGTGAGAGTTTGTTTGGGGTAATTATCGTTTAGCTTTCTTTCATTATCCTTGGTTATACATTGTGTATTTCTCTTCCTTATTCTCTTATTTGTACATGTGGTCCGCATTATTCTACTACACTCACCACTATAAGTCACAAGGAAATATTCTTCAAACTCCTTAATGAGCTATATATGGAAGATGTAGTTCAGCAGTTTGATTAGGTTGCAATTGAGAAGATGCATCAATGTAACTTTTCTACCTTAAAAGGTACGTCAATTGATAATATTACGCACTACCAATTTCCATTTGTCATCTCTCAAAATCATTGTTGATTTCCCGCCGCAACGCGCCGGGTATCCTCTAGTTTTCATTAGCTAGCCACTCACGAAACCATCCAATGAGTTGCATAGGTGATAGTGTGCACGGTGGTGCAACAAGTGGGCCCCCTTAGTAATACTACAAGGCCCTAGACCATCATTCCATCTGGGAAGTGTGAAAAGTGAGGAAGACTTGTGAGAGATTTCACATTAGTGAGATCAATGAGATCGATTTTGTTTTTAAATACATGTTCAAACATTCACAAAAAATTCATACACACATCAAAAAAATTATGTATAACATCAAAAAGTTGCAGGTCGTAATTCGACTTACATTTATAGAAACAAAAAGATAAAAATCGGATGTGAATAGTGCCAAAGTACTATTCACCTAAAAGCTGCCACTATTCATATTTGGATTTGTCTTTTTTGAATCTCTCAATGTACATCAAGTTTTGAGAAAAAATTGGAGTTGTAGACATACCCCACATAAATGTTGCAAAAAAATGCTTGTTTTGAAATGCCTAAATATGAATTTTGGGGGTTGATCTCACCTAATGTGAGATCTCATACAAGTCTCCCCTGCCAAAAGTGGTGTAAAACCGTTTCATCTCTCCCACATGCACAACACTACACACCTCCGTATACTCATATATGCCATCTCAGAACCCACGACGGACCATTCCTCGCCAACCTCCATGCATGGAGTTTGATTTTGTTTGGCACGTCAGTCGCCCAAAGTGACAACCAACCCTTGTGAGCCACCAACGAAGATGATGTCTCGGGCGCTCCTACTTCCATCTTTTTTCGATGCAAGCATAGGTGATAGGCCAAGCGATCCGAGAATCGATCATTAAGCGTAAAGTTCCATGCCATGAAGTCCTCCATGTTTGCCCCCAACTACAATTCGTTCAATATCTACTACTTCGGACTCGCTTAAAATAGAGTTCAACTTGTGCATGTTACAACCCATCCGTTCATGTTCAGTAAGTCGCTAATCTTGTTGAGAGATGGTGTTGGGATGAAGCCTAGGGGCACATACATCCTTGTCTTGGGATCCAATTATAATGGGCAACGCTTGAAAGTCCAATCATGCTGAAAGTGCAACTAATCCCTGGGTGGTTTTGGTAATTCTTAACAACATATAGTTCATTGAACTAATGCTATTTCAAGATAATCATTTCACAAAGTTCAATGATTGGCATGGTATGGACTAGAGATGTGGACCCCTCAAAATGCAAAGGATATATATTGGCAACAAGCTCAAGACTCTACATTTTCATTTTAGTGATCCAAGATCACACTAAGTCCATAGGAAAGCCAATACTATTAAAATAGGATGAGGTGTTGCTTAATGAGTTACTTGCTCAAAATGCTTTGTGATATGCTCCCAAAACCCTCAACCACTTTCTCATTTCCACATATGTCCTAAACATATGTCCTAAACCTAAAAGTCAAATTCGGCCACACCGATTTGATCTATCCGGCGCCACCGAATTTCATTTGACATAGCCATTGCCACAAACCTTAGTTACTTTGGTCTAACTGATAGGGATCTCGGTCTCACCGAGATGGGATTGCAAACTCTCTGTTTTCTTTTTGTAACATTTCGGTCTCACCGAAATGAGCAAATCGGTCCCACAGAGTCTGCATTGCAAACTCCCTGTTTCCTTTTCGTAACACTTCGGTCCCACCGAGTTTGCCTGACCAACCCTCTGTGTACCTATTGCTGAAATCGGTCCCACCGAGTTTATGCGATCGGTCACACCGAGATTGCGTTATGCCCTAACCCTAGCATATCGGTCCCACCGAGATGACTATATCGGTCCCACGGAAAATCCTAACGTTCACATTTTTACCTGGATCGGTCTGACCAAGTTTGCTGATTCGGTCCCACCGAGTTTGGGAATCTGTGTGTAACGGTTAGATTTTGTGTGGAGGCGATATATACCCCTCCACCCACTCTTCATTCACAAAGAGAGCCATCAGAACAAACCTACACTTCCACTACTCATTTTCTGAGAGAGAACCACTTGCTCATGTGTTGAGGCCAAGATATTCCAATCCTACCATATGAATCTTGATCTCTAGCCTTCCCCAAGTTGCTTTCCACTCAAATCATCTTTCCACCATAGCCAAATCTGTGAGAGAGAGTTGAGTGTTGGGAGACTATCATTTGAAGCACAAGAGCAAGGAGTTCATCAACAACACACCATCTATTACCTTTTGGAGAGTGGTGTCTCCTAGATTGGTTAGGTGTCACTTGGGAGCCTCCGTCAAGATTGTGGAGTCGAACCAAGGAGTTTGTAAGGGCAAGGAGATCGCCTACTTCGTGAAGATCTACCCTAGTGAGGCAAGTCCTTCGTGGGCGATAGCCATAATGGGATAGACAAGGTTGCTTCTTTGTGGACCCTTTGTGGGTGGAGCCCTCCGTGGACTCGCGCAACCCTTACCCTCTGTGGGTTGAAGTCTCCATCAACGTGGATGTACGATAGCACCACCTATCAGAACCACGCCAAAAATCTCCGTGTCAACATTGCGTTTGCTCCCTCCAAACTCCTCCCATTTACTTTCTTGCAAGTTGTATGCTTTACTTTCCGATGCTCATATACTCTTTGCATGCTTGCTTGAATTGTATTGAGATTGCTTGACTCGTGCTAAGTTGCTAAAATCTGCCAAGAACTAAAACTGGGAAAAGGTTAGGTTTTTATTTGGTCAATTAGTCTAATCACCCCCCCTCTAGACATACTTTCGACCTACAAGAGGTATCAGAGCTTTGTTCTCCATTTGCCTTGATTTCCATTGCCTTGGTGATAATAGCCTTGGTTTCACAACCTAGGAGAGTATGGCATCTAGCGAGGGAAATTACCACCGTAGAGGTCCTTTGATGGTACTAATTTTGCTAGTTGGAAACATAAGATGAAAATGCATATTCTTGGACATAACCTGGCCGTTTGGGCTATTGTGTGTATTGGCTTGCAAGGTGAATTCTTTGATAGGAGAGAACCAAACCGTGAAGCTACCGCGGAAGAATTGAAGATGTTGCAATACAATGCTCAAGCTTGCGATATCCTCTTCAGTCGATTGTGCCCCGAAGAATGCAACAAAATCAGCTGTCTTGAGAATGCAAAGGAAATTTGGGATACTTTGATTGATATGCACGAAGGTATCGACTCCGTCAAGGAGTCCAAGTTCGATGTGCTTCAAAGTTAACTTGACAATTTCAAAATGAAGGATGGTGAAGCTATCGCCGAAATGTACTCTAGGCTTTCTCTCATCACAAATGAGATTGCCGTCTTAGGAAGTGAAGAGATGACCGACAAATTCATCATCAAGAAGATCTTGAGAGCCCTGGATGGAAATTATGATACCGTGTGCACATTGATCCAAATGCTGCCAAATTACAAAGATCTCAAGCCAATCGAAGTCATTGGAAGAATTGTTGCTCATGAGATGTCACTCAAGGACAAAGAAGAGCTTCACAACAAGTCTAGTGGTGCTTACAAAGCCTCATGTGATGCTCCTACATCATCAAATGAGAAGCAAGCCTTCAATGAAGAATTGAGCTTAATGGTAAAGAACTTCAACAAATTCTACAAGAGTAGAAGCAAGGAAAGAAGTTCCAAGTCAAGGTCCTACAATGACAAAAGATCTTCTAGTCATGAGCGAAACTGCTAAAATTGTGGAAGACCCGGACACTACTCCAATGAGTGTACGACTCCCTACAAAATAAGAGAAGACTCACCTAAAAGAAGAAGCAAAAGGGAAGAATCACCTCTAAGAGAGAGAAGGAGTAAAGATGATCGCTATGAACGAAGAATCTCTCGAAGAAGCAAGGATTCAGAAAAGGAAGGACAAGTCATCAAGGAGCTACACAAAACGAAGACATCAAGCTCATGTTGGTGAATGGGTATCCGGCTCCGACTCCGACCACCACTCCGAGAGAAGTTATCACTCCGACTCCGAATATACTCAAGATGAAGGTGTTGCCAGTCTAGCACTTGTGTAAACCAACTCCTACGACATATTTGATTCACCAAATGAAGGAATTGGGAGATGCTTCATGGCTAAAGGCCCCAAGGTAACACACCCTGAGTATGTTGATTTCAATAGTGATGAAGATGACCTGCTAGGTGATGATAATTTACTTGTTAACAACTCTAGTGATGAATACTATGATAAAACGTCAATTAATCATGCTAATCAAGATAAAAAGAATGAGAATGATAAGGAGAAGATTGAGCGTCTAACTAAAGAACTAAACACTCTTAAGTTAGCTCATGCAACTACTTTATAAGATCATCTAGAACTTTTAAAAACTCATGAGAAGTTACACTTCGAAAAGCTCAATCTTGAGCAAGAGCATGAGTTCTTAAAGGCCATCAATGATGATCTCGGAAGAAAAGTTCTTCTTACATTGCCAAGCGTTTACTCTTGTCTACTTACATGCCACAATTAAAATCTAGCAACAAGAACAAGAAAGATTCTTCTTCTAGTAGTAACAATAATCATGCTAAATCCAATATTGTTATTTCTAGTAGTTCTATTGATTCCACTAATGATTCTCTTAGCCAAGTTACACTTGAGCAAGAAAATAGCTTATTGAAGGGAATTATAGAGAAAGGTGTTTACAAGAGTCTTGCCAGAAGTAAGCAATTTGAGGAAATTGTACGCAAGCAAGGAAAGTACCGGAAGAATCAAGGTGTTGGTTTTGAACGAAAGTTCAATGCCAATGGAGTTGAGTGGGAAGAAGATCAATACCCCAAGACGAAGTTTGTTCCTCAACAAGAGAAGTATGACCCTACTTCCTTCAAGGGGACACAAGCTCAAGATGATCTTCCACCACAAGACCACAAGCTAAAAGGCAAGGACAAGCTTCAAGAAGAGATTGATGCATTTGAAGATGCTCTGAAGGCCTTGGTCAAGTGGGTTCCCAAGACTACATCAAGTTCTACTTCATCAAGTCCATATACAACTCCAAGGATTCCCATCAAGATGATGTGGATCCCGAAGAAGAAGAACTAGAGAGTTCTTGAGGGTGACTCCGCATACATACTTCACTCATATTTATTTTGGTAAGGACAAGTGCAAACAACTTGCACATCTTGCACTAGTTCAAGGAGTCACAAACCCTCTTGTTGGTAAGACAAGGGACAAGGTAACCTAATGCTTTCATGGACATCATGACGTGTGTGCTTCACTCTATGTCTATGGATATCCTTGTTTGTTCCTTGTGGGACTAACCCATGTAGGTATTGAAAGTGCCACTCACTCCAATGGATTGTTTCGAATGATCTACATCAACAATGATCATCCACATCTTCAATATCTACATGAAGTCATTGTTGGTGTCAAAACCGGCGGATCTCGGGTAGGGGGTCCCGAACTGTGCGTCTAGGCGGATGGTAACAGGAGACAAGGGACACGATGTTTTACCCAGGTTCGGGCCCTCTTGATGGAGGTAAAACCCTATGTCCTGCTTGATTAATATTGATGATGTGTGTTACAAGAGTAGATCTACCACGAGATCAAGGAGGCTAAACCCTAGAAGCTAGCCTATGGTATGATTGTTGTTCGTCCTACGGACTAAAGCCATCCGGTTTATATAGACACCGGAGAGGGCTAGGGTTACACAGAGTCGTTTACAATGGTAGGAGATCTACATATCCGTATCGCCAAGCTTGCCCTCAATGCCAAGGAAAGTCCCATCCGGACACGGGACGAAGTCTTCAATCTTGTATCTTCATAGTCTTGGAGTCCGGCCGATGATGATAGTTCGGCTATCCGGACACCCCCTAGTCCGGGACTCCCTCAGTAGCCCCCGAACCAGGCTTCAATGACGATGAGTCCGGCGTGTAAATTGTCTTTGGCGTTTGCAAGGCGGGTTCTCCTTCATGTTCCATGTGTTTGCCAGATAGTGTCCGATCGCTTCATAAATGTTGCGCTCCTTGGCTTCCACGTCCAATGATGGCCTTCTTCCATGTGTTGTACGAATGCGAAAAGCCAGGGTATTCTTACATTTTACCCCCTAGCTGCGCAAATAAGCCGCCTATAAGAGAGGCGAGGATCCAGATCCAAATCACACCATCCTCCTTCCGCAAGTACTCATCAAGGCGCATCTGACAAAAAATCCATTCTAACATGGATAGTCGACGCGGCTCCTCTTCTCACGCTCCCAGTCCTCAGCCAGGAGATTGGAGGAGATGCTCAGTCCCGCATAGCGAGTTAGTGACGCTCCAAGCAGAGGGATATCTCCCCCCAGCCTTTATGGTTCTGGTTCAAGCCGGACTGGCCACCTACAAGGGTGGGAAGCAGGCGGAGAGCGTCCCCAATCCCTCCAAAGGAGAGCGGGTATGCTTCGTCCCCTACTTAATAAGGGGAGTCGAATTTCCTATACATCCGTTTCTCCGGGGGCTCCTGGAGTTCTGTGGACTCCAACTTCACCACCTCACGCCTGCCTCCATTTTGCATATCGCGGGCTTTGTAGCTCTTTGCGAGCTGTTCTTGGGCATCGAGCCCCATTTTGCGCTATGGGAGAGGCTGTTTTGCCTCGTACCCCGTTCTCATAGGGGGTCGATATATCAAGTGGGCGGAGCCGAAATATGGCGCATCGCCGGGATCGGATATCTATCCGGAACCCCAAAGAAGGCGTCCGAAGACTGGCCCTCGGAATGGTTTTACATAGAAGACGCTCCACTGCCGGACCCAGTTCGGATCGGCCTCCCGGAGTTCAGCACTGCTCCGCTGAAGAAACGCCTGAGTTGGCGCCCGCGGAGCCCTCAACGGGAAGATGATAGGAGCGTCCACTACCTGATGGGCCGGATAAGGTTGCTGGCCCATTCGGGATTGACCATGATTGGAGTCATGGCCACGTGCATTATGCGAGGGGTGCAGCCGCTCCAGTACAGGGGCCACCCCATGTGGTATTTCAACGGGGAGAACGATGCCACCCGTCATGGCCGCAAGGGGCCGGGATCGGCCGCGGATCTGGTGAAGATCCTGTCCGGCTTGTACAAGGGGGAGAAGGAGGACTTCCTCCAGACGATCCCATTGAATGGGTTCTCCATGAATAACCCTCGGAGCTGGGTAAGCGAACGTTTATTCATCTGACCCGTGCTTTCAAAGTTAAATGCCTTACTTTATGATTTTGACGCAGGAACTGCGTCGGGATGTGGAGGGCATACACAGTCCGGCTCCACAACCCGAGGATCCGAGAAGAACCCTTGATCCGGCCTCTGAAGAGGATCCGGACATAAAGGTGGAGCTAATTGACGGGGTGTTCCACCAACTCAGCATGGACAATGCTTTAGTCGCCATTACGGCTGACTACCCCGGTTTATGTCCGGCTTCCCAGGTGAGTACGACCGAAGTCCTGACACCGTTACTTTTTTAATGCTTATTTCTGACCACCATGCAGCAATGGTGCTTGGCAGGAGGTGCCTTTACGGCAGGAAGCCAAGCCCGCGGTGACTGACCAAACGAGGTCAGTGCGGCCTAGCAGGCAGAAGAGGAGTGCGGCGCGAATCGAAACGTCGCCGCAAAGGTGTGGTGCACCATTGTCTTTTAAGGGAAAGACTCCTGGGAGGCATATTAATGCTCATGATTCTTCCAGGAGAAAGAGCGCTCGCCGGACTGAGTTCGGAGAGGGTGCCCACCAAGCCTCCGCCAGCCAGGCTCCAACGCCTGGTCCGGAGGGGGAGGCGAGCGCAAGGCGCGAGCAGGATGCTCCTCCAACGGAGGATGCCGACAGGTTGTCCGCCACCAGGTCGGAGGTGGAGAGCGCCATGAATCACAGGCGCCGTCGGACAGTTCTTCGTGACGCGTGTTTCTCCCCTGAGGCGTTAAATGCCTTTAATGCGGGAGACACGCACCTCCGTGCTGCTCAAGATGGTTTAACCAGAGCCACGGAGCAGTATGTAAAGGACATACGAGTAAGGAATTTTAATAGTTATATATGCCAGTAGCCTCCGAGACTTAAAATAGTTAAACTAACTGATTTAAGGATCATTTGTTATGCAGGATCTTACTGAGAAGAATACCCACCTGTCTCAGGAGCTTCAAGAATGCAAGTCCCAACTTGAGGCCGCACTAGCCGCTGCCGGGGGAGCCACGGAGACCCCCTCTGGTAATTCATATTTTGAAAGAAGTAGTTTATGAAGTGCGGCGTGTGTGTATAGTCTGACAATAATATTGCAGAGGATGCCGGACTAGATCCGGACAAGCAACAGCTGCTACGCCAGTTGAAGGCCGGCGAGAGGGTGCTTATGAGGGTGCAGCAGGAGAGGAACAAACTCCAAGATGCCAACACCCAGCTGGGCGAAGAACTAAAAGATGTTCGGGTCCAGCTGTCTAACTCCGGAAAGGAGAATCGGCGGCTTCGTCGCGACATTTATAGTAAGTGCTTGAGCAAACTCTTTTGAAAAGAAGAGTTCGGCGAGGAAGTCGATTGACAGAAATGTGTCTGTAGGTGTGCTCACAGGTCGTCCGGTGGAGGAGATGCCTGGTTCCACGGGAGACCCTCTTCCCAAGCTGCTGCAACTGCACGAACGTGTTCGCCAGGCGATGAGCAGCGTCGTGCAGGCCTTATGGCATTCCGTCTCCCTACCCGAGGGTCTTGGAGGGCTTGCTGACAAGCTTCAGGGAGTACGACGGCGTCTCCGTCTGTGGAAGATATCGGCCTGCCGTCAAGGCGCCAGGGAGGCCTGGGCCATGGTGAAGACGCGGTACCCGAAGGCTGACCCAAACCACATGGCCGAGGTCGGACCTATGGGGCCCGATGGGAAGGAGATCCCTGTGAGCCTGATGTACGACCAAGTAGAGTTGGCCGCGAAATATTCCCAACAGGACTGTAAATTAGACAGCCTATTAGATGGGATTGAAGAGGAGTACAATCAGTCTGTTTGACGATGTAATTTTAAAATGACATGTAAAATGCCTTCTAGCCAGATTGTAGATCGTTTGCCTTTGCGGACCTTTTTGCTTCAACCTCGGGACCCAACGGTCCGGAGTGTGTCCGAATACCCTTACGGTTATAAAAGAACCGGGGCATGCATGGAGACAAGGCGTAGGGGTCATAATTGCTTTATCAGACAAGTGCCCAACTAGCTGTGTTATATTACATGGTTAGTAAGAAACATCTTCCAGGGAGAATAGTTCCGTTAAGGGTTCCTTTCCCTGGGAGGTATGCCCTAAAGTGCATGTCCGGACTGCGAAAATAGCAGAAAAAGCATCTGGGGGCAGATAAATAAGTAAGTAATAAATCATCTTTCAGGTCACCGACCAAATATACCCTTAAGAACGCTAGCCTTCGGCTTCACCCAGTCTGAGGTACACATCCAGCTGATCCGGCAGTAACAATCGCAGAGGTGCTCCCTTTACCTCCTAGCCAAACAATCGGGAACGTAGGGGTAAGCACAGGAGCCAGGCAACCCGGCTTGGCCAAAACTTAAGTCATATCGATGCATATAATGGTGATCAAAAGGTACATGCGGAAGTGTGACACATGTGGTGGGTATGAAGCCCATATAAATAAGCTTCTGTTAAAGAAGCCCCCAGGTATAACGAGTGCGAGTAGCACATCGAGTGAGTGCGAACAAAGCGCAGATTAGCCCTTAAGAGGTTTGTACTGAAAGAGGGAGGAAAAAGGAGGGAAAACAAAGACAGCAAAAAAACATGAGAGGTGGATGGAGGAAGGAGACGAACCCTGAGTCCGGTGCTAGGCGTAAAATCTTCGGAGACGGGCTGCGTTCCATGGGTTTGGCTCGAGTCGGTTGTCAGATGCATTGCGTAGACGGTATGCCCCGTCGGTAAGGACTTGGTCGATGATGAAGGGACCTTCCCATTTGGGCTTAAGTTTGTCCTTTTTCTTGTCCGGCAGGCGTAGAACTAGCTCGCCAACATTGTAAGTTTTGGCCCGTACTTCTCTGCTTTGATATCTTCGAGCCTGCTGTTGATAGAAAGCGGAGCGGGATTTTGCCACGTCGCGCTCCTCCTCTAAAGCGTCCAAACTGTCCTGCCGATCCAACTCGGCTTCTCTTTCCTCGTACATGTGCACGCGAGGTGAGTCATGAATTATATCGCAGGGCAAAACTGCCTCAGCGCCCTATACCTTAAAAAATGGTGTGAATCCGGTTGTGCGGTTTGGCGTGGTCCGCAGCCCCCAGAGTACGGAGTCGAGCTCCTCTACCCAGTGCGTGTTAGATTCCGTGAGGGACCGCACTAATCTGGTTTTGATGCCGCTCATGATTAGACCATTTGCTCGTTCCACTTGACCATTAGTTTGAGGGTGGTAGACTGAAGCGTAGTCGAGCTTTATGCCCATGTTTTTGCACCAGAGTTTAACCTCGTCGGCCGTGAAATTCGTGCCGTTATCAGTGATGATGCTGTGGGGGACGCCAAAACGGTGTACCACCCCGGATATGAAGTCTATCACCGGTCCGGATTCTGCCGTTTTAACCGGCTTGGCCTCTATCCATTTGGTGAATTTGTCCACCGTGACCAATAAGTATTTGTGCTTGTGGGTTCCCCCTTTAAGGGGTCCAACCATGTCAAGCCCCCAGACCGCGAACGGCCAAGTAATGGGTATAGTTTTGAGGGCGGTGGGTGGCATGTGGCTCTGATTAGCAAAGAGCTGGCAACCGACGCATCGTTGGACTAAGTCCTGAGCATCTGCCCGGGCGGTCGGCCAATAGAATCCTGTACGGAAGGCCTTGCCTACAAGGGCCCGGGCGGCGGCGTGGTGCCCGCCGAGTCCGGCGTGAATTTCAGCCAGGAGATTTCGCCCTTCCTCTTCGGAGATACACCTTTGAAGGACTCCGGTTATGCTTTTGTTATAAAGTTCTCCCTCATGGACCTTGTAGGCTTTAGATCGCCGAACTAGGCAGCGGGCCTCATTTTGGTCTTCGGGGAGTTCCTGCCTGATTAAGTAGTCTAGGAATGGTTCCATCCACGGGGCAATTACTGCCAGTATTTCGTGGGCTGAATCTGTTATTTCATTGGCTGAGCCACCGATTGTGTCAGAATGTTCTGCGTTAGGTGATGCAGTTGGTTCCGGATTGTTATTTCCGGACTCCTCTTCCCATAATACAGATGGCTTAAAGAGCCGCTCCAGGAAGATGTTTGGAGGGACGGTGTCGCGTTTTGCGCTGATGCGTGCCAACACGTCTGCTGCCTGGTTATTATCCCGGGCTACATGGTGGAATTCGAGTCCTTCGAACCGGGCTAACATTTTTAGGACAGCGTTACGGTAGGCTGCCATTTTCGGATCCTTGGCGTCAAAGTCTCCATTTACTTGGGATATTGCGAGGTTTGAATCCCCGCGCACCTCTAGGCGTTGAATACCCATGGAGATTGCCATCCGGAGGCCATGCAGAAGTGCCTCGTATTCGGCTGTGTTGTTGGAGTCCGTGTACATTATTTGAAGCACGTATTGGACTGTGTCTCCGGTTGGGGACATCAAGATGACGCCAGCCCCCAAGCCAGCCAACATTTTGGAGCCGTCGAAATGCATGATCCAATTGGAGTATGCGCCGTACTCTTTAGGGAGTTCGGCTTCGGTCCATTCGGCGATGAAGTCAGCCAGAACTTGCGACTTGATAGCTCGCCGTGGTTTGTAGGTTATATCAAATGGTAAGAGCTCAATGGCCCATTTTGCAATCCTGCCCGTCGCATCGCGATTGTTTATAATATCGTTGAGAGGTACTTTGGAGGCCACCGTTATGGAACACTCTTGAAAGTAGTGTCGCAGCTTCCGGGATGCCATGAACACCGCATATGCTATCTTTTGATAGTGTGGGTATCGGGACTTGCATGGGGTTAAGACAGTGGATACGTAGTACACTGGTTTTTGGAGAGGGAATTTGTGCCCTTCTGTTTCTCGTTCGACGACGAGTACCGCGCTGACAACTTGATGTGTTGCTGCGATATATAATAACATAGGTTCGCCCAGGTTGGGCGCGGCCAGGACCGGATTTGTTGCCAGTATGGCCTTGATTTCTTCGAGTCCGGCCGTGGCAGCATCCGTCCATTCGAAGTGTTCGGTGCGCCGGAGGAGGCGATAGAGGGGCAGTGCCTTTTCTCCCAAACGGGAGATGAAGCGGCTTAGAGCCGCTACGCATCCAATTAGTTTTTGTATTTGCTTGAGGTCTTTTGGGATATCCAATTGTGACAAAGCTCGGATCTTGGCTGGGTTTGCTTCAATTCCTCTACCGGATACAATGAAGCCCAAGAGCTTTCCGGCTGGTACTCCGAAGACACATTTTTCTGGGTTGAGCTTAATGTCATATGCTCGGAGGTTGTCGAATGTCACCCTCAAGTCATCTACTAGAGTTTCGACATGTTTGGTCTTGACGACCACATCGTCTACGTATGCCTCTACTGTTTTGCCTATCTGGGTAGCCAGACATGTCTGAATCATGCGCTGATATGTTGCGCCGGCGTTTTTGAGTCCGAAGGGCATTGTGTTGAAGCAGAATGGCCCATATGGAGTAATGAATGCCGTTGCGGCCTGATCTTTTTCCGCCATCTTGATTTGATGGTATCCGGAGTATGCGTCGAGGAAGCACAATGAATCGTGCCCTGCGGTAGCATCGATGATTTGGTCGATGCGAGGGAGAGGGAAAGGGTCCTTTGGACAGGCCTTGTTAAGGTCTTTGAAATCGACGCAAAGGCGCCAGGATTTGTCCTTTTTTGGTACCATTACTAGGTTGGCTAGCCAGTCCGGATGTTTTATATCTATGATGAATCCGGCTTCTAAGAGTTTGGCTAGCTCCTCTCCCATTGCCTGTCTTTTGGGTTCGGAAAATCGCCGAAGAGCTTGTTTGACTGGCTTGAATCCTTTTAGGATATTTAGGCTGTGCTCTGCCAGCCTGCGTGGGATTCCTGGCATGTCTGAAGGGTGCCAGGCAAAAATGTCCCAATTTTCCCGAAGGAATTCTCGTAGTGCGGCTTCTACATCAGGATTTAATTGTACCCCAATGGAGGCCGTCTTTGTGGGGTCCGTTGGATGGACCTGGAATTTGACTATTTCATCTGCTGGTTTAAAAGAGGTGGATTTGGACCTCTTATCGAGTATCACATCGTCCCTATCCACCATGGAGTGCAGCGCAGTTAGTTCCTCTGCCGCTAGGGCTTTGGATAATGCCTCTAGGGCCAGTGCGGCTGTCTTATTTTCAGCGCGGAGTGCTGTATCTGGATCACTGGCGAGAGTGATTATTCCATTGGGTCTGGGCATTTTGAGCTTCATGTACCCGTAATGGGTTATAGCTTGGAAGATTGTGAATGCCTCTCGCCCTAACAAGGCGTGATATCCGCTGCCGAGTGGGGCAACTTGGAACGTGACCTCTTCGGACCTGTAATTGTCCAGCGAGCCGAACACTACATCTAGCGTGATTTTTCCTGTGCAGCGTACTTCTCGACTAGGGACTATTCCCCTGAAGGTTGTGCTGCTTCGCTCAATGCGGCTCAAGTCAATTTCCGTTTTTTGAAGGGTTTCTTCGTAGATGAGGTTTAATCCGCTGCCGCCATCCATGAGTACCTTGGTAAGACGAAAGCCGTCCACTATCAGACTGAGGACCAATGCGGCTGGTGCTCTAGCTGTTCGGAATTTAGGTTCATCGCTGGCATTGAAGGTGATAGCCGTGTCGCTCCATGGATTTGCTGTTGCTACTTGGTAGACTTCGACGAGGCTGCGGATTGTTCGTTTCCGCATGTTATTTGATGCGAAAGTCTCGAAGACTGTTAATACCGTACTGGTGTTGGAGTGGCGCCCTCCGTACTGTGGATTTTGCAGGGTCCGTTGAGCCATCCCTCCAGTACAGTTCCGTACCCTTTAGGGGTTTTTTCCTTTTTGGTTTTTAATCCAGGTGCTTGAGTATGACGCACCCTTTTATTTCGGACTGGGGTTGTATTCAGGGCCGGATTGTCCCAAAACCTGGTTTCGGTTTTCCAGGCGCTCTCCATCGCACAGTATTTTTGTACAATGGTCGCTAGGTCGGCGAAGCGTGTAACTTCGCGACGACTTATGGCGTTTATGATTCCCTTGTCCGTGCAATTGTTGCAAAAAATTGAAATTACGCTTTCTTCACGGTAGTCCTTTATCCTGTTTATAACCAGGAGGAATCTGGCCCAATAATGATGTACTGTTTCATTGGGCTCTTGCCGTATTCGAGATAGATCGCTTATGTTTGGGTGGGCGGGTGAAATTAAGTTCGGAACCGCGCCCGATCTGAGGCTCAAAGGCCGAGAAGTTTCTGGATTTGGAAGCTTGGTTTGTTGGATGCCTTCCAACAAATCTGGTCCGATGCCTGACTTTAGGTTCAGTATTTGATTGACATCCGTCTCTCCGCAGGAATACGGCATGGAGGGATCGGGAATCCGGACATAGCTGGTTTTTAACATAGAAGAAGAGTCGCCGCATTGTTCCTCTACCACAACAATGTGGTGGGTAGCCTGGGGAGAGTTAATTTCTCCCAGATCGGTTTTAAGACCAATCTGATCGTAGTCTGTAGCGACTCCCAGGGCGGCGATGCGATCCAAGAGCTCGTTTACGGAGGAGAGCTCAATTGGATCTAGCTGCTCGGCGAATTCCGAGCTGACGTGAAGATTGCTTTTGATGACCTGAGAGGTCATCGTCGGAGCAGTGGCCGAACAGGCGGTCATAAGAAAACCACCTAGCCGGATAGTATGGCCGGCGGCCAAAGCTCCCTTGACGATGATGCCGTCTTTAAAGACGGGAAAAGGCATCCTTCCTGATTGCGACGACACAGAGGAACTCTCAATGAAAGCACCAATGTCGGTGTCAAAACCGGCGGATCTCGGGTAGGGGGTCCCGAACTGTGCGTCTAGGCGGATGGTAACAGGAGACAAGGGACACGATGTTTTACCCAGGTTCGGGCCCTCTTGATGGAGGTAAAACCCTACGTCCTGCTTGATTAATATTGATGATGTGTGTTACAAGAGTAGATCTACCACGAGATCAAGGAGGCTAAACCCTAGAAGCTAGCCTATGGTATGATTGTTGTTCGTCCTACGGACTAAAGCCATCCGGTTTATATAGACACCGGAGAGGGCTAGGGTTACACAGAGTCGGTTACAATGGCAGGAGATCTACATATCCATATCGCCAAGCTTGCCCTCCACGCCAAGGAAAGTCCCATCTGGACACGGGACGAAGTCTTCAATCTTGTATCTTCATAGTCTTGGAGTCCGGCCGATGATGATAGTTCGGCTATCCGGACACCCCCTAGTCCGGGACTCCCTCATTCATCATCCACAAAACCCAAGGTTAGTTGATCCCTCTTAAGGGGGGATATCACATCTAGGGGGAGCTTTACTCTAAGCATTGAGCTAAAGCAACTCTAATGGTGTGAACACAACAATGCTTTATGTAAAAGCGGTAACCCCACTTGTGCTTAAACGATGAGTATGACCTATGATCAAATGTTCTCATTTGACTCCTAAGTCAATATACTCATATATAGATGACCTAGTCATCGCCAATTGCTTGATAGATGCTAGAGTGATTGTGCATGCTTTGCCACATATTTCATTTGCCATTTTTATTGTGTGAGCATGTTGGTTTCATACTTTTCTCATTCGAGGACATCCATTTGTTGCTTTGATTGTTTGGAGTTTCTTCTTTTTGCCAAATGGATGGACAAGAATGCCTAAGAACTCCCTCTAGCTATCTATGCTATTCTCTTATCAAATTCTATACATGCTACATCACAAAGTTTGATCTAAGTCAAATTCAAACCCTCTGTGTGAGGAGCACTCAGAGTCCCGTTTTGTCACAGACTTAAAATTCCCAAAACCTCTCTGTGTATTTCGTTCTGACCGATTCCTCCATTTCGGTCACACCGAGTTCACTGGGTTGATCAAGTTCCAATCTCGATGCAACCGATTAGAACACTTCGGTCTCACCAAGTTGCAGTAACCGCTTGCAATTCTGCGTCTCGGTGCCACCGAGTTGTTCCACTCGGTCACACCGACAGGGTCAGGATATAAATACTGACGGGCCAGATTTTGGAAATCACTTCAAAACCCTGTTGCCCGCACATGTCTTGCTCTGCCTCTCGGGTCTCCGGATCGTCACCTCATCGCCAGCGACCTCCCGCCGCTGGTCTCCGCCGCCGTTGCCGCCGTAGCAAACTCATCGCCGAACTAGGGTATGAGTTCGACCCCTTGTGCATTCCTTTTACCTCAGATTCTAAGCACAAGGTCAATGCCATGTTCTGTACCACGTATGAGATCGATCTATCCACAGAGAATCTCCATTAGACTATATTTGAATTGAAAATTTAGGGTTAGTTTTCCGCTGGACTCATCTCGGACTGACCAAGTTGTAGGAATCGGTTCCACCAATTTGGCTTAGGCCAAAGCACAAGTGATTTTCGGTCTAATCAAAAATTCCAAATCGGTGTGACCGATACCAAGACTTTGTGAAACCCTAGCAAACTCGGAGTCACCGAACCGTGCCTCGATCTGACCGATTCCACATGTTTAGACTCCAAAGTTGCTTCGGTGTCATTGAGTTTTACAAATCGGTAGCTCCAAAATACTTCTTGTAGAAAACTAAAACTAAGTTTTTGACTCATTTTTTTTGCAAAAAACTTTGTACTTTGTGATGCTCATCTACTCTACCCCATCTACATCTATTCACAGGGACAGTTCTCAGTTTGCTTTGCAGAATGTCTGACCAGAGTGATAGCCAAAACAAATCATAAGAGCAAGTGCACATGAGTGAGGGCACTAGTCCCTCTAGTAGCTCTGATGATGGCAGCAGGAGCACTCCAAGCAACTTGCCCAAGGCAGCTACAAGGACAAGGAAGAAGAGAACCTCAGATTCAGAGGATGAGGACTATATGGCTGCTGAGGAAGAAGTTAGCTCCAAGAAGAAAGTGTTGAAAAAGGAATATGGAACTGCTGCTGCAACAAAACCTGGTATGCACAAGAAGGCACCTGCCAGGAGAGTTCCCATGTCAAAGGCCAGAACTTCCACTCAAGAAACTATGGTCTTCTCACTTGAGCGGAGAGCAGGCGAAGAAGGGAAGAAGAGGGTCAGAAAAACTACAGCTAGAGTGATTGGAAATCCTTTTATGAGGAAGGATTCTGAAAGTGAAGAGGAAGAGGAAGAAGAGGTTGCTGCTCAAGCACCTCCTGCAAAGGCACATAAGCTGATGGGGGATGCCATCAAGTCTGGGGCAGCTCCTTCAAAGCCCAAGACAGCCCCCAAAGCTCTAGCTCAAGCTCCAAAGAGAAGCACCAGAAACATACCTACAACAGAGAAGAACAAGGCCCCAGTGCCTGAAGCTGCTGAAGAAGCTAAAGCCCAAGTGCTTAGGAAGCTCAAGCCCAAGATTCCAGACCACAATGATAGTCACCCGGTGGCTGAAAATATTAAGGAAAGAAAGGATGCTGGTCTCAGGAAATGGAGACAAGCTGATCCTTATGCTGTGAGGAGGAGGACTGCAGTAGACTACAGGTTCCACACTAAAGAGCAATAGGATTTTTATGAGACAGTGTTGCTGGACAAGAAACCCATAGTCAGTGATATGAGATGGGTGGACTGGAAATTCATTGATGCAAATGCTGATCATTTCCCAGGTGTGCATGAAAGCTTCAAAGCTAATGGTGTTGATGACTTTGTTGGTCAGAAGCTCACCAAATGGAATGATAAGCTCATTATGCAATTCTACTCAACATCTCACTTCTATCCAGATGGAAGAATTGTGTGGATGACAGAAGGGCAGAGGCACCAATCAACTGTTGATGAGTGGGCTAGGCTCCTAAATGCCCCTGAAGAGGAAGAACATCAAATAGATGTGTATGCTGAGAAGAAGAAGGATCACAACACAATGGCCAACATGTATGTCACGCCCAAAATGCGACCCTATCCAAAAGGAACTCGAAGGTCCCACCAAGGATAGACCTGCATATTGAAACGCTTTTGTAAGGTGGATATCATTACATCAACATTACATAATAGATGGGGATACATACATAAGGCATACAATGCCACACGAATACAACATCACAATACATCAGAGCATCATCCGACTACGGATGAAACACAAACAGAAACTCAAACGACATCCACCCTGCTAGCCCAGGCTGCCGACCTGGAACCTATCCCCTGATCAAAGAGGAAGCAGAAGAAGAACTCAACGCAAGCAAGCATCGCTCTCGCGTCATGATCATCGCTTAACCTGTACCTGCAACTGTTGTTGTAGTAATCTGTGAGCCACGAGGACTCAGCAATCCCTTTACCATGGGTATCAAGACTAGCAAAGCTTAACGGGAAAGGAAGGGGTAAAGTGGTGAGGCTGCAGCAGCGACTAAGCATGATATGGTGGCTAACATATGCAAATAAGAGCGAGAAGAGAGCAAAAGGAACGGTCGTGAAGCTAGCAATGATCAAGAAGTGATCCTGAACTCCTACTTACGTCAAACATAACCCAAAGACCGTGTTCACTTTCCGGACTCCGCTGAAAAGAGACCATCACGGCTACACACATGGTTGATGCGTTTTAATTCGGATCTGGTGTCAAGTTGTCTACAACCAGACATTAACAAATTCCCATCTGCCTATAACCACATGCACGGCTTTCCAAAGATTATACCCTGCAGGGGTGTCCCAACTTAGCCCATGATAAGCTCTCGCGATCAACGAAGGATATACCTTCTCCCAGGAAGACCCGATCAAACTCGGAATCCCGGTTTACAAGACATTTCGACAATGGTAAAACAAGACCAGCAAAGCCGCCCGGATGTGCCGACAAATCCCGATAGGAGCTGCACACATCTCGTTCTCAGGGCACACCAGATTGTCCAAACTTCCGGTAGGCCAGCCCAGAGTTGCCCCTGGTGGCCACCGGCGGCTGACAGGTTGGACCAACACTCACGACGAGCACTGGCCCGGGGGGGGGATAATATAAAGATGACCCTCGAGAGCGCGACTCCCAAGGGAAAAAGGGCTAGGTGAGGCAAATGTAAAACCAAGGTTGGGCCTTGCGGGAGGAGTTTTATTCAAAGCGAACTGTCAAGGGGGTCCCATAAATCACCCGACCGCGTAAGGAACGCAAAATCCGGGAACATAACACCGGTATGACGGAAACTAGGGCGGCAAGAGTGGAACAAAACACCAGGCATAAGGCCGAGCCTTCCACCCTTTACCAAATATATAGATGCATTAATAATATAAGAGATATTTTGTGATATCCCAACCAAAATCCTGTCCACCATGGAGCAATCTTCAACTTCACCTGCAACTAGCAACGCTATAAGAGGGCTGAGCAAAGCGGTAACATAGTGCATAGGAAAGGTGTCAAAGGTTAGAGGTTCATGGCAATATGGGAGGCTTGATGAGCAAAAGATAGGTAACGCAGGAAAGCGATAGAACGAAGCAACTAGCATAGCAATGATAGTAATGAGATCCAGGGTAGCGGTCATCTTGCCTAAAATCCCGCTAGGAAGAAGAACGAGTCCATGAAGAAGACGAACGGATGAAGCCGATCCAAGCATAGACGAACGAATCCTCACGATCGCAACGAAACAGGAATCTATCGAGAAGAAGCACACAACAAGGTAAACACACCACACATGAACAAGGCATGATTCACAACAAGCATGATGCATGACAAAGCTACATGAAGCTACTCATGGCAAGAGATGATGCAAACAAGAGCAACACATCAAGGCAAGTTTAAATGAGGCCGGGAACAACATATAACAATTCCGGTAAGTCCTCATATGCAAATTTCGAAATTGGTACAGATCTGAATAAACCTTATGTTCAAGTTGTTAAACAGCAAGTTAAGATGCAACAAGATGATCTACACTAGATTCTAGTCAAGTTACATATAAAGTTCATTAAATTCGGAGCTACGGCCTAGAAGATATGAGCAAAACAAGTTAAACATGGCATTGCTGCAAAATGCATACAAACATCAAGCAAACACCTCAAAACATGGACGCAACATGATAATATGAAACTACATGCAATTCTAAGCAAGTTTCATATAGAGCACACTCAAAACGGAGCAATGGTTCAACACGCACACATGGAACAAGTTTAAAGGACAAGCTGTCCAAAACAGCAACTAGGCATATTGCAAGCATCAAAACAACATGCTACAACACCCCAACATGATAACAAAAGGCATGGACATGATGTACAGGTAAAGCATAACAAAACATGAACACTGAGCTATCTCCAGAAATCACTAGAACATGCTCAAACACACATGGCAAGATTGCAAGTAATAACAATTCAGACTTTGCAGAAAATAACATCAGGTTACAATGTTTAGAGCTATCAAACAACATGTTACAGGAATTTATAATGGCAAACAAAGGCATGGCATGATACTACTAAATGCATAGATCAAATGTCCCTTACTGACCATAAGCCAAAAAGGATCAGAAAATAGGATGGCACCCACGTAAACATAGCAAGTTATATTACAGATTCATACATGACAGGAACAGAATTATGAAGGCATGTTTGTGAGCTTGTACCACTCACCACAGAGCATTACATGGCATGACAAGGCAACCAACAGTAAGAAGACATGTTTGTGAAGCTAAGCATGGCAAGAGCAAGTCCATAGGGTACATGGATCACCTACAACAACCTCGACAAAATTGAATAACATGTAAACAATCTGCCAGGAAACATTTTGAAGCAAAAGTAGAGCACGAAAATGACATGCTAGACTACTTCATAATTGCAACCAAGGGCAGGGATGGATAGAGCATAACCATATGTTCAAAACACCCTTACTGAATTATCTCAAAATATGCATGGATCTCTCAGTAGCATCATGTTTACATGGCATCACAATAACAGCAGAACAGGGACTAAAATCAGCAATATCACGAAGCCTAGTTTGCATGCTTGTGCTAGTCACCACATTGATCACAAAAATACATGGTAATCACCTCTGTAAAGAATACATAGCATAGATCAAAACATATGTAGACATCAACCTCATAGGATGCACACATCAATCATGGCAAAAATGACAAATGAGCTCGTTCTGTTAACAGACAGCAGAAAACATCATGAAGCACTCTTACAACAATGATTCAGACATCTAGATGACCTCAAATGAAAATGATGCAATGGAATGAAATGATGTACTCGTTGAGGCGAACAATTTGACATATTACACGCACGAAACAGAGCTACGGATGCAGAGATACGATGCAATGAACATGGCATGATAATGTCAAAAAATACAGGGACAGTCATTTCCAGGAAAAAAACAGATGAGCGCAGAGTAATTATACGACGACCGGGGCGGGATTTAGGCGGGTCTCACCATGGGCTTGGCCCAAGTCGGGGGAGAGGGTTGGCAGGCCGGGGCGCTGGGCCGGCGGCCTGGCGCTGCTGGGCTGAGGCCTACGTGGGCGCTGCAGGGGAGGCGGGGCCGGTTCGATCCCGGTCGGATCCGGGCGGGGCGGCGGCGCTCAACGCGCCGGCGAGGCGAGGGGCGGCCGAAGGCGCGCAGGCAGGCGGCGGCGGGAGGCGGCCGGGCGGAGCCAGGCACCGGCCGGCGCACGGTGGCGGCAGGGCAGAGCCGGGAGGCCGGCGGCGCGACGCGGGGGAGCTCGGCGAGGAGATCCGTGGCACGGCAAGGGAGGCCGGGCGGCGCGGCGCGAGGAGGCGCGGCCGAGGCTGGCGGCGACCGGCGGCGG
>NC_041385.1:330533131-330535886 GCF_002162155.2 Triticum dicoccoides | reverse complement strand
GGGCAGCGGCAGCGGCGGAGGCGGGCCCCGCGGGCCTGGCGCGGCGACGTGCGTCGAGCCGCGCGGGTCCGATCCGGGCCCCGGCGGGCCGCGGCGGGTGCGGGGAGGAGAGAGGAGGCCGGCAGGCCACGTGGCGGCGGATGAGTGGGCGGGGCGCGGCGGCGGGTGACGTGGCGACGCCTGATTCGCCGGGGTGAGGTGGAGGCTGGATATGTCCGGCCGTCGGCGGACATGTCCGGCGGCGCGGAGGGAGGATTTAGGGTTTCATCTGCGATTTGGACGGGGAGGCACATATTTATAGGTAGAGGGAGCTAGGAGTGTCCAAATGAGGCACGGTTTTCGCCCACACGATCATGATCGAACGACCGAGAGCATGGAGGCGAGTTAGATGGGTTTTGGGCCACTTTGGAGGGGTGTTGGGCTGAAAAGAGAATGGGGGGTTTCGGGCTACGCGGTTAACCGTTGGAGTACCAAACGACCTCCAAATGGCACGAAACTTGACAGGCGGTCTACCGATGGTATACCAAGGCCGCTTGGCAAACCTCGGGCCATTTCGAGAAAGTTTAATGCCCGCTCACGAAGAGAGGCAAGAAGGGGACGCCGGATGACATAGGAGCGCCGGATTGCAAAACGGACAACGGGGAAAATGCTCGGATGCATGAGATGAACACGTATGCAATGCAATGCACATGATGACATGACAATATGCAATACGCAAGCAAATGACATGGCAACGATGGCGAATAACTGGCGGACACCTGGTGCAACGAAACCGGGGCGTTACAACACTCCTCCACTAACAAGAGATCTCGTCCCGAAATCTTAGGACCGAGACGGAAGGGAAAAGGATGAGGTGAAATAAGAACTCAATAGAAGAAGCAAAGAATCGAGAGCACTCGAGAAGAAGAGAGGAACGACGAGAATGACGAGAATCGAAAGCTCACAGAATCAGATAGACTATGAAACCACCCTGGTTAGAACGAGATGAGAAACGAATAAGACTGAAAGGATTTAGGCAAAACTCCGATTGGACATGGAAAGAATAGAACATGAGCTTGAGAAGATGGAATGATTCTTGATGAAGACATGGCACAAAACTCCGGAAAGAATTGAAATAGAATGAAAAGAACTTAGAAGGAAGGATTGAATGGAGTTGTTGAGAAAATCAACAACGAAAAGAATAGGTTTGTTGTGGACTTATGGAAAACATCTCAAAATTATGAGGTGATAACCGACCACAAACGGAAATGATTGGATCGCTTAGAAGAACGAAGAAATGCAAAACTCCACTTCAAAAGAATACGGAGAATTAATTGCACTTCGAGACGCAAGAAGAAAAGATACTTGAGCTCCTTCGACAAAATATTGATGAACTCTTGAAGAATGAATTAAATCATGAAGAACTACCATGAAGAACTCCGGTAACAAAAGGATGAAGAGATAGTTGAAGGATGAAAGAATAAGATTAAAGCTTGCGATGATTTAGATGGAGGTTCCGACGAAAAGACCAAGGAAATTTGAACTCCGGGAAAAAGAAAAGATGAAAACACTTGGAACTAGAATTTATTCAACAAGAACAAACTCCGAAGGAAGTGATTACTCACTTGGATGAAATAAGAATAAGATTTATTGTATGCTTATCCTTCATCAAATTAAATTGATGACAAGTAATGGATTTTGCATATTACTTATTCTTCTTGAAAAAGGATTGAGAAGTGACATATCGCAAACTTGAGAAGGTCTTCATGAACCACCGGTAAGATTGGAAAGAACGAAAGGATTAATATGATGACAAAGGAAAAAGAATCTGAATGAACCACCGTTGGAAATGAAAAGGAACAAACAAAAGAGAAAGAATCGCCGGGAAGAATTAGAAGAACGAATATGCTGGAGGGGATTTAGATGCAAAAGGACAAAGAGATCATGAACTGATTAAAGAACACTTGAACAAAGCTCCGGGATAATTGGATAACGGTAGCTGAAATGAGAGGACGAAGAATTTTTCTGGAACGATGGACTCCGGTGAAAAGAAACAGAAATCAACTTCTGACATACTCCGGATGGGTAAGAAAGAAAAAATATCTGACAAATGGAATAATTCGCGAGGATAACATGAAGCTAGAACCACGAAACTTCGAGAGAACGGACAAGATTTAGAGGAAATCTCTTCTTCGATCTTCAAATGACGACGAGAAACAACACCAAAATAACTGAGGTACTCTGGTAGAATGAAAAGCGAAGAGGTTGAGCCAACAATGAAATGATTTGAAATCGATCTTGGAAAGACATCTGAATGATGGAATTCATTCTTACGTCACTCCTAAAAGAATTGAGAATAACTCCGGGGAAATTAGAAGAGTCAGGTAAGATCCTGGGAAAAGACCTATGGGTTAGGGCCCACTAAAATAGAACACCATTGAAATGGATTGTTGAAAAGATAGATGATGCACCGGAACAATTGAAATATTTGAATGAGGTGACAACCTCGAATTAATTGACACACAAACGAATCTCCTGAGATGTCTTACGAACTCCGGGATGATTGAATGGCGAGATGCAAACGAGCAGGGAAAACACTTGATCCAGGGAAAAGAATACGATCAACACCAAAAAACTTGAATTGAGTCCACCGGAGAAGAAAAGAGATGAAGAATGTCCACCGAGACGAGAATTCACCGATTGAAATGATTGAGGGAAGACTGAAGAACCTCTGTACGAATGAAAATTGATGCTCGAAAGAGACTGAGGCTCCGGG
>NC_041385.1:330531355-330532902 GCF_002162155.2 Triticum dicoccoides | reverse complement strand
AGGCTCCGGGAAGAAGAGGGTGGGAGGGCGGGAAAACAAAGGCAACATCGAAGGGGAAATCGACGAATATCTTAAGAGAAAACACCGGTTGAAATCATTGAGGAAAGAAAGCAAAGACTTCGCACGAGTAGGAAGAATACTCGATTATGGACTCCGGCTTCGAGAAGAAAAGGGTGGGCGGGCGGGAAAGCAAACAACTGAGGATTGAACTTGGCAAAGATGAAGAGGCTCGAGTCAACTTGACGAGAAATGCACCGGATGAAAAGAGCTTAGATCCAACGATCGGAAAACCAACTCCGTGAACCTAAAGAAAAATTTGAAAGGGGAGAGGAGTAATTCAAAACACCTACATCAAGATTCCTCACCAGAGCGACGAAGGGGCAGAGGAGTAAAAAGAATTCCTACTCTCCGATATAACTAGACTCCGAAAACAGTTTTCTTCTAGACTCAACAACGGCCAAACTACACGATCAATCAAGGGGGCTCCTAGGGTCGGTCGAGGCTCTGATACCAACTTGTCACGCCCAAAATGCGACCCTATCCAAAAGGAACTCGAAGGTCCCACCAAGGATAGACCCGCATATTGAAACGCTTTTGCAAGGTGGATATCATTACATCAACATTACATAATAGATGGGGATACATACATAAGGCATACAATGCCACACGAATACAACATCACAATACATCAGAGCATCATCCGACTACGGATGAAACACAAACAGAAACTCAAACGACATCCACCCTGCTAGCCCAGGCTGCCGACCTGGAACCTATCCCCTGATCAAAGAGGAAGCAGAAGAAGAACTCAAGGCAAGCAAGCATCGCTCTCACGTCATGATCATCGCTTAACCTGTACCTGCAACTGTTGTTGTAGTAATCTGTGAGCCACGAGGACTCAGCAATCCCTTTACCATGGGTATCAAGACTAGCAAAGCTTAACGGGAAAGGAAGGGGTAAAGTGGTGAGGCTGCAGCAGCGACTAAGCATGATATGGTGGCTAACATACGCAAATAAGAGCGAGAAGAGAGCAAAAGGAACAGTCGTGAAGCTAGCAATGATCAAGAAGTGATCCTGAACTCCTACTTACGTCAAACATAACCCAAAGACCGTGTTCACTTTCCGGACTCCACCGAAAAGAGACAATCACGGCTACACACATGGTTGATGCGTTTTAATTCGGATCTGGTGTCAAGTTGTCTATAACCGGACATTAACAAATTCCCATCTGCCTATAACCACATGCACGGCTTTCGAAAGATTATAGCCTGTAGGGGTGTCCCAACTTAGCCCATGATAAGCTCTCGCGATCAACGAAGGATATACCTTCTCCCAGGAAGACCCGATCAGACTCGGAATCCCGGTTTACAAGACATTTCGACAATGGTAAAACAAGACCAGCAAAGCCGCCCGGATGTGCCGACAAATCCCGATAGGAGCTGCACATATCTCGTTCTCAGGGCACACCGGATTGTCCAAACTTCCGGTAGGCTAGCCCAGAGTTGCCCCTGGTGGCCACCGACGGCTGACAGGTTGGACCAACACTC
>NC_041385.1:330528565-330531153 GCF_002162155.2 Triticum dicoccoides | reverse complement strand
AATATAAAGATGACCCTCGAGAGCACGACTCCCAAGGGAAAAGGGCTAGGTGAGGCAAATGTAAAACCAAGGTTGGGCCTTGCTGGAGGAGTTTTATTCAAAGCGAACTGTCGAGGGGGTCCCATAAATCACCCGACTGCATAAGGAACGCAAAATTCGGGAACATAACACCGGTATGACGGAAACTAGGGCGGCAAGAGAGGAACAAAACACCAGGCATAAGCCCGAGCCTTCCACCCTTTACCAAATATATAGATGCATTAATAATATAAGAGATATTGTGATATCCCAACCAAAATCCTGTCCACCATGGAGTAATCTTCAACTTCACCCGCAACTAGCAACGCTATAAGAGGGCTGAGCAAAGCGGTAACATAGCCAAATAGTGGTTTGCATAGGAAAGGTGTCAAAGGTTAGAGGTTCATGGCAATATGGGAGGCTTGATGAGCAAAAGATAGGTAACGCATCAAAGCGATAGAACGAAGCAACTAGCATAGCAATGATAGTAATGAGATCCAGGGTAGCGGTCATCTTGCCTGAAATCCCGCTAGGAAGAAGAACGAGTCCATGAAGGAGATGAACGGATGAAGCCGATCCAAGCGTAGACGAACGAATCCTCACGATCGCAACGAAACGGGAAACTATCGAGAAGAAGCACACAACAAGGTAAACACACCACACATGAACAAGGCATGATGCACAACAAGCATGATGCATGACAAAGCTACATGAAGCTACTCATGGCAAGAGATGATGCAAACAAGAGCAACACATCAAGGCAAGTTTAAATGAGGCCGGGAACAACATATAACAATTCCGGTAAGTCCTCATATGCAAATTTCGAAATTGGTCCAGATCTGAATAAACCTTATGTTCAAGTTGTTAAACAGCAAGTTAAGATGCCACAAGATGATCTACACTAGATTCTAGTCAAGTTACATATAAAGTTCATTAAATTCGGAGCTACGGCCTAGAAGATATGAGCAAAACAAGTTAAACATGGCATTGCTACAAAATGCATACAAACATCAAGCAAACACCTCAAAACATGGACGCAACATGATAATATGAAACTACATGCAATTCTAAGCAAGTTTCATATAGAGCACACTCAAAACGGAGCAATGGTTCAACACGCACACATGGAACAAGTTTAAAGGACAAGCTGTCCAAAACAGCAACTAGGCATATTGCAAGCATCAAAACAACATGCTACAGCACCCCAACATGATAACAAAAGGCATGGACATGATTTACAGGTAAAGCATAACAAAACATGAACACTGAGCTATCTCCAGAAATCACTAGAACATGCTCAAACACACATGACAAGATTGCAAGTAATAACAATTTAGACTTTGCAGAAAATAACATCAGGTTGCAATGTTTAGAGCTATCAAACAACATGTTACAGGAACTTATAATGGCAAACAAAGGCATGGCATGATACTACTAAATGCATAGATCAAATGTCCCTTACTGACCATAAGCCAAAAAGGATCAGAAAATAGGATGGCACCCACGTAAACATAGCAAGTTATATTACAGATTCATACATGGCAGGAACAGAATTATGAAGGCATGTTTGTGAGCTTGTACCACTCACCAGAGAGCATTACATGGCATGGCAAGGCAACCAACAATAAGAAGACATGTTTGTGAAGCTAAGCATGGCAAGAGCAAGTCCATAGGGTACATGGATCACCTACAACAACCTCGGCAAAATTGAATAACATGTAAACAATCGGCCAGGAAACATTTTGAAGCAAAAGTAGAGCACGAAAATGATATGCTAGACTACTCCATAATTGCAACCAAGGGCAGGGATGGATAGAGCATAACCATATATTCAAAACACCCTTACTGAAGTATCTCAAAATATGCATGGATCTCTCTATAGCATCATGTTTACATGGCATCACAATAATAGCAGAACAGGGACTAAAATCAGCAATATCACGAAGCCTAGTTTGCATGCTTGTGCTAGTCACCACATTGATCACAAGAATACATGGTAAGCACCTCTGTAAAGAAGACATAGCATAGATCAAAACACATGTAGACATCAACCTCATAGGATGCACACATCCATCATGGCAAAAATGACAAATGAGCTCGTTCTGTTAACAGACAACAGAAAACATCATGAAGCGCTCTTACAATGATGATTCAGGTATCTAGATGACCTCAAATGAAAATGATGCAATGGAATGAAATGATGTACTTGTTGAGGCGAACAATTTGACATATTACACGCACGAAACGGAGCTACGGATGCAGAGATACGATGCGATGAACATGGCATGATAATGTCAAAAAATACAGGGACAGTCATTTCCAGGAAAAAAACAGATGAGCGCAGAGTAACTATACGACGACCGGGGCGGAATTTAGGCGGGTCTCACCATGGGCTTGGCCCAAGTCGGGGGAGAGGGTTGGCAGGCCGGGGCGCTGGGCCGGCGGCCTGGCGCTGCTGGGCCGGGGCCCACGTGGGCGCTGCAGGGGAGGTAGGGCCGGATCGATCCCGACCGGATCCGGGCGGGGCGACGGTGCTCGGCGCGCCGGTGAGGCGAGGGGCGGCCGGAGGC
>NC_041385.1:330520830-330527847 GCF_002162155.2 Triticum dicoccoides | reverse complement strand
GGCGCGGCGCGAGGAGGCGCGGCCGAGGCTGGCGGCGACCGGCGGCGGGCGGCGGAGCGCGCGACCTCCGGCGGGAGGCGGATGGCGGCGCGGGCAGGCGGGCGAGCCCGGGCGGCGACGGAGGCTGGCCCCGCGGGCCTGGCGCGGCGGCGCGCGTCGGGCCGAGCGGGTCCGATCCGGGCCCCGGCAGGCCGCGGCGGGTGCGGGGAGGAGAGAGGAGGCCGGCAGGCCACGTGGCGGCGGATGAGTGGACGGGGCGCGGCGGCGGGTGACGTGGCGACGCCTGATTCGTCGGGGTGAGGTGCAGGCTGGATATGTCCGGCCGTCGGCGGACATGTCCGGCGGCGTGGAGGGAGGATTTTAGGGTTTCATCTGCGATTTGGACGGGGAGGCACATATTTATAGGTAGAGGGAGCTAGGAGTGTCCAAATGAGGCACGATTTTCGCCCACACGATCGTGATCGAATGACCGAGAGCATGGAGGGGAGTTAGATGGGTTTTGGGCCACTTTGGAGGTGTGTTGGGCTGCAAAGAGAATGGGGGGTTTCGGGCTACGCGGTTAACCGTTGGAGTACCAAACGACATCCAAATGGCACGAAACTTGACAGGCGGTCTACCGGTGGTATACCAAGGCCGCTTGGCAAACCTCGGGCCATTCCGAGAAAGTTTAACACCCGCTCACGAAGAGAGGCAAGAAGGGGACGCCGGATGACATAGGAGCGCCGGATTGCAAAACGAACAACGGGGAAAATGCTCGGATGCATGAGACGAACACGTATGCAATGCAATGCACATGATGACATGACAATATGCAACATGCAAGCAAATGACATGGCAACGACGGCGAATAACTGGCGGCCACCTGGCGCAACAAAACCGGGGCGTTACAACACTCCTCCACTAACAAGAGATCTCGTCCCAAGATCTTAGGACCGAGACGGAAGGGAAAAGGATGAGGTGAAACAAGAACTCAATAGAAGAAGCAAAGAATCGAGGGCACTCGAGAAGAAGAGAGGAACGACGAGAATGACGAGAATCGAAAGCTCACATAATCAGATAGACTATGAAACCACTCTGGTTAGAACGAGATGAGAAACGAATAAGACTGAAAGGATTTAGGCAAAACTCTGATTGGACATGGAAAGAATAGAACATGAGCTTGAGAAGATGGAATGATTCTTGATGAAAGACATGGCACAAAACTCCGGAAAGAATTGAAATAGAATGAAAAGAACTTAGAAGGAAGGATTGAATGGAGTTGTTGAGAAAATCAACGACGAAAAGAATAGGTTTGTTGTGGACTTATGGAAAACATCTCAAAATTATGAGGTGATAACCGACCACAAACGGAAATGATTGGATCTCTTAGAAGAATGAAGAAATGCAAAACTCCACTTCAAAAGAATACGGAGAATTAATTGCACTTCGAGACGCAAGAAGAAAAGATACTTGAGCTCCTTCGACAAAATATTGATGAACTCTTGAAGAATGAATTAAATCATGAAGAACTACCATGAAGAACTCCGGTAACAAAAGGATGAAGAGATAGTTGAAGGATGAAAGAATAAGATTAAAGCTTGCGATGATTTAGATGGAGGTTCCGACGAAAAGATCGAGGAAATTTGAACTCCGGGAAAAAGAAAAGATGAAAACACTTGGAACTAGAATTTATTCAACAAGAACAAACTCCGAAGGAAGTGATTACTCACTTGGATGAAATAAGAATAAGATTTATTGTATGCTTATCCTTCATCAAATTAAATTGATGACAAGCAATGGATTTTGCATATTACTTATTCTTCTTGGAAAAGGATTGAGAAGTGACATATCGCAAACTTGAGAAGGTCTTCATGAACCACCGGTAGGATTGGAAAGAACGAAAGGATTAATATGATGACAAAGGAAAAAGAATCTGAATGAACCACCGTTGGAAATGAAAAGGAACGAAAAAAAGAGAAAGAATCGCCGGGAAGAATTAGAAGAACGAATATGCTAGAGGGGATTTAGATGCAAAAGGACAAAGAGATCATGAACTGATTAAAGAACACTTGAACAAAACTCCGGGATAATTGGATAACGGTAGCTGAAATGAGAGGACGAAGAATTTTTCTGGAATGATGGACTCCGGTGAAAAGAAACAGAAATCAACTTCTGACATACTCCGGATGGGTAAGAAAGAAAAAATATCTGACAAATGGAATAATTCGCGAGGATAACATGAAGCTAGAACCGCGAAACTTCGAGAGAACGGACAAGATTTAGAGGAAATCTCTTCTTCGATCTTCAAATGACGACGAGAAACAACTCCAAAATAACTGAGGTACTCCGGTAGAATGAAAAGTGAAGAGGTTGAGCCAACAATGAAATGATTTGAAATCGATCTTGGAAAGGCATCTGACTGATGGAATTCATTCTTATGTCACTCCTAAAAGAATTGAGAATAACTCTGAGGAAATTAGAAGAGTCAGGTAAGATCCTGGGAAAAGACCTGTGGGTTAGGGCCCACTAAAAAAGAACACCGTTGAAAAGGATTGTTTAAGAGATAGATGATGCACCAGAAGAATTGAAATATTTGAATGATGTGACAACCTCGAATTAATTGACACATAGATGAATCTCCTGAGATGTCTTACGAACTCCGGGATGATTGAATGACGAGATGCAAACGAGCAGGGAAAACACTTGATCCAAGGAAAATAATACGATCAACACCGAAAAACTTGAATTGAGTCCACCGGAGAAGAAAAGAGATGAAGAATGTCCACCGAGACGAGAATTCACCAGTTGAAATGATTGAGGGAAGACTGAAGAACCTCCATATGAATGAAAATTGATGCTCGAAAGAGACTGAGGCTCCGGGAAGAAGAGGGTGGGAGGGCGGGAAAACAAAGGCAACTTCGAAGGGGAAATCGACGAATATCTTAAGAGAAAACACCGGTTGAAATCATTGAGGAAAGAAAGCAAAGACTTAGCACGAGTAGGAAGAATACTCGATTACGGACTCCGGTTTCGAGAAGACAAGGGTGGGCGGGCGGGAAAGCAAACAACTGAGGATTGAACTTGGCAAAGATGAAGAGGCTCGAGTCAACTTGACGAGAAATGCACCGGATGAAAAGAGCATAGATCCAACAATCGAAAAACCAACTGCGTGAACCTAAAGAAAAATTTGAAAGGGGAGAGGAGTAATTCAAAACACCTACATCAAGATTCCTCACCAGAGCGATGAAAGGGCAGAGGAGTAAAAAGAATTCCTACTCTCTGATATAGCTAGACTTCGAAAATAGTTTTCTTCTAGACTCAACAACGACCAAACTACACGATCAATCAAGGGGGCTCCTAGGGTCGGTCGAGGCTCTGATACCAACTTGTCACGCCCAAAATGCGACCCTATCCAAAAGGAACTTGAAGGTCCCACCAAGGATAGACCCGCATATTGAAACACTTTTGCAAGGTGGATATCATTACATCAACATTACATAATAGATGGGGATACATACATAAGGCATACAATGCCACACGAATACAACATCACAATACATCAGAGCATCATCCGACTACGGATGAAACACAAACAAAAACTCAAACGACATCCACCCTGCTTGCCCAGGCTGCCGACCTGGAACCTATCCCCTGATCGAAGAGGAAGCAGAAGAAGAACTCAACGCAAGCAAGCATCGCTCTCGCGTCACGATCATCGCTTAACCTGTACCTGCAACTGTTGTTGTAGTAATCTGTGAGCCACGAGGACTCAGCAATCCCTTTACCATGGGTATCAAGACTAGCAAAGCTTAACGGGAAAGGAAGGGGTAAAGTGGTGAGGCTGCAGCAGCGACTAAGCATGATATGGTGGCTAACATACGCAAATAAGAGCGAGAAGAGAGCAAAAGGAACGGTCGTGAAGCTAGCAATGATCAAGAAGTGATCCTGAACTCCTACTTACGTCAAACATAACCCAAAGACCGTGTTCACTTTCCGGACTCCGCCGAAAAGAGACCATCACGGCTACACACACGGTTGATGCGTTTTAATTCGGATCTGGTGTCAAGTTGTCTACAACCGGACATTAATAAATTCCCATCTGCCTATAACCACAGGCACGACTTTTGAAAGATTATACCCTGCAGGGGTGTCCCAACTTAGCCCATGATAAGCTCTCGTGATCAACGAAGGATATACCTTCTCCCAGGAAGACCCGATCAGACTCGGAATCCCGGTTTACAAAACATTTCGACAATGGTAAAACAAGACCAGCAAAGCCGCCCAGATGTGCCGACAAATCCCGATAGGAGCTGTACATATGTCGTTCTCAGGGCACACCGGATTGTCCAAACTTCCGGTAGGCCATCCCAGAGTTGCCCCTGGTGGCCACCGGTGGCTGACAGGTTGGACCAACACTCACGACGAGCACTGGCCCGGGGGGGGGATAATATAAAGATGACCCTCAAGAGCGCGACTCCCAAGGGAAAAAGGGCTAGGTGAGGCAAATGTAAAACCAAGGTTGGGCCTTGCTGGAGGAGTTTTATTCAAAGCGAACTGTCGAGGGGGTCCCATAAATCACCCGACCGTGTAAGGAACGCAAAATCCGGGAACATAACACCGGTATGACAGAAACTAGGGCGCCAAGAGTGGAACAAAACACCAAGCATAAGGCCGAGCCTTCCACCCTGTACCAAATATATAGATGCATTAATAATATAAGAGATATTGTGATATCCCAAACAAAATCCTGTCCACCATGGAGCAATCTTCAACTTCAGATGCAACTAGCAACGCTATAAGAGGGCTGAGCAAAGCGGTAACATAGCCAAACAATGGTTTGCATAGGAAAGGTGTTAAAGGTTAGAGGTTCATGGAAATATGGGAGGCTTGATGAGCAAAAGATAGGTAACGCAGCAAAGCGATAGAACGAAGCAACTAGCTTAGCAATGATAGTAATGAGATCCAGGGTAGCGGTCATCTTGCCTGAAATCCCGCTAGGAAGAAGAACGAGTCCATGAAGAAGACGAACGGATGAAGCCGATCCAAGCGTAGACGAATGAATCCTCACGATCGCAACGAAACGGGAAACTATCGAGAAGAAGCACACAACAAGGTAAACACACCACACATGAACAAGGCATGATGCACAACAAGCATGATGCATGACAAAGCTACATGAAGCTACTCATGGCAAGAGATGATGCAAACAAGAGCAACACATCAAGGCAAGTTTAAATGAGGCCGGGAATAACATATAACAATTCCGGTAAGTCCTCATATGCAAATTTCGAAATTGGTCCAGATCTGAATAAACCTTATGTTCAAGTTGTTAAACAGCAAGTTAAGATGGAACAAGATGATCTACACTAGATTCTAGTCAAGTTACATATAAAGTTCATTAAATTCGGAGCTACTGCCTAGAAGATATGAGCAAAACAAGTTAAACATGACATTGCTGCAAAATGCATACAAACATCAAGCAAACACCTCAAAACATGGACGCAACATGATAATATGAAACTACATGCAATTCTAAGCAAGTTTCATATAGAGCACACTCAAAACGGAGCAATGGTTCAACACGCACACATGGAACAAGTTTAAAGGACAAGCTGTCCAAAACAGCAACTAGGCATATTGCAAGCATCAAAACAACATGCTACGGCACCCCAACATGATAACAAAAGGCATGGACATGATGTACAGGTAAAGCATAACAAAACATGAACACTGAGCTATCTCCAGAAATCACTAGAACATGCTCAAACACACATGACAAGATTGCAAGTAATAACAATTCAGACTTTGCAGAAAATAACATCAGGTTGCAATGTTTAGAGCTATCAAACAACATGTTACAGGAACTTATAATGGCAAACAAAGGCATGTCATGAAACTACTAAATGCATAGATCAAATGTCCCTTACTGACCATAAGCCACAAAGGATCAGAAAATAGGATGGCACCCACGTAAACATAACAAGTTATATTACAGATTCATACATGGCAGGAACAGAATTATGAAGGCATGTTTGTGAGCTTGTACCACTCACCACAGAGCATTACATGGCATGGCAAGGCAACCAACAGTAAGAAGACATGTTTTTGAAGCTAAGCATGGCAAGAGCAAGTCCATAGGGTACATGGATCACCTACAACAACCTCGGCAAAATTGAATAACATGTAAACAATCTGCAAGGAAACATTTTGAAGCAAAAGTAGAGCACGAAAATGACATGCTATACTACTCCATAATTGCAACCAAGGGCAGAGATGGATAGAGCATAACCATATGTTCAAAACACCCTTACTGAAGTATCTCAAAATATGCATGGATCTCTCTGTAGCATCATGTTTACATGGCATCACAATAACAGCAGAACAGGGACTAAAATCAGCAATATCACGAAGCCTAGTTTGCATGCTTGTGCTAGTCACTACATTGATCACAAAAATACATGGTAAGCACCTCTGTAAGGAAGACATAGCATAGATCAAAACACATGTAGACATCAACCTCATAGGATGCACACATCAATCATGGCAAAAATGACAAATGAGCTCGTTCTGTTAACAGACAACAGAAAACATCATGAAGCACTCTTACAACGATGATTTAGGCATCTAGATGACCTCAAATGAAAATGATGCAATGGAACGAAATGATGTACTCGTTAAGGCGAACAATTTGACATATTACACGCACGAAACAGAGCTACGGATGCAGAGATACGATGCGATGAACATGGCATGATAATGTCAAAAATACAAGGACTTAGTCATTTCCAGGAAAAAAATAGATGAGCACAGAGTAATTATACGACGACCGGGGCGGGATTTAGGTGGGTCTCACAATGGGCTTGGCCCAAGTTGGGGAAGAGGGTTGGCAGGCCGGGGCGCTGGGCCGGCGGCCTGGTGCTGCTAGGCCGGGGCCCACGTGGGCACTGCAGGGGAGGCGGGGCCGGATCGATCCCGGCTGGATCCGGGCGGGGCGGCGGTGCTTGGCGCGCCGGTGAGGCGAGGGGCGGCCGGAGGCGC
>NC_041385.1:330456750-330520581 GCF_002162155.2 Triticum dicoccoides | reverse complement strand
GCAGGCATGGCGCGACGGCGCGCGTCGGGCCGAGTGGGTCCGATCCGGGCCCTAGCGGGCCGCGGCGGGTGCGGGGAGGAGAGAGGAGGCCGGCAGGCCATGTGGCGGCGGATGAGTGGGCGGGGCGCGGCGGCGGGTGATGTGGCGACGCCTGATTCGCCGGGGTGAGGTGGAGGCTGGACGTGTCCGGCTGTTGGCGGACATGTCCGGCGGCGCGGAGGGAGGATTTAGGGTTTCATCTGCGATTTGGACGGGGAGGCACATATTTATAGGTAGAGGGAGCTAGAACTGTCCAAATGAGGCACGGTTTTTGCCCACACGATCGTGATCGAACGACCGAGAGCATGGAGGGGAGTTAGATGGGTTTTGGGCCTTTTTGGAGGGGTGTTGGGCTGCAAAGAGAATGGGGGGTTTCTGGCTACGCGGTTAACCGTTGGAGTACCAAACGACCTCCAAATGGCACGAAACTTGATAGGCGGTCTACCGGTGGTATACCAAGGCCGCTTGGCAAACCTCAGGCCATTCCGTGAAAGTTTAACACCCGCTCACGAAGAGAGGCAAGAAGGGGACGCCGGATGACATATGAGCGCCGGATTGCAAAACGGACAACGGGGAAAATTCTCGGATGCATGAGACGAACACGTATGCAATGCAATGCACATGATGACATGACAATATGCAACATGCAAGCAAATGACATGGCAACGACGGCGAATAACTCGCGGACACCTGGCGCAACGAAACCGGGGCGTTACAATGTATAAGGAAATTCCAGATGAGGCCTTGGAAACACATAAGTTTGGATCAGTCTACTTTTTGTTGTCTGGTTTGGCCACCATAAACACTATCTTGAGGCACACTTTGGTGCCCAAATCTGGAGATCACAGGATGATCAGAGGCCATTCCATCAACTTGCTGCAGTTGTTTGATGTTGTGCCACAGAAATTCAAGGTCATGATCTTGATTGTTGAGAAAATCAAAAGGACAACGGCTGACCAGAAGAGATCTTGTGGATATGCTCCACACATCCTGATGCGGAGCATCCCTTGACCATCACCATGGACGTCACACCACCACCGCAACGGCGGGGAAGACCGATGACAAGAGCACACGCACGTGCCACCGAAACTGAGAAACATTGTGCCTTGTTAGGTACCGAGGAGATGACCGGGAGGACACGAGGACGAAGATTCAAGCAACCATGGAGAAGGAAGAGAGGAGTGGTCCAGACAAGGAAGACCGGAGGCCCCTGGACACTCCGGGTGCCCGGACATGGACAACCCCGGGTGCCCGACCAACTAGCAGCCAGCCGACCCCCTTCCTGGACGCCCCGGGTGCCCGACCTGGTTGGCCTCGGTTGCTCGACCCCGCCGCTGGGCGCTACAGCCACCGCCCCGGGTGCCCGGCCAACTGGCCCCGGGTGCCCGGGCCGCTACCCCCGGGTGCCCGGCCCACCTGGCACTGGAGATGCTGTAAGTGCATCTAGTGCCACCCCTAGTTGGTTTTGGAGTATTGACGACAAACCTGGTTGATGTACTAATGTGTTTGTGAGAATTGCAGGATAACACAGGTAGTAGTCCCTCATTGATTCGGTTTACCTACCGGAGATGACCCCTAAAAATGTGTGAAGACATTGAAGACAATGGTGGTCTGTGAAGATATTCACATTGAAGACTATGACACGAGAAGACATTGAGTGAAGACTATGGAGCGCGAAGACTTAGTTGTTTCGTTGTTTCCTTTTCTTCTTTGTTGAGTCATAGGAACCACCACACTGTTAAGTGGGGTCCAAGTGAACAAAGTCAGGGTGACTGAAGTGATGCTCAACCAAATCCTATGTCTTCGAGCGAAGACAATGAGAGCAAATCTTATCCAGAGTCGGATGAGTCAGCTCGACTTGTAGCCCAAGTTAAGCTGCCGCGTGTGTTTGAAATCTGACGTTGCGACACGTGTTAGTTCCTTAGTGACCCAGGGTCATTTCAGACAAATCAGGTCGGGTTGCCCAGTGGCTATAAATAGCCCACCCCCTACACCATAAATTAGTGGCTGCTCAGAGTTAGTATACGGATTTTGTCGTTTGAGAGCAACCCACCGCCAAAGCTTTCGAGGGAGAATCCTTGCAAGGACAAAGCCCAAACCACCCAGAGCCCAAAGAGTGTTTGGCATCACTGAAGTCTTTCTGTCCGCGTGATCTGAAGACTTGTTACACTTGAGGATTGTGAATCCTCCAGCCGGTTAGGCGTCGCATTTTGAGCATCCAAGAGTCATTGTGGGTTGCGAGTGAACGAAGTCTGTGAAGGTTCAGAAGTCTACCTTGAAGACTTACCAGAGTGATTGGGCGGGGACTAAGTGTCCTTAGCTCAAGGGGAATAAGGTGAAGGCGCGGTCTTCTGAGTTGAATCTTAGCCTCCCTAACCAGACGTACAATTGTCACAACAACTGGAACTGGTCGAACAAATGCCTGTCCTTCTGAACCCACCGGTTCTATCTCTTACTTCTCTTTACTTACAGTTTGTCTTCATGAAGTCATTGCCTGCTTGCATTATCTGTTTGACTTCACTGTGTGACTACTTGTTCTGATTGGCTTCATACTATCTTCCATCTTGATCTTTACTACCTAGATGCTATTAGTCTTCGTGCTTTCACTTCATTGAATACTTGACTATGGCTTATCTAGTGTAGTCTACCTTCCGCTGCAATCGAATAGTGTTGTTTATATTGTTTGTCTTCGAAATTCTCATGTTTTGAAGACTTTCATAAAAATCGCCTATTCACCCCCCCTCTAGTCGATAACTAGCCCTTTCAATTGGTATCAGAGCAAGGTATTCCCTTGTTCTATGTGATTCGGTTTAACCACCTGGAGTTTAGCTATGTTGACTGCAGGGATAATCAAAGTCTCCGCTGCGTGCCCCATCTTCGATGGCACTGAATATCCCTACTGGAAGAATAGGATGCGCATGCATCTTGAAGCCATTGATGTCGATCTATGGTATGTCGTCAAGAACGGTGTTCCCAAGACTGGTGAAGGTGTCATTCCTGCTGATGTCAAGAAGTTCATTCAACTGGACTCAACTGCCAAGAACATCATCTGTAGTCACCTTACCAAAGGACAGTATGGCCGCGTGAGTGCTCTGGAAATGTCGAAGCTAGTCTGGGACTGGCTCTCCAAGGTTAATGAAGGCGTCTCAACTCAGCAAGATCAATGTATCAGTACTCTCCGCAACCTCTTCAACCGCTTCAAGAGGCACGCCAACGAGAATGTCCAGCTCGTGTTTGATCGCCTCACTGATATCACAAATGAGCTCCAAGCACTCGGTGCCACTGAGATCACGAAGCATGAGATAGTGAAGACACAAATGAGATCTCTTGACAGCTCATTTGACACCTTAGCCCTGATGATACAAGAACGCCTTGATTTTAAGACTCTCGATTCGTCTGACATACTTGAGAGGCTCAACACACATGAGTACTAGCTATTTGAGAAACGAGATATCTATGGCCCCAACTATGGCCGAACTCGAGCTTTGAAGGCAAAGGCCGCTGCTTCCTCATCTGAAGAAGAATCTGACTGCAGTTCTGGTGATCCTGAAGACATTGGAAAGGAGCTTGCTATGCTTGTGAAGAAGTTCCAGAAATTCACCAAGAAGAAAGGCTTCAGAAAGTCTTCACGATCCAGCTCAAGGAATGATGAAGCTTCTGCCTATGATCACAAGAAGAGAATCTGTCACAAGTGCAAGAAACCTGGTCACTACATCTTTGAGTGTCCACAGTGGGACAATGAGAAGAAGAAGAAGAAGAGCAAAGAATATGATTCTGATGACAAGAAGAAGAAGAAATCCTCAAAGTCTTCTTCCAAGTCTTCTTCCAAGTCTTCGTCACACAAGAAGAGCTCATCTGGCAAAGCCCGTGCTTTTGTTGGCAAGGAAATGGATTCACAGGAGGAGTCATCTTCTGAGGACGCGGAGGTGGAGTCTGACTTGGGTGTTGCGAGTCTGGCTCTAGCTACTGCCTACGTCGCCAAGTCCATCTTCAACACCGAAGACAATGGCTCCGTCACCAACACTGATGATAACGTCGAGGACGACTCACCTCCCACCTACTGCTTCATGGCACGTGGTGCCAAGGTAAAATCACGCGATGCTTACTTTCAAACATCTAGTGAAGATGACTCTGATGGTGAATCCAAACCTAGCTATAAAACACTTGCTAAAATTGCAACTGAACAACAGAAAGCTATGGAACATACTCAAAAACTATTAGACAAAAGCGATGACCTGTTGGATGCGGAAATGACCAAGTCTCAGTCCTTAATTGAAGACATAAAAAATCTTCATATTAAGTACCAGGAACTTGAAGGTCGACATGAATCGCTCACATCTTCTCATGAAAAGCTTTCCTTTGATTATCTTCAAAGGAAGCAGGAACTTGAGAAATTGAGATCGGATCATGAAGATCTTCAAAAGGAAAATGAGGCACTTCGCGCCCAACAGATCAGTCCCGCTCAGGAAGGATTTGAACCACCTGCCTAAAACGCATTAAGAGTGATAACGCTACTTCTGTTGCTGAATGTTCTACCGCTGCTAGTGTTGTAATATCTTCAACTGCTGACGTGGTAACTAACCCCTCTGCTGAGGATACCACTACTATTGCTGATGAGAATGCCAGGTTGAAGACACTGCTTGAGACAGGGATGTACAAAAGTCTCAAAGGACATCAGACACTGTGTGATGTCCTCAAAAAGCAGATTCTGAATCGAAACCCTAGGAAAGAGGGTGTTGGGTTCGAGAGGAAAATGAATGTTGATGGGTCGTACTAGAAGCCTGAGCAGTACCCCAAAACTACTTGGGTTGCTGCAAAGGAACCTCCAGTTGACCCATCCACCTTATCTGGTTTCACTTGTGCTAACCCCATTATCATTGATGAATCCTTTGATGCAAAGTTTAAACTGTTTAAGAATCAGAATGGCGAAGTGTTTGTCAGGTATATTGGTACTAACTGCAGGAATGGGCCACCTTTGAAGAAGATATGGGTCCCCAAAAGTTGTCTTGAGAATCTTCCTGTGAATGTCATTATGACACCACCCATGAAGAAGACAAACCCCATACCAAAGGATTCATATGGTCCAAAAGTTTCATACAGACCGAGGACTCATCTGAGTCACCCTAACATCAATGTTTTGCAGGGAAATCATACTCAGACCCATGAATATGAGCGTGTTTCCTCAAACTGCTATGTTCATAGAACAAACAATTTTTTAGCTTATTCCTATGAGTATAATTCACCTCCTGCAAGGCTATTTACTAGGGCCCCAAAGCCGAAGTTCTTAGATGCTGCACTTAGACTCATTGCTTCTAAGCCACCCCTGAAAATGTGGGTGGTTAAGAAAACTTAACTCTCTTTTGCAGGGTAAGGTCTCCAGCCGGAAATCAAAGGCGTCCAAAACTTATGCTAAGGACCTTAAACATCTTGTAGGGCGCAAGATAAAATGCCCAAATGGTCTTACTATGTACTTTGTTCCAGGATTCCTTGATACTCACCCTATCTATCCTAACTAAGATCTGAATTTTCATGTTCCACTTGTTCGTCAAATGTTTATGCTTCACAACTCGCTTGGTGAAGCCTATCCCCAAACTGCACTGTAGGCTACGACACCTCGTACTTCCGAATGGATTATGGACAATGGATGCACTAACCACATGACGGGGGATCGAAGTCTTCTGATGGATTCAACGCTACGTCCATCAGACAAAAGTCACATCACATTTGCTGACACTGGTAAAAGCAAGGTATTGGGTCTAGGCAGAGTTGCTATATCAAGGGATCAGCACATGGATAAAGTGATGCTTGTTGAATCCCTTGGTTTCAACTTAATGTTTATCTCAATGCTTTGTGACTTAAATATGATTGTGCTATTTGGAAAATATCGATGCCTTGTACTAATGGAATCTGACAAGTCTCTAGTCTTTGAAGGGTATCGTAAAGACGATCTATATATAGTAGATTTCTCAGCAGGACCACAGATGGCCGTATGTCTTCTAGAAAAGGCTTCAGAACGCTGGCTCTGGCATTGAAGGCTAGGGAATGCTGGCATGAAGAATTTGCACACTCTTGCAAAGAAGAAGCATGTCGTGGGCATCGAAGGCGTCAAGTTCAAGAAGGACCATCTATGTGGCGCCTGCGAAGCTGGAAAGATGACTAGGGCCAAGCATCCCTCGAAGACAATCATGACTACATCACAACCCTTCGAGCTGCGTCACATGGATCTATTCGGCCCTACTCACTACTCTACTCTCAATGCTACTGCTTGCCTCTATGGCTTCGTAATTGTTGATGATTACTCTAGATATACTTGGGTGCACATAATTCTCTACAAGACTGAAGTGCAAGATGTCTTCAGACGATTTGCCAATCGTGCCATGACGAACTATGGCATCAAGATCAAGCACATCAGAAGCGATAATGGCACTGAGTTCAAGAACACCGGACTCGACCTCTACATGGATACACTTGGTATCACACATGAGTTCTGTGCTCCTTATACACCTCAGCAGAATGGCATCGCCGAGCGCAAGAACAGAACTCTCATTGAGATGGCCCGAAAGATGCTTGATGAGTACAAGACTCCACGGAAGTTATGGCCTGGAGCCATTGACACTGCTTGCCACATCATCAACCGCGTTTATCTTCACAAGCTTCTGAAGAAAACATCCTATGAGCTCCTAACTGGTAAGAAGCCAAGTGTAAGCTACTTCAGAGTATTTGGAGCTAGGTGCTGGATCAAGGATTCACATCACACTTCAAAATTTGCACCGAAAGCACATGAAGGTTTTATGCTTGGTTATGGAAAGGATTCACACTCCTACAGAGTCTTCAACCTCTTTCACTATAAAGTGGTTGAAACTGTGGATGTGCGGTTCGATGAAGCTAACGGCTCGCAAAGAGAGCACCTGCCAAATGTGCTAGATGAAGTACCTCCAAGTGAATCCATCAAGCAGATGGGAATTTGAGACATCATACCCTATGAGAATCAAACTGAAGAGGAACTTGTCATTTCTGCACCTAATCAACCTGAAGACAATGCTCAGCCTGAAGACAATCCCCCAAATGATGACATTGATCAGCATGAGCAAAATCTTCGTCCCGCTCATCCTCGAGTTGCAAATGAAGTTCAGATTGAGAAGATAATCAACAGCTTGAATGCACCTGGTCCACTCACTCGTTCTAAAGCAACCCAAAGAGCAACACAACTGACCAACTTCTATGGACATTTTGCATTTGTCTCAATCTCTGAACCCAAGAAAGTTGATGAAGCCTTCATGGAACCTGAATGGATTCAAGCTATGCAAGAAGAGCTTCAACAATTTGAGCTGAATAATGTGTGGGAATTGGTCAAGCGTCCTGATCCTCGGAAGCACAATATCATTGTCACCAAATGGATATATCGCAACAAGCAAGATGAGCATGGTCAAGTGGTCAGAAACAAGGCTCGTCTAGTTGCGCAAGGTTACACTCAAGTGGAAGGAATTGACTTCGATGAAACATTTGCTCCGGTGGCAAGACTTGAAGCGATTCGCATACTGCTAGCCTATGCAAATCATCACAACATTCTTCTGTATCAAATGGATGTGAAAAAGTGCTTTTCTCAATGGAAAGATAGAAGAATAAGTATATGTCGCACAACCTCCAGGCTTTGAAGATCCAAAACATCCTGATATGGTATACAAGCTCAACAAGGCACTACATGGCCTCAAACAAGCCCCTCGAGCTTGGTATGACACGCTTAAAGACTTCTTGAAGAGCAAAGGCTTCAAACCTGGTTCACTAGATCCTACACTCTTCATGAAGACATATGATGGTGAACTATTTGTGTGTCAAATCTATGTGGATGACATTATCTTCAGATGCACCAACAAGTAATACAGTGATGAATTTGGTCACATGATGCAAGAGCAATATCAAATGTCCATGATGGGCGAGCTGAAGTTCTTTCTGGGTCTTCAAATCCGTCAGCAATGCAACGACATCTTCATATCACAAGAAAAATATCTCAAAGATTGCCTGAAGAAGTTTGGAATGCAAGATTGCAAAGGATACACGACGCCAATGCCAACCAAAAGTCATCTGGGTCCCGACGACAATGGTAAAGAGTTCGATCAAAAGGTATATGACTCCATGATTGGTTCTTTGCTTTACTTATGTGCATCTAGGCCAGATATAATGCTTAGTGTTTGCATGTGTGCCTGATTCCAAGTGGCACCAAAGGAATCGCATCACTTAGCTGAGAAGCGAATTCTTCGATATTTGGCTTACACCCCATCACTAGGATTATGGTATCCAAAGGGCTCAAAGTTTGATCTAGTTGGATTCTCAGATGCTGATTATGCTGGTGACAAGGTTGATCGCAAGTACATATCAGGCACATGTCACTTTCTAGGACGATCTCTTGACTGTTGGTCTTGAAAGAAACAGAACTGTGTATCTCTCTCTACTGCTGAATCTGAATACATTGCTGCTGGATCTTGCTGTGCTCAACTTCTCTGGAGGAAGCAAACTCTCAAGGACTATGGAATCCATCTGAAGAATGTGCCTCTTTACTACGATAATGAGAGTGCTATCAAGATTCCAAACAACCCAGTTCAACACTCGAAGACAAAGCACATTGAAATTCGTCATCACTTTCTCAGAGATCATGTTATGAAGGAAGATATTGATATCATTCATGTCAAGACAGAAGAACAGTTGGCTGATATCTTCACAAAGCCCTTGGATGAGAAAAGGTTTTGCAAGTTGCGGTGTGAGCTAAATATCTTGGAATCCTCAAATGTCCTGTGAATGGGCACACATCCTAACACTTATGCATTTTGATGACTTAGATGTGCAACACATGAAGTAATGTATATCTTCAATCAATGAAGACATACACTCTAAGTGTGAATACATTAATGCCGAATTTGACTTTGGAGTGCCACGATAATTGTGCGCCGTGTCTGGGTCTAATACTTCCTATACGGTGGGTAACGCCACCACCAAATTTTTGTTTGAAGTGTTTCTCTTGGCGTTATGTTTGCATAGTTTTGATATTGGATTCATATTCATCCTTGGCGTATATTCAAGTTTATCTTCAATTGGTTAAATTGGACTAGTACTATATATATCTATCTGTGTTCTGTCCTCTACAGCATTCACTTATAGCTATAGCTTCATGTTGAATATTTTGAACTAAGTGAATGTGATCGGACCCTAACCTATCCATGCTTCTACCTCAACTCTATCTGTCCAAGTCATATGCATTCTATTGAAAACTGTCGATTGTCTTCACTGAGACCTTGTCAGCTGAAGTCAATCTGACAAACATTTATATCTGTTTTTAATGCTTTATCCTATTTGCCTGAAACCCGGAGAATTCAGAATGACCACCCCGACAATCCAGGCGTGCATGGGAACATGGAACAACTCCCAAGGTGTTGCATGCTTGCCATGTGTCCGTCAAATGTGAACCGCCAGGGGCACCTGCGTAATTGCGCTGTGCCATCTCAGTCCTTATAAATACCCGTCACGTCTCGGTCAAAAATTCTTCTTCCTCCTCGCCACCTCTCGCAAACCTTAGCGCCTCCGCTAGCTCTCGACGACGCCGACGACGAAGTGCTTAGCTGCCGCGACTTCCTCGACGCTGTCCTCACGCCGGCCGCGGACCTCGTCTTCTCCGCTGTCGCCGTAGGTGTCTTCCGTCGCCAAGTTAGGGCACGGGAGATTGAACTGCTTGGCTTCCACCTTCGTCCCATCTAGCAGTTCTTCGAGTGGTAATTAAAGTTTACTTTTTATCGTCTTTTTGATCTGATAGATTCATCCGTCTTTCCTAAAAGTGGTTTCTAAGATCTCCAAACTTGAATCTATCTCATTCTACATCTCATATTCTGCCTAGTCTATTCACTTATGATTCCTTACAAGTTAGATTCCTCACTTGTACTTATTATTGGATTTGTACAACTCTGGAACCAACTCTCATTAAATAAGTGAATGTCTTCGCGTTGTGAGGTCAATGTCTTCAAACTGATTTATCTACAAAATCTTCTGAGAATGCATATGACCTCTTCCCCTTCCCTCGCACCTCTAATGCTGTCATAGGTACATGTCCGTGGGAGAATCCCTTGGTTCTCATAGTCTGCATTCGTTTGCAGAATTCTTGCAGAGTCACATCAATTCACCTGAAGCCAGTTCTTGTCTGACCAGCCGCTTGAAGCCATTGCACGTACTGAAGCCCTTCAGCTTAAACTTCATGGCAACCGAGAAGTCGGCACGAAAGGGAGGCAGACAGCACCGTGGTAACACTTCCAAGGATTTGCCTCCAGATTTGCGCGAGCTGTACAAAACAGACCCTGAGGAAACCTATACCGGCCGCAAGAATCAAATCCAGTGGATTCGAAGATATTGGGCAGAAGAGTGGTTCAAATACCGCTTCGTCACTAAAGAATATGCTGAGAAAAATGCCATCAAGGGACCCTGGGGAGGTATTGTGTATAAAATTCTTCAACCCCAGTCCCTTCCTGAAGCCATCCAACGAGAATTCTATCCGTGCATGATTCGCGGACCGCAGCCTGAGAATGCTGAGCCTTCTTCTCTACTGTGGTGCCATGAAGACCATCTGTTCAAGCGCAACTACCAGTTTGCCAAAGACTCAGCTGCGAGGAACAAGAAGGCTCTAGGACTCGACTTCAACCCTGGTCCTTCCTCCCCTCGGGACGATGGCACCCGCGAAGCCAATCAGAACAGGATCGACCCCTTCTACAACCTTGATGGCCTCATCACCCATATTACTATCCAAGGTGCCAAGGTGGATCCTTCTGATGATGATGCTGACACTGATGAAGCTCCAACTTCTACTCCAAAGCCGCGGAAGCAATAGAAGGCTAAAGCTTCAAAGTCATCTGCTGCTCCAAAAGCTTCGCGAGTGAAGCCATTGGCAACTGTCCCTCCTGCTCCCAGTAACACCTCTGAAGATCTCTCTCGCATCTCCAAAAGGCGTGAGAAGACATAGAAGAAACCTACTCAGCGACTGAGTCAAGCACTGACACCTGCTGCCGTTCTGAGGAACGAATCTGAAGCCATTGATTTGTCTTCAGATGAAGAATTTGGCAATGATGCCTTTGAGCAGCTGATCAAGAGCAAGCAAGAGGCGGAGATCTTCAATGATCTGCCCCTCTTCGATGTGAACATCTTGCACAGTTTCATTGATGAATGGTTCGACAATCAAGACCTCAACTTTGATGATCTTCAACTCCCCATTGGCATCAGCGTCTCCTTCCAAGGCGCCATTGCTCCTGAGCTGGCTCTGGCTCAGCGAATTGTTGAACTGAAACACAAGCTTGATTTTGAGAAGGAACATTTCAAGAAGCATGCGGCCAAGCTGAGTGTGGCTGATGTCCAAAAATTCAAGGTGATGCTCAATGACCTCAAGGAGGCGTTTCGTAAGAAACGTGAGGAAGCCAAAGGCTCAAGAGAGCGCATGAAAACTCTTGCTTCCAAGTGTGTTCAGGCTTACAACGAAGCTGAAAAGCACAAGGCTCTTGGGTGTCCTGGTATTGACCCCAAGATGGCTACCAAGCACAAGAAGAAGCACACTGTGGCCCGAACAACGAAACCATCTTGGGAGATCGCCAATCTTGTGCCACAGTGTGCTTCTTCTTGTGCTTGGTATTGGTCGTCCTCTGACGCCAATCTCACAAGATGCCTCATGGGATGATCGCCCCCAACCAGCAACTCCAGTTCAAGATTCACCAAGTACACCCCATCCTTCACCAACACAAGGTCCAAGTCCAATTGTCAATGACGACAATTACATGGAGACCACACCATCCCCAAAAGCGCCGCCTATGTATCAACGGCTTTGCAAAGGCCAGAGGCCATCAGTCTCCATGACAAACATCACAGAAGAGGATTCACACCAATCCAGCTTAGTGGAACGTCAAGTGTTTCCTGAAGACAATCCTTCTGTGACGGTTCCTATGTCTGAAGCTAATGCTTTTGAAGAGATTCCGGCTGCATCAGCCAAAGAAAGACAAGAAGAGCTTGTTGTTACTCCCCTACCTCCCAAGAAGTTGTTCTCGAGGAGAACGTATCTGTGCCCGACCCTCCAGCTCCTCAAGTGGAGGTTGAGAATACTAAGGCTGCCACCAACATCATCACTGAAACCAATGACGTTGTCATGACTGAAGACATTGTGGCGCCTCAAGTTGACAATGTGAATGAAGCCAATGCTGCACCTGCACCGAATGTGCAGCCTGAAGCCTCTGCAAATGCCACTGCTCTTGTTCCGCCTCCAAGGCCCCACACAATTGAGCATGCATTCTACCAAGGCGAGCTTGTTCCTGTCAGATGGCCAATTCTGATTCCTCCACCTGCTCCTGGTCCTCAATTTGACTATCATGTGGAGAACAGGCCTCAGGTTCAGAAGCCAAAACCAAGGCTGCCACGGTTCCCAGGTACTGCATCGGCACCAGGCTCATTCAATATCAACGGCTTCATTGCACACAACACCTTCTTCGATTCTGGCAAGAACCCATATTCCAAGCCAAGAATCTCATCAGATCGGTTCTGGAGCTACCAGCAGCGCAACTACTACTCCTGCATTCTATACAATCAGGAGCGCATATTTCCTCATGAGTCTGGACACTGAAGCCATTGTTGGTCTGCCCTGCCTTGAAGAAGCCCTAGACTGCTTTCGTGATGCTGGTCTTCTAGAGTTTGTCACTGACAAGGAACATTGGAATGAAGAGATTCTCCTGCAATTCTATGAAACCCTCTACATTCGCGGCTACAACAGGGATACAATGACATGGGTCCTTGAGTGGATGACGGGCAACGTTCATCATGAAGCCAAAGCTGTCGGCGTTCTGGGAACGGGGGTACCCAGACTTGCCTGCCTGTGGCCTGCGGCGTGGCTCAAGGAGTGGCCCAGTACGACCCATCTTGATCAACACATGCTCAAGACCCTCGCGAGGGGCCAAGCCTCACGGGGCGGACGACAGGAGGCTTCCTCAGGCACGGCCTCGTCAGGCTGGCTCGCGAGGAGGCGGAGAGATCAAGGTAGAGTACCTCACGAGGTGCCCGTGACGCAAGCCATGACGACCAAGGCGCAGGCGGGCGCCGGCCCGTGCAGAGTCCTTGTTTCCCCTTTGGTGCAAAGGGGGCAAGCGCAGGCAAGGGTATCAAGAAAAGGCAACCATTTCAGTGCAACAAGACCAAGACCAGCAGGATGGCAGAATGGAGGTCATCATGGAGCCCAAGCCAGCGTCATCATCAGGGTCTTTTGGTAGGCGAGGACCAACTTTAGTCAGGATAAGTGTACTAGATGTTCCCCTTCAAAATGGCCAATTGTTGGTGCCCTTCCCGCTCAATATTTGGGAAGAGGCCCAGGGCCTTCGCCTATAAATAGGACTAGCCACCCACAGGGTAAGGAGAGATGGGATCGGATCCGCACCCAAGACAGAGAGAGAGAGGCGACTGAACCCCCCTAGCAGTTCATCGTCTCAACCAAGAACAAACCCTCGCGAGGCTGTTCTTCCCTTGTACTGTTCCTCATCAGCCCCAGAGGCAATCCACACACCTCAAACTGGAGTAGGGTATTACACCACAATGTTGGCCTGAACCAGTATAAATCTTGTGTCCCTAGTGTTGTTCTTCGTGTAGTCTAGATCCTAGCGAGGCGGTGAACCACGGGTAGGCTAAGGGTGTGATCTCCGTGCGCACCCCAGTGTTCGAACCTCAAGGGTCTGCCGGAACCCGAAATCCGACATTTGGCGCGCCAGGTAGGGGTGTGCCAGAATCTGCCTTCCGTCGCCTCGTGTTTTCGCCGCCCATCCCATCCATGTCAGACGTATGTCGCGCCCGCACCGAGCGTCGGGCCGCTCTCTCTACTCGCGTCGCCCAGACGGCCCCTGTCGGCGGGCGCCCCCGTCGTTCCCCGTCGCCTGCCGTCAACGCCGCCACCGGCCCGACGGGGAACGAACAGCAGGCGTCGTCCCTGCATCCATCCGTGCGGCGAGAAGGCGCACCGCCACTCCGTCGCTGACTCCGGCCGGCTCCTCGTCCCACGCCCGTCGCGCTCCCATGGACGCGCACGCCGCGCTGCTCCTGGCGCGGGAGCTCCTGCACTACCGTCCCGTCGACGACCTCTACGACGAGTGGCTCGCCCGCATCATTGAGACCGTCAGCGCCAATGGCCCCCCCCTGCACGGTCCCTCTGGTTGCACCGCGCACCGCCCTGCACGGGCGACGAAGCTCCGGGGGCGCCTCAGCCGCCTCTACCTCAAGAAGGCGCCTTGGCTCCAAGGCGCATGGCCCCTGGGTGGAACCCACTCCGTCCGGCGCCAGCACAACAAGAGAAGAGTTGCCAAGAGATCCCTCGTCCTCAAGAAGTCGCCCGTGTGCTCCCCGCACCGGCTCGGCACGAGCATGGACCAGCTCCGGTGCATCAAGACCCCATGCTGCACCTCGCCGCAGCGCACAGAGACCCGCAAGATCAAGCTCTCCGTCACCAAAGGGCTCCCGCGGCCACTGCAGGCTGCCGTGCCTTCTCCGCCGAGCTGTGTAGCGTGGCCTGGCCGGGAAAGTTCAAGCCAGACCTGCCCCCGCGCTATGATGGCACGGCTAACCCTGCTGAGTTCCTCCAGCTCTACGAGCTGGGCATCAAAGCCACGAACGGAGACGAGAAGGTCATGGCGAACTGGTTCCCCATGGTGCTCAAGGACGGCGCCCGCACTTGGCCCCTGAACCTGGCTCCTGGCACGATATCCTCCTGGGACGAGATGCGCACCCGATTCATCACCAACTTCCAAGGCACCCGTGACCGGCCCTCGGCCATGAGCGACTTGCGCCGCATCAAGAAGCAGCCGGGGAAGACCCTGCAGAAGTTCATCCAACGCTTCAACAACGCTCGCCTTAAGATCCCCAAGGTGTCTGAGGAGGCCATCATCTCAGCCTTCTCCGATGGCGTGCGTGACGTCAAGATGAAGGAGGAGCTCGCGATCCATGAAGACTTGTGCACCTCCCTGGAGCTGTTCAATCTGGCGACCAAGTGCGCAAGGGCTGAGGAAGGGCGCCTGTCGCTCCTCGAGCTGCCAGCTGCTGACCCAGAAGAGAAGAAGCCCAAGACCAAGGACGTGAAGCGCAAGGGGGCTGCCATGCTTGCAGCAGAGCCAGACACCAAGCAAGGCAGGGATCAGCCTGAGTCATCCATGGGCAGCCGGTACTGCGTGTACCACGACCTCCACACCCACAACACCAATGAATGCCAAGAGCTCAGAGCCGTGCCAGACGTGCCTGCCGGCCGACGCCCTGAGCGCAGCGATAGGGTCTATGGCCGAGGAGGAGGAAGATGTGGAGGACGATGGGAAGACCGTGGCCCTCGCCAAGGGTGGCGCGACCGACCTCGCGAGGACCGTTGGCAGGACCAGCCTCACGAGGGAGGTTGGAGGGACCCGCCTCGTGAGGGGGGTTGGAGAGATCAGCCTCGCGAGGATCGCCCACAAGGCAATGCGTGCCTCCCTCCTCTGCCACCACAGCCAAGGAGGAATGAAGACCATCACCAGGACGAGGGGGCTGGAGGCTTCCAGGAGCTGCGTGCAATCTCTTGCATCTTGGGCGGCGCACAAGCCCTGGCCTCTCAGCGCATCTTCAAGCAGTTCGCCCATGAAGTGAATGCAGTCCTTCCCAAGCTTGAGGCCACACACCCTCTCAGGTGGTCATCGTGCGCTATCACGTTCAGCTCAGCGGATCAGCTCAAATGCGCGGCCACAGCAGGAGTCCTCCCGATGCTTTGTTCCCCGATCATTAGCAATGTACAGGTCACCAGGACCCTGATCGATGGCGGAGCAGGGCTCAATGTCTTATCCGTCGAGATGTTCAATAGTCTCCAAGTGCCATACAATCAGCTGTAGCCGACCAAGCCCTTCTCAGGAGTCACCGATGGTTCCACGGATCCGATCGGGCAGGTCCGCCTTCCTGTCACCTTCGGGAAGCGCGACAACTACCGCACGGAGCTCATTGACTTCGATGTCGCTCACATCCGCCTGCCGTACAACGCCATCCTCGGGTACCCAGCCCTGGCCAAGTTCATGGCTGTGACCCATCATGGCTACAATGTCCTCAAGATGCCAGGAAGCGGCGGAGTCATCACCGTGCCTTGTGAAGAGAGAGACGATGTGTGTTCCCTGGAATGTGCCTTCCAAGCCGCATCAATTGAAGACCCAGACCACCGGAGCGGGAGGCCTCCCGAGGCTGCCCCAAAGAAGAAGAAGACATCGCCTGGCCCGACCCCTCGGGAGGCAGGCCCCTCAGGGATTGCGCCCGTTCAGGGGGCACCTCCTTCTGTCGCATAGGAAGGCGCGCCCAGCGCCCTCCTCAAGCAGGGCTCGGGGGCTCCCTTCTGGAGGGCCATCGACTTTGCTAAGATTACGAGGGAGGCGCTCGGGCACCACTTGGGGGTGTGCTTCAACGCACATTTCCCTTAGAAGGAAGCAAGGCAAGGAGGAGCAAACCCTCAGGAGTTCATCAGCGAGATCATTCAGGAGCTGCAGGAGTCAAGAGTCATGAGTGGCAGCCGCCGCTTGCCCGCCGTAGCTCCCCATCCAGGCGAGGATGGTGGGATGCGCATCTGCATCGACATACCAGGACTCAACCGGGCCGCCTCTCAGGAGCTCCTCTGGCCCTCACGCGTGGGGCGCTGTGAAGGCCCACCTCACAGCTATGTTTGCATGCCTCACGGCCTGCCGAACGCGGCTGCTGTGCGTCAGCGCCTCATGTGGAGCATCTTGGAGGCTCAGGCGGTCAGGCATTCCGCAGTCCTGGCGGAGATGGAGATGGTCCGCGAGGAGCCGCCAGCACCTCCGGAGCCTCCCGAGGCCCCTGGGCCTGGGGGCTCGTGAAGATCGTCTCCCGCAGCGCATGCTGTCCGCCAGTTCAGCAACCCTCCATCTTCAGCATCATCAGGTGACATCCTTCGAGTTTCATTTTCAGCAAGGAGCGCCCCCCCAGGGCTGCATCATTCTCAGGCCGCGTGGGTCCGTCCCTGCGGCGTGTATCCCCTTTAGTTCATGTTTTCAGCTTACTTTATTGGGGGCGCCCCTCGGGCTGCATCATCCCCAAGGACGCTTGGGCCCGACCCAGCAGTGATCGTTTCTTTCTGCGTCTACCTAAATGAATTTTCTCCTTCATGACTAACGTGCTCGACCTAATCGCCCGCTTGATTGACACCAACTGATGGAGCTGCTCCCTCGCGGCACGACGCTTGCACGTGGGTCCGTCCCTTCAACATCGATAAACCTGGATGACTGAGCTCTGGCCACGGCAACCCCGCAGGGCGCCACCTCACCAAGCCTTCAGTGCCGCGTCACCTTCCAAGAGCAACCAACAGCTGGCCGGCAGTTGTGACGACAAACCCTCGTTTTTCTCGTGATGAATTCGCAGGATCGTTCTAAGGAGCAGCGTCCGGCGAGGCCTCCGCAGTGTCTCCATCGCTCTTGTCCACGCGAACCGCTTGCACGTTAAAGGGGGGGGGGGTACCTGAGCATCACGACTCATGGGCTCTTATCGGCTCTCCAGCCCTCACCCTCTGGCCTTGTCCACGGCATTGCGACCTGGCATACCAGCGATGGCTGAGCCCGCTTGAGGGCCGGGACCTGAGAACATAGAGCATGAAGGGAAGCAAAGACGAGAGGGAAGAGGCACATGGGGGACCCCGCCAGGCAACTCCTCGGCTGGCAATGCGCGGGCCCGGCGCCGCGGCAAGGAGTGGTTCCTGACCCCCCAGATAAGTCACCACTCAGGTATCACTGGCTGTCATAGCGCCGACCTCGCACCTAATGCAGTCCCATTTTTAGCGACGTCGCACTCCTTTCTCACTAAGCGATGGCTGCTTGAGCTCTAAAGGGGACCTCCTGAGCATCGCGACTCAGGGGCTCTTACTGGACCCCGGGCCGCTCATCTCCTGGTCTTGACCACGGCATCGCGACTTGGCATACCAGGGACGGCTAAAGCCTGCCTTGGGACTGGGACCTGTCAGCACAGAGCGTGAAGTCCTCGCGAGGTTCGAAAGGAGGAACTAAGCTAAGACGGGACAAGCACCCCTCACCACTTCATGATAAGGATCATATTAACAAATGGAACTATAAGCACCTTACAAACCCCCGCGGGGTGTGTTCTTCAATTCCTTGCAGGAAACAAAAGGAGTAGATCCTAAGGAGTGCTAACTACGCGCGCCACCGCAAGAGACGCCATCATCAACAGTGGGCCGTCAGCCACCGATGCCAACCCCATACAGATCAATGGCGACGGCGGCCCGATGAGCCCGCCCTGCTCCGGGAGAGACGCAAGCTCGGGGGTTCGTAGCTGTCGTCGCTCGTCTCCGGGGTCGCGAGGAGCTCAGCGGAACCGCTGGATCCTCCGACACCTCCGCTGCCTGGGGAGCTGTTGGGGAAGCAGTTGGCGAGCCTAGTCCTCGCCGTGGCAGGATCCCGGCTACCTTCCTCAGGGCAGCACTCCAGCCGGCGCCCCTCCGCGTCGAAGATCTTGAAGAACATAAAGGAGGCGCCATCGTACTCGAGGTGGATTGCGAGGGCGCCACCCGTCCTGCCGACCCGGGCGATCTCGCCCCAGCCACGGGTCAGGTAGACCTAGCCCGGAGTGATGACCTCAACCTCCGCTTCGGTCACGGGGGCACTACAGCCAGCATGCTGCAGCCAAAGCTTGATAGGCCCCCTTGGCGGGATCTCGAAGGCGAAGGAAGGAGGGAGGCGAATCTAGGACCGAGGAGGCATGGCGGCGTGAAGCACGAGATCGCGAGCAGAGCCCATGGCGTGAACCCCAAGAGGAAGGACGTGCACCGCCGTGATCCGCCGGCAGCGACGGCGCCTCTAGCGATGCTGCTCGGCGCCAGCATCTTCAGGGCCCTCGATCCGGGCGTACAAGGGCAGTGGGAATCCCGGCAACGGCCGCTCGAACCATGGCCTCGACACCTCCTACCAAGCACCTCCTTCCCCGTGGCAAGAGACGAGCCGTTTCTTCGGAGGGAGCAGGACATGACTCTCTTGGGGGGCCTTCCCTTTCTCTTCGGCAGAAAACTGACGGATCGGTGCCATTGGTGAAGGAAGGAGCAAGGACGAAGAGGAAGACGAAGAGTAGCGGGAAGAGATGGATTGGAAGGGCTCGCGCCGTTCCGTACATATAGCCGAGGGAGGCCAACCGTCGACCTCCACAATCACAGGTAATCATGACCCGTTTTTGCATGCAGGGACTCGTCAAATTGTGCAGCTACCGAGGCATCGTGGGGGAGCCCAGACGCCCACGTCCAATCAACCGCCATGCGGCGCACAAGGCCGCAGGCTATTGGGTCCCGCGGTGCTTCGCACTTGCCTCTTCGCTTCTCTGCTAAGCCAAGTCCAGGCGCGCCTTGGGCCTGGGGGCCACTGTCGGTGTTCTGGGAACGGGGGTACCTAGACTTGTCTGCCTGCGGCCTGCGGCATGGCTCAAGGAGTGGCCCAGTACGGCCCATCTTCATCAACACATGCTCAAGACCCTCGCGAGGGGCCAAGCATCACGGGGCGGATGACAAGAGGCTTCCTCAGGCACGGCCTCGTCAGGCTGGCTCGTGAGGAGGTGGAGAGATCAAGGCAGGGTAACTCACGAGGTGCCTGTGACGCAAGCCATGACGACCAAGGCGCAGGCGGGCGCCGGCCCTTGCAGAGTCCTTGTTTCCCCTTTGGTGCAAAGGGGGCAAGCACAGGCAAGGATATCAAGCAAAGGCAACCATTTCAGTGCAACAAGACCAAGACCAGCAGGACGGCAGAACGGAGGTCATCGTGGAGCCCAAGCCAGCGTCATCGTCAGGGTCTTTTGGCAGGCGAGCACCAACTTTAGTCAGGATAAGTGTACTAGATGTTCCCCTTCAAAATGGCCAATTGTTGGCGCCCTTCCCGCTCAATATTTGGGAAGAGGCCCGGGGCCTTCGCCTATAAATAGGACTAGCCAGCCACAGGGTAAGGAGAGATGGGATCAGATCCGCACCCAAGACAGAGAGAGAGAGAGGCGACTGAAGCCCCCTAGCAGTTCATCGTCTCAACCAAGAATAGACCCTCGCAAGGCTGTTCTTCCCTTGTACTGTTCCTCATCAGCCCTAGAGGCAATCCACACACCTCAAACTGGAGTAGGGTATTACACCACAATGGTGGCCTAAACCAGTATAAATCTTGTGTCCCTAGTGTTGTTATTCGTGTAGTCTAGATCCTAGCGAGGCGGTGAAACACGGGTAGGCTGAGGGTGTGATCTCCGCGTGCACCCCAGTGTTCGAACCTCAAGGGTCTGCCGGAACCTGAAATCCGACAAAAGCGTTTGATCTCATTGAGCTTACCGACCTCTCCACTCTTGCGGACTGTATGAACATGGTTGTCAGCTTCACCACGATGCATTGGAGAGTATCTTTCAGAAGCCTGAGCCCAACATGAGCCAGATGCTCAGTATGATGGAGTCACTGCCCCCAGATGCTGAGTATCCCAAGGAATTCCTTGTTGAAGACCTAGAGTATCTGCCCGCACTATCTATCATATCATTCGGCGAACTCTATGGCCCATCAAGGGGCATTCCTCCTCAGCAAAGCTTGAAGGTGCAATGAAGACATTGGTTTTCTACATACTCAATGGCAAAAGCTTCAACACTCAAGATTTCTTCATTCGTCAATTTGCTGCATTTGGGTCTGACACTTGTGGTCTGAAGTTCTATGCTCCTTGGATCATGCATCTGATCAAGCTCCATTCTGCAATTGACTATTAGCCCTCTGCTCGTAACCATCTCATATTTTTACCAGAGGTTGATATGTCCATTGAAGCCATTTATCCAAAGCCTGCCAAGGAAGCACTATATCTTCACAATATAGATCGTCAGAGCTTTTCCCAGCATTTTGAAGGTGTTCAAGTTGCTTCTCGTGTTCATCCACTGGCCGGCAACACTCACCGTGAATGTACTGAAGCCACATAAAGCACCATTGCTCCAAGAACTCGCAAACGATCCTATGTGCTCAATGACCATGAACTTCTTGTGGCTTTGCATCAGAAGCAGGATAAGCATCATTACTGGCAGCAGCGACAAATGCAAAACCTCTGGGTGGATATCAATCGCATTCGCAATCTTGCCCCCAAGAACGCCTTTGTCGCTCACGAAACTTGTCGGAGGACTTGGAAGGGTTTGACACTGCTCAGTGCTGAAGCTGATCTTCAAGACGATGTCTTCAACAAAAGATTCAAGTATTACTCCACTCCTCCCAGGAATGTTGTTTTACGTTGAACCCCGTCTCTTGAAGATTCAGAGTACTCTTCATTCGCAGCCGCAGTAAATGCCAGAGTTATTGATGAAGCCGATGATGCTACTTCACCACCGTCGACATCAGCGCTTATCAACACTGCACCGAGTTCTTCTGCACCACCAAACCTCAACGACGACCCTGCTGCTTCACCTACTCCTCATGGGAAGGAGTAGAGCCTATGTTTTCAAACCTTTTTGGTCCTTACTGACAAAAGGGGGATAAGCATAGGTTGATAGTCTTCAAGCGGGTCTTGATGGGTGGTTGCTATACTTTTGCCTAGTGCTTACAACTCTCGTTTTGCTACATTTGGTTCTTTGAGTTGTAACACTTAAACTTGATGGCCATCTGCTACTTTTCTGCTATTCTATGTGATGCAACGATAAATTCCACATATGCGATGACAAATCCCGCATGAACTCATTCCGCAGACATCCATTTTTCATTGTGCATGTCATTATTCATGTATATCTGTTCATGCATGATGTATTGTCTTCATACGGTGAAGAGGATCTCCACAAGTACAACCTACCATGTGCATTTACATTCCAACGCAAAACATTTATATGCACATCTTTAGGGGGAGCCTTTTTGCCATCTATGAAGACAATATCTTAATCCTTACAATTTCACATACTTTTATCCCCGTTGAAAACTTCAACCAGTTTGTCATCAATCACCAAAAAGGGGGAGATTGTAAGTGCATCTAGTGCTACCCCAAGTTGGTTTTGGAGTATTGACAACAAACCTGGTTGAGGGACTAATGTGTTTGTGAGAATTGCAGGATAACACAGGTAGTAGTCCCTCCTTGATTCGGTTTACCTACCGGAGATGACCTCTAAAAATGTGTGAAGACATTGAAGACAATGGTCGTCTGTGAAGATATTCACATTGAAGACTATGACACGAGAAGACATTGAGTGAAGACTATGGAGCGCGAAGACTTAGTTGTTTCGTTGTTTCCTTTTCTTCTTTGTTGAGTCATAGGAACCACCGCACTGTTAAGTGGGGTCCAAGTGAACAAAGTCATGTCAGATTTCGGGTTCCGGCAGACCCTTGAGGTTCGAACTCTGGGGTGCGCACGAAGATCTTTCCCCTACCAGCTCATGCGTCTAAGTCTCGCAAAGGATCTAGGCTAAAAATATGAACACACAAGGGACACGAGGTTCAGGCCGCGATTGTGGTGTAATACCCCACTCTAGTGTGTGGTGTGGTGGATTGCCTCAGGGAATGATGATAAGCAATACAAAGGGAGAACAGCCTCACGAGGGACTGTTCTTGAGCTGGTGTGATGAACTGCTTGGGAGACTTCAGTTGCTTCTCTCTAGTTTATGCGTCTTCTTGAGATATATGCTCGATGCCTCTACCCTATGGGTGGCTAGTCCTATTTATAGAGGGAAGCCCTGGGCCTCTTCAAAAAATAATGAGCGGGAAGGGTGCCAACAATTGGCCATTTTGAAGGGGAACATCTAGTACACTTATCCTGACTAAAGTTGGTCTTCGGCTGCCAAAGGCTCTGACGATGACGCCGCCCTGGGCTCCATGATGACCTCCATCCTGCCGTTCTGCTGGTCTTGGTCTTGTTGCACCAAAACGGTAACCTTTGCCCGATGCCTTGGCATGTGCTTGCCCCCTTTGCACCGAAGGGGAAACAAGGACACTGCGCAGGCCGGCGCTCGCCTGGCGCCCGCCTTGTCTCGATCGTCATGGCTTGCGTCATGGGCTCCTCACGAGGTACCCTGCCTTGATCTCTCCGCCTCCTTGCGAGCCTGCCTGAGGAGGATGCTCCTCAGGAAGCTTCCTGTCATCCGCCCCGCGAGGCTCGGCCCCTTGCGAGGGTCTTGAGCTTGAGCTGATGAAGCTGGGCTGCATTGGGCCCCCACTTGAGCCACGCCGCAGGCAGGCAAGTCTGGGGACCCCCGTTCCCAGAACACCGACAGTAGCCCCCTGGCCCAAGGCGCGCCCGGACTTGGCTTAGCAAAGAAGCGAAGGGGCAAGTGCGAAGCGCCGCGGGCCCCAATAGCCTGCGGCCTTGGGCACCGCGTGGCGATTGATTGGACGTGGGCGTCTCCGCTTCCCCACGACGCCTCGGCAACCGCACGACTTGACAAGTCCCTGCATGCAAAAATGGGTCATGATTACCTGTGATCGTGGAGGCCAGCGGTTGGCCTCCTTCGGCTATAAGTATGGCACGGTGCAAGCCATTCTAGTTCATCTCCCCCTGCTACTCCTTTCTCCTTCATCCTCGCCCTTGCTCCTCCTCACGCCGATGGCACCAATTCACCAGTTTTCTGCAAAAGAGAAGGGGAAGGCCCCCCGAGAGGGTCCCGACCCACTTCCGTCAAAGAAGCAGCTAGTCCTCTGCCGTCGAGATGAGGGCGCCTGGCAGGAGACGTCGAGGCCCTGGTACGAGCAGTCGCCGCCTGGATTCCCTCTGCCCTTGTACGCCCACATCGAGGGCCCTGGAGAAGAAGGTGCTGAGCAACACCGGCGATGCCGCCATCGACGCCGGCGCGTTACGGCGGTGCGCGTCGTTCCTCCTGGAGTCCATGCCGAGGACTCCTCTCGCGAGCTTGTGCTCCACGCCGCCATGCCTCCTCGATCTTGGATTCACCTTCCTCCCTCCCTCGCCTTCGAGATCCCATCGAGGGGGCCTCTCGAGCTCTGGCTGCAGCATGCTGACTGCAGCACCCCTGCGACCGGAGCGGAGGTCAAGGTTGTCGCTCCGGGCAAGGTCTACATGACCCGTGGCTGGGGCGAGATTGCCCGGGTCTGCAGGACAGGGGGCGCCCTCGCAATCCACCTCAAATACGATTGCGCCTCCCTGAGGTTCTTCAAGGTCTTCGACGCGGAAGGACGCCGGCTGGAATGCTGCCCCGAGAAAGGCGGCGGAGCATCGTCGTCGCGAGGACCAGGCTCGCCAGCCGCTTCCCCAGCAGCTCCTCAGGCGGCAGCGGAGGTGGCAGAGGGTCCAGGGACTCCACCGAGCTTCTTGCGACTCCGGAGACGAGCGACGACAGCTACGAGCCCCTGAGCTCGCGTCGCTCCCGGAGCAGGGTAGCTGCATCAGGCCGTCGACGGCTCTGATCTGGATGGAGTTGGCGCTGGTGCCTAACGGCCCATTGTTGATGATGGTGTCTCCCGCGGAGGTGCGCGTAGCTAGCGCTCCCTAGGATTAGCACCTTTTTCTCCCTGCGAGGAATCAAAGTACCACCCCGCGGGGTATGTAAGTCGCTGGCCATGTCTTTTGTAAATATTATATCCCTAGTATGAATCGATGCGAGATGCTTGTCCTGTCCTAGCTCGGCTCCCCCTTTCTTCCCTCACGAGGGCCTGGTGCTCTACGCTGACAGGTCCCGGTCCCTAGGCAGGCTTCAGCCGTCACTGGTATGCCAGGTCGCGATGCCGTGGTCAAGGCCAGGAGGTGAGCGGCCCAAGGTCCAGTAAGAGCCCCTGAGTCGCGATGCTCAGGAGGTCCCCTTTAGCGCTCAAGCAGCCTCCGCTGGGCAAGATAGGTAGGCAACGTTGCCGTGACAGAGCTGCACTAGGCGAGGGTTTAGTGCCGAGTTGAATCAGTTTTCGCGTGACTTATCTCGTAGGTTTGTAGTGGCCTTCGGCGAAGTGCCGAGCCTGCATGGCGGCAGCTGAGGTGTGGCTGGATTAGGCTCTTGTGAGCTTCTTCCCTCCCCCCGCTCTCTCCTTTAATGCTCTACGTCCTCAGGTCCCGACCCTCGAGCGAGCTCGCCGCTGGTATGACAGGTCGCGATGCCGTGGGTCAAGGCCAGGGGTGAGGGCTGGGGAGCCAGTAAGAGCCCATGAGTCGCGATGCTCAGGTACCCCCCATTTAACGCGTGAGCGGGTCGTGCCGGAGAGAAGGAGAGAAGGCTTGCGATGCCACCAGCGTTACTCCTGTAGCAGGTCCTGCATATCAATCACGAGGGGAAACAAGGTCTGTCGTTACGGTTGCCAGCCAACCATTGGTCGCTCCGAGGGAGTGAGTGGGGCACTGAGGGCCTGGTGAGGTGGCGCCTTGCGGGGCTGCCGCGGCCAGAGCTCAGCCACTCAGATTTTTCGGCGTTGCAGGGACGGACCCGTGCGCAAGTGCCGTGCCAGAGCAAGCGGCTCCAAAGGTAGGTGTCAGTCGAGCAGGCCATTAAGTCAAGCAGGTTAAGCATGAAGGAGCAAATCCATTTAGATAGATGTAGAAAAAGCAGACGCCACTGGGTCAGGCCCGAGCAACTTGGGGATAATGCAGCCCGAGGGGCGCCCCTAACAAGGTAGGTAAAGATCATAAGCAAAATGGATACATGCCGCAGGGATGGACCCACGCGACCTGGGAATGATGCAGCCCTGCGGGCGCTCCCAGCTGAAAACAGAACTTTGAAAGATGTCACCTGATACCGTTGCAAAGCGGGTGTCGGAGTAGTTGACGACGCATGGTGAAGAAGCCACCCCTCACGAGCTTCGGAGCCCTGAGCCTCGGGAGGCTCTAGGGGTCCGGGCGGCTCCTCAAGGTCCATCTCCATCTCCTCCAGGAACGCGCGGTGCCTGGCCACCTGAGCTTCCAGGATGCTCCTCATCAGGCGCTGCTGGGCAACAGCAGCGTTTGGAAGGCCGAAGGGTATGCGAACGTAGCTGTGAGGTGGACCCTCACAACACCCCACGCGTGAAGGCCAGAGGCGCTCCTGAGACGCGGCTCGGTTGAGCCCTGGTACGTCGATGCAGACGCGCAGCCCACTATCCTCGCCAGGATATGGGGCCACGGCGGGCAAGCGGCGGCTGCCGCGCATGACTCTTGACTCCTGTAGCTCCTTAATGTTCCTCACGATGAACTCCTGAGGGTTTGACTCTCCTTGCCTCATGCCTTCCTGAGGGAAACGTGCCTTGAAGCACGCCTCCAAGTGGTGCCCGAGCGCCTCCCTCGCGACCTTGGCAAAGTCGGTGGCTCTCCAAGAAAGAGCCCCCGAGCCCTGCCCGAGGAGGGCGCCGGGCACGCCTTCCTATGCGACAGAGGCTGGCGCCCCTTGAACGGGCGCGGATCCTGACGCAACTCCTCCGGAGGTGCCTGCCTCGCGAGTGTTCGGGCCAAGTGAAGCCTTCTTCTTCTTAGGGATCGTCTCTGGAAGCCTCCCGCTCCTGTTATCTGGGTCTTCGATTGCCGCGGCTTGGAAGGCACGCTCAAGAGAACACACTGCATCCCTTTCCTCACAAGGCACTGTGATGATTCTACCGCTTCCTGGCATCTTGAGGACATTGTAGCCATGGTGAGTCACTGCCATGAACTTGGCCAGAGCAGGGTACCCGAGGATGACATTGTATGGCAGGCGAATGTGGGCGACATCGAAGTAAATGAGCTCGGTGCGGTAGCTGTTGCGCTGCCCAAAGGTGACAGGAAGGCGGACTTGCCCTATCGGAACGGTGGAACCATCAGTGATTCCTGAGAAAGGCTTGGTTGGCAGAAGCTGATCATACGACACTTGGAGATTGTTGAACGTCTCGACGGACAGGACATTGAGTCCTGCTCCGCCATCGATGAGGTTCCTGGTGACTTGCACATTGCTGATGACTAGGGAGCAAAGCATCGGGAGGACTCCGGCCGTTGCTGCGCACTTGAGATGATCCGCTGAGCTGAACATGATAGCGCACGCTGACCACCTGTGAGGGCGCATGGTCTCAAGCTTGGGGAGGACTGCATTCACCTCGCGAGCAAACTGCTTGAAGATGCGCTGAGAGGGTGAGGCGTGAGCGCCACCCAAGATGCAAGCGATTGCGCACGGCTCCTGGAAGCCCCGAGCCCCCTCGTCCTGGTGATGGTCTTCATTTCTCCTTGGTGGTGGTGGCAGAGGAAGGAGGCCTGCCTTGCCTTGAGGGCGGTCCTCACGGGGCTGATCCCTCCAACCTCCTTCACGAGGCTGGTCCTGCCAGCAGTCCTCGCGAGGTCGGTCACGCCACCCTTGGCGAGGGCCACGGTCTTCCCATCATCCTCCACCTCTTCCTCCTCCTCGGCCATAGCCCCGGTCGTTACGGTCGAGACGTCGGCCGATACGCCCATCTCGCATGACCCTGAGCTCTTGACATTCATTGGTGTTGTGAGTGTGGAGGTCATGGTACACGCAGTACCGGCTGCCCTTGGATGACTCAGGATGATCCCTGCCTTGCTTGGTGTCTGGCTCTGCTGCGAGCACAACAGCCCCCTTGCGCTTCATGTCCTTGACCTTGGGCTTCTTCTCTTCTGGGTCGGCAGCCGGAAGCTCGAGGAGGGAGAGGCGCCCTTCCTCAGCCCTGGTGCACTTGGTCGCCAAGTTGAACAGCTCCAGTGATGTGCACAGGTCTTCATGGATTGCTAGCTCCTCTTTCATCTTGATGTCACGCACGCCATCGGAGAAGGCTGAGATGATGGCCTCCTCAGTTACCCTGGGGATCTTGAGGCGGGCGTTGTTGAAGCGCTGGATGTACTTCTGCAGTGTCTCTCCTGGCTGTTGCTTGATGCGACGCAGGTCACTCATGGCCAGGGGCCGGTCGCGAGTACCTTGGAAGTTGGCGATGAAGCGGGTGCGCATCTCGTCCCAGGAGGAGATCGTGCCAGGAGCCAGGTTCAGGAGCCAGGTGCGGGTACCGTCCTTGAGCGCCATGGGAAACCAATTCGCCATGACCTTTTCGTCCCCGTTGGCGGCTTCGATGCCCAGCTCGTAGAGCTGGAGGAACTCCGCGAGGTCTGCAGTGCCATCGTAGCGAGGAGGCAGGTCCAGCTTGAACTTGCCGGGCCATGAGACGCTACGCAGATTAGAGGTGAAGGCGCGGCAGCCTGCAGTGGCCACCGGAGCTCTCTGCTGATGAGGGGCTTGCTCCTGGGGATTCCCGCGCACCGCTGCCTGGAGCAGCGCGGGGTCTTGATGTGGCGGTGCAGGGATGCGGTCACGGCGCTCTAGTGCTGGGAGCACGCGGGCACCTTCTTGGGGACGAGGGATTTCCTGGCAGCTCCTTTCTTGTCGCGCAGGCGCCGGACGCGAAGGGTCTCGTCCTGGGGCCGCGCCTTGGGGCCAGGGCACCTTCTTGGGGAGGAGGTTGTGGAGGCACCTCCTGCTCCTTGCCTCCTGCGCAGGATGGAGGGCGAGGCAGCGAGAGGGGCGGCATGGGAGAGCCCCCGGCGGCGTTGACAAGCTCGGTGATGCGGGCGAGCCAGTCCTCGTAGAGGTCGTCGACGGGACGGTAGTGTAGGAGCTCACGCGCTAGGAGCAGTGCGGCGTGCGCGTCCGTGGGGGCGCGACGGGCATGGGACGACGAACCAGCTGGGGTTAGTGACGGGGTGGCGGTGTGGCCATCACGCTGCACTGAAGGATGCAGGGACGAGGCCTGCTGCTCGTTCCCCGCTGGGTCGGTGGCGGCGTTGGCGGCGGGCGACGGGGAACGACGAGGGCGACCGCCGATGGGCGCCGTCTGGGCGACGCGGGTGGCGAGAGAAGCTCGACGCTCGGCGCGAGCTCGGCGAGCGTTAGCCATGGACACGGCGGAAGATCACACGCGACTAGCGGAAGAAAGATTCCGGCGCACCCCTACCCGGCGCGCCAAATGTCAGATTTCGGGTTCTGGCAAACCCTTGAGGTTCGAACTCTGGGGTGCGCACGAAGATCTTTCCCCTACCAGCTCACGCGTCTAAGTCTCGCAAATGATCTAGGCTAAAAAGATGAACACACAAGGGACACGAGATTTATACTGGTTCAGGACACCATTTTGGTGTAATACCCTACTCCAGTGTGTGGTGTGGTGGATTACCTCAAGGCCTGATGATGAACAATACAAAGGGAGAACAACCTCGCGAGGGACTGTTCTTGAGCTGGTGCGATGAGCTGCTTGGGAGAGTTCAGTTGCTTCTCTCTAGTTTATGCGTCTTCTTGAGATATATGCTCGATGCCTCTACCCTGTGGGTGGCTAGCCCTATTTATAGAGGGAAGCCCTGGACCCCTTCCCAAATAATGAGCTGGAAGGGCGCCAAGAATTGGCCATTTTGAAGGGGAACATCTAGTACACTTATCCTGACTAAAGTTGGTCTTCGGCTGCCAAAGGCTCTAACGATGACGCCGCCCTGGGCTCCACGATGACCTCCATCCTGCCGTTCTGCTGGTCTTGGTCTTGTTGCACCAAAATGGAAACCTCTTCCCGATGCCTTGGCCTGTGCTTGCCCCCTTTGCACCAAAGGGAAAACAAGGACACTACGCACGCCGGCACCCGCCTGGCGCCCGCCTGGTCTCGATCGTCATGGCTTGCGTCACGGGCTCCTCGCGAGGTACCCTGCCTCTATAATCTCCGCCTCCTTGTGATCCTGCCTAAGGAGGCTGCTCTTGAGGAAGCTTCCTGTCATCCGCCCCGCGAGGCTCGGCCGCTCGGGAGGGTCTTGAGCTTGAGCTGATGAAGCTAGGCCGCATTGGGCCCCCACTCGAGCCACGCCGCAGGCCGCAGGCAGGCAAGTCTGGGGACCCCCGTTCCCAGAACGCCAACAAGTCAGAGTGACTGAAGTGATGCTCAAACCAAATCCTATGTCTTCGAGCGAAGATAATGAGAGCAAATCTTATCATGTGTTGGATAAGTCAGCTTTTCTTGTAGCCCAAGTCAAGCTGCCGCGTGTGTTTGAAATCTGACCGTTGCGACACGTGTTAGTTCCTTAGTGACCTAGGGTCATTTCGGACATATGCAGTCGGGTTGCCCAGTGGCTATAAATAGCCCACCCCCTACACCATAAATTGGTGGCTGCTCAGAGTTAGTACACGGCTTTTGTCGTTTTAGAGCAACCCACCGCCGAAGCTTTCGAGAGAGACTCCTTGCGAGGACAAAGCCCAAACCACCCAGAGCCCAAAGAGTGTTTGGCATCACTGAAGTCTTTCTGTCCGCGTGATCTGAAGACTTGTTACACTTGAGGACTGTGAATCCTCCAGCCGGTTAGGCATCGAGTTCTGAGCATCCAAGAGCCGTTGTGGATTGCCGGTGAATGAAGTCTGTGAAGGTTCAGAAGTCTACATTGAAGACTTACCAGAGTGATTGGGCGGGGACTAGGTGTCCTTAGCTCAAGGGGAATAAGGTGAAGATGCGGTCTTCTGAGTTGAATCTCAGCCTCCCTAACCAGACGTATAGTTGTCACAGCAACTGGAACTGGTCGAACAAATCCCTGTCCTTCTGAAGCCACTGGTTCTATCTCTTACCTCTCTTTACTTACAGTTTGTCTTCATGAAGTCATTGCCTGCTTGCATTATCTGTTTGACTTCACTGTGTGACTATCTATTCTGATTGGCTTCATACTATCTTCCATCCTGATCTTTACTACCTAGCTGCTATTAGTCATCGTGCTTTCACTATATTGAATACTTGACTATGGCTCGCCTAGTGTAGTCTACCTTCCGCTGCATTCGAATAGTGTTGTTTATATTATTTGTCTTCGAAACTCCCATGTTTTGAAGACTTTCATAAAAATCGCCTATTCACCCCCCTCTAGTCGATAACTAGCCCTTTCAAGACCAGTCCCGCTCAGGAAGGATTTGAACCACCATGCCTAAAATGCATTGAGCGTGATAATGCTGCTTCTGTTGCTGAATGTTCTACTGTTGCTACTGTTGCAATATCTTCAACTGCTGATGTGGTAACTAACCCCTCTGCTGAGGATACCACTACTATTGCTGATGGGAATGCCAGGTTGAAGACACTGCTTGAGAGAGGGATGTACAAAAGTCTCAAAGGGCATCAGACATTATGTGATGTCCTCAAAAAGCAGATTCTGAACCGAAACCCTAGGAAACAGGGTGTTGGGTTCGAGAGGAAAATCAATGTTGATGGGTCGTATTGGAAGCCTGAGCAATACCCCAAAACCACATGGGTTGCTGCAAAGGAACCTTCAGTTGATCCATCCACCTTATCTGGTTTCACTTGTGCTAACCCTATTATCATTGATGAATCCTTTGATGCAAACTATAAAATCTTTAAGAATCAGAATGGTGAAGTGTTTGCCAGGTATATTGGTACTAACTGCAGGAATGGGACACCTATGAAGAAGATATGGTTCCCAAAAGTTGTCTTGAGAATCTTCTAGTGAATGTCATCATGACACCACTTGTGAAGAAGACAAATCCCATACCAAAGACTTCATATGGTCCAAAAGCTTCATACAGACCGAGGACTCATCTGAGTCACCCTAATGTCAATGTTTTGCAGGGAAATCATACTCAGACCCATGAATATGAGCGTGTTTCCTCAAACTGCTATGTTCATAGAACAAACAATTTTTTAGCTTATTCCTATGAGTATAATTCACCTCCTGCAAGGCTATTTACTAGGGCCCCAAAGCCGAAGTTCTTAGATGCTGCACTTAGACTCATTGATTCTAAGCCACCCCTGAAAATGTGGGTGGTTAAGAAAACTTAACTCTCTTTTGCAGGGAAAGGTCTCCAGCCGGAAATCAAAGGCGTCCAAAACTAATGCTGGGCACCTTAAACATCTTGTGGGGCGCAAGATAAAATGCCCAAATACTTCGTTCCTGGATTCCTTGATACTCACCCCATCTATCCTAACTGTCGGATTTCGGGTTCCGGCAGACCCTTGAGGTTCGAACACTGGGGTGCGCGTGGAGATCGAACCCCCAGCCTACCCATGTTTCACCGCCTCGCGTGGATCTAAACTACTCGAAGGACAATGCAAGTGACACAAGGTTTATACTGATTCAGGCCACCATTGTGGTGTAATACCCTACTCCAGTTTGTGGTGTGTGGATTGCCTCTGGGGCTGATGAGGAACAGTACAAGGGAAGAACAGCCTCGCGAGGGTCTATTCTCGGTTGGGACGATGAACTGCTAGGGGAGTTCAGACACCTCTCTCTCTCTCTGGTTGATCTCTAGATGCCTCTACCTTGTGGGTGGCTAGTCCTATTTATAGGCGAAGGCCTCGGTCCTCTTCCCAAATATTGAGTGGGAAGGGCGCCAACAATTGGCCAATTTGAAGGGGAACATCTAGTACACTTATCCTGACTAAAGTTGGTCATCGCCTGCCAAAAGACCCTGACGATGACGCTTGCTTGGGCTCCACAATGACCTCCGCTCTGCCGTCCTGCTGGTCTTGGTCTTGTTGCACCGAAATGGTTGCCTTTTCTTGATACCCTTGCATGCACTTGCCCCCTTTGCACCAAAGGGGAAATAAGGACTCTGCACAGGCCGGCGCCCACCTGGCACCTGTCTGCGCCTTGGTCGTCATGGCTTGCATCACGGGCACCTCGTGAGGTACCCCGCCTTGATTTCTCCGCCTCCTCGTGAGCCAGCCTGACGAGGCCGTGCCTAAGGAAGCCTCCTATCGTCCGTCCCGCGAGGCTTGGCCCCTCGCGAGGGTCTTGAGCATGTGTTGATGAAGATGGGCCGTACTGGGCCACTCCTTGAGCCACGCCGCAGGCCGCAGGCAGGAAAGCCTGGGTACCCCCGTTCCTAGATTGCTGACAGTAGCCCCCGGGCCCAAGGAGCGCTTGGGCTTGGCTTAGAAGAGAAGCGAAGAGGCAAGTGCGAAGCGCCGCGGGCCCTAATAGCCTGTGGCCTTGGGCGCCGCGTGGCGGTTGATTGGATGTGGGCGTCCTGGCTTCCCCATGACGCCTCGGCAACCGCATGATTTGTCAAGTCCCTGCATGCAAAATGGGTCATAATTACTTGTGATCGTGGAGGCCGCCGGTTGGCCTCCCTCAGCTATATGTACGGAACGTCGCGAGCCACTCCGGTTCATCCCTCCTTGCTACCCTCTGTCTTCTTCTTGGCTGCTTGCCATCCCCATGGTTCCACCGAAGAGGTTCTCGGCCGCGGAGAAAGGGAAGGCTCGCCAGGAAGGGCCCAGTTCCCCTCCGACCAAGCGCGGCCAGGGCCGCCCTCGCAAGCACCCTGCTGTCCCTGCTGCGGCTTCCCAGGGTCGTGGAAGCAGCCCTCTACGCGGTGGTGGGTGTCCAGCTGCCACCGAGAGGTACGCTGAGGCTATACGACCCCCAAGGCCGCGCTTCCGCTCGGCAGAGGTGCTGCCAGAGTTCGTCGTGTGGTCGGCGGACCCGACCGGCACCTGGCTTCAGCTTCCCCGTTTCTTCATAGGTGAGCTTCCGGCTGGTGCTCCAGGCGGCCTTTGGCTCCAAGCAGATGGTTGTTGCAGCAGGTCCTCTTGGGCTACCCTGGAGGTCTCCACCGCCGGGGAGGCAGTCTTGACCCGTGGTTGGCAAACATTTGCCCGCGCGCGTGGCCTGCGCCGACGTTGCACTCTGCACTTCAAGTTTGATGGTGACGCCACCCTCTACGTGAGGGTGTTCGGGGAAGACGGCCGCTGTGCCAGTTGTTGTCCTGAAGATGATGACCGTAGTCGTGCACCCAGCCCCGACGTTGGTCAGGGTGAAGGGGGCGAAGGGCGCACGGGCAGCGGGGCCCGAGATCCGCCAAGCTACGGCGACTCCCCTTTGGGTAGCAGCTCCTCCAGCGGTGGTCGCGACCAGCCTCCTCGTCGTCGTCCTCGTCTGGGAGAGGGCAGTGGGTCGGCCCGCCGCCGTGCTCTGGTGAAGTGGGAGGCGGAATCCAGCTGAGCTTCGGAGGCAGTACGAGCCTTCGCTGAGAGCTGGCGCCGAGCAAGTCGCCCCCCTTTTGCTTTCCTTCCTTTCCCGCGAAAAGAATGTAATCCGTTGCCCCGCGGGGCGTGCTGAACTGTTGCTGTTTTAATTGGTGCATTGTTTCTACTGCTTATGTGCCATGTTTTCATTTTGTGCGTCTATGCGTGAGAACCACTTATCTTGGGGGGGCTCGTCGCGGTCCTCGCCTCCCGAGGCTGGTGCCTCGTCCTGCGCCTTGTGCCCTGCAGAGTTTAGTCAGCAGGGGTAGTCCCCAACCTTGGTAGTGAGGGGAACCAACCCAGGCCCCGCGATCGTGTCGTGATGCCCGTGGGGCACAGACTGGGAGGGGTGCTCCCGTAGCAGACTCGAACAGGGAAGATCCAAATTGCTGGGCAGAAAATGCTCGCGAGGGTGCCCACGCTCCCCCCTCGCGAGACTTTGCGCGGGAGAAAATGAAATGAATAAGCAAAACGGAAGAGTCGCGAGCTTGAAACGGCAACAACTTTGGAAAAAACTTCAAATAGGAACAAACATGCCAACTGCGGGAAGCAAATGAAAAAGGCCGCGTCCGGCACCTAGTCTAGTCTTCGACGTATTCTCACCAGCGCGGAGCTAAGTGCTGCCACTGGGCGTGGGCGGGAGCCCCCGAGGCCCGAGGGCAGCACTCCGGAGACTCCAACGCGTGTACAGCCCCACTCATTATTACGTGAGAGTGTCACGGGCGGCGAGCTTCACAGGCGTTTGCCTTCTTCACAGGCACCGGGACTTTTCCAAAACACAACTTCTTCACAGGCGTTCGCCTTCTACATAGGCACGGGCCTTTTCCACAACACAACAACTTCACAGGCGTTTGCCTTCTTCACAGGCACCGGGGCTTTTCCAAAACATAGCAACTTCACAGGCATTCGCCTTCTTCACAGGCACCGGGCCTTTTCCAAAACACAACAACTTCATAGGCGTTCGCCTTCTTCACAGGAACCAGGCCTTTTTAGGGGTAAAACCTTCGGAGGTGTTGGATGTTCCACGCGTTCTGGATGGGCACTCCCTCCTGGGTCTCCAAGCGTGCAGAGCCGGGCCTAGAAACATGAACAGCCTTGAACGGGCCCTCCCACATGGGAGAGAGCTTATGCAGCCCCTCCCTTGAGAGAACCCGTCTGAGTACGAGGTCCCCTACCTCGAGAGTCTTGGGGCGGATGTTGCGGCAGTGGTATCGCCGCAGCGCTTGTTGGTACCTCGCCGCCGGCAGGGCGGCTTCCCGGCGATGCTCCTCCCCCAGCAAGAGATCCGTCCCCCGCATGGCGTCCTGCTGCGCTTCGTCGAACGCTAGGACCCGCACGGAACAAGATCTGACCTCGTGAGGGAGAACGACTTCAGCTCCGTAGACCAGAAAGAACGGGGTCTCGCCAGTCGGCTTGGTTGCGGTCGTGCGGATTGACCACAGCACGAACTGGAGCTCGTCGTACCAGCCCCTGCCACAGGCCTCCAACTTCTTCTTGAAGGTTCTGGTCTTGAGGCCCCTCAGGACCTCTGCGTTGGCTCGCTCAGCCCGACCGTTGCTGCGCGGGTGCACCACCGAACCGTAGCATATCTGCATTCCAAGGTTAGCACAGTATGTTTTGAAGAGGTTACTGGTGAACTGCGAACCGTTGTCGGTGATGATGCGGTTCGGCACCCCGAATCGGACGAGGCCCTTGATGAACTTGACCGCGGAGCCTGCGGGGATGGTGCGGACAACTTCCACCTGAGCCCACTTGGTGAACTTGTCCACGACAACATAGAGGTAGCGGTAGCCCCCTGGCGCCCGAGGGAACATGCCTAGGATATCCAGTCCCCAGACTGCGAAGGGCCACGAGAGGGGTATAGTCTGTAGACCTCCCGCCGGCTGATGGATCTACTTGGCATGGAATTGACAGGCCTCACAGGCTCTTACCAGTTCTGCAACGTCATTGAGTGCTGTGGGCCAATAGAACCCGCTGCGGAACGCCTTGCCGACGAGGGTTCATGATGACGAGTGATGCCCACAGTCGCCATCGTGTATGTCTGCTAGTAGCTCCTTCCCCTGCTCCCTGGAAATGCAACGCAGGGACACATCATTCGATCGTCTTCGGTGGAGCTCCCCATCCTTAAGGCAGTATGCTATGGCCTGCCGTGCCACACGCTCTGCTTCCTCCTCCTTTTCTGGCAAAGTGCCTCGCGTCAGGTAACTCCTGAGCTCCGTGATCCAGCACCCCTCCTGAGGTTCCAGCGCCAGGAGCAGACGCGCTCCTGATGCCGGGCCGCAGACCAGGGCTCCCGAGGCAGGCGGCTGGGGGAGCTCCCCTCGGGGCTGCGCCGTGCTTGATAGCGATGGCGTCGCCGAGGGCTTAAAGAGCCACTCCTCGAAGACGCCAGGCTCCTGAGGTAACCGCCTGGATGCCCTTTTCGCGATGTCATCAACCTCTTGATTGGTGCCATGAGGCACATGCTGCAACTCCAGCCCCCAAAACTGCTTCTCCATCCTGCGGACCTCTGCAAGGTAGGCTTCCATGTGCTCGTCCTTTGGTTCGTATACTTTGTTGGAGAAGTTGACAAGGAGCTGCGAATCACCCTTGATGGTGAGGCGCTTCACCCCCAGGGCGACTGCGGCCTTCAGGCCTGCTATCAGGCCTTCGTATTCTGCTATGTTGTTGGAGACCTTTTCCCCATGCTGAAAACAGAGTTGCACGGTGTAGTAGAGCTTGTCTTGAGTGGGGGATACAAGGACCGCACCAGCCCCTGCGCCGTGTCAGGAGAACGCCCCATCGAAGTACATGACCCATCCGTCCGGTGCCTCGCTCCCTGGGGAGAGCGATCGATCCTCCCCAGCCTCGAGGCCTGGTGCCTCTGCCCATTCCTCCACGAAGTGCGCAAGCGCTGCCCCTTTGATGACTCTGGTTGTGCTGAATTCTATCTGAAATGCCTGCAGCTCGATGTTCCACTCAGCGACTCTTCCAGCTGAGTTGGGGCTCCTGAGCACCCTTTCCAAGGGGTATGCTGAGACAACCTTGATGGAATGGCCTTGGAAATAGTACCGCAACTTGCACGAGGCCACCAATAGCACGAGGAGGAGCTTCTGGGGCATGGGGTACCGTGACCTTGCATCCCGCAATACCGTGCTGACGACGTATACTGGGTGCTCGACTAGGTTGGGAGTGCTGGTGCCACTAGCATCCTCCGGAGGCTGGGGCACCTCCTGAGACAACAGAGCCCTTGGCGACTGGTCGCCTGGGTGAGGGGCCTCTTCTGTTTTGGATGTGCTTCCCTTCCGTGGCTGGTCTGCCTTGGCTGCAGCTGTGGTCGCTGTGAGGCCCTCTCGGCCCTGCTTCGCTTTAACCCGGACGGTTGCTGCGGCCTTGGTCCTACGCTCCTCCCTGATAGCCACCAGGGTTGCGCTGGCAGAGTAGGGGGTGGCCGCAAGGTAGAGCACCAGGGGTTCCTGAGGGCGCGTTGCCACCATCATCGGGGGGCTGGTCAAGTACCTCTTGAGATCCTGGAACGCCTTGTCGGCCTCTTCAGTCCATTCAAAGGGGCCCTTTTTCTTCATCAGCTTGAAGAAGGGCAGCGCTCTCTCCCCCAGCTTGGAGATGAAACGCCCTAGTGCGGTCACGCGCCCGGTGAGCTTCTGCATCTCTCTGAGGGTCTTCGGCGGGCTCATGTCCTTGACTGCTTTTACCTTTTCAGGGTTGGCCTCGATGCCCCAGTGGGATACTAGGAAACCCAGGAGCTTGCCCGAGGGGACCCCAAACACACACTTCTCCGGGTTGAGCCGCAGGTCCACCTTGTTGAGGCTCGCGAAGGTTTCCTCCAAGTCCTGTATTAGAGTTCTTGCCTCTCGGGATTTTACCACAATGTCATCAACATAAGCCTCCGCATTCCTCCCGAGCTGCCGACCCAAGGCGATGTGCATCAGCCGCTGAAAGGTCGCACCAGCATTGCACAACCCGAATGTCATGCACGTATAGCAGTAAACCCCGCACGGGGTCAGGAAGGCCATCTTTTCCACATCTTCTACTGCCATCTTGATCTGGTGGTAGCCGGAGAAGGCATCCAGGAAACACAATAAGTCGCACTCGGCGGTGGAGTCGACGATCTGGTCGATGCGAGGGAGAGGGAACGGATCCTGCGGGCAGGCCTTGTTGAGGTTGGTGAAGTCGACACACATGCCTTCCTTTCCCCCCTTCTTCGGTACGACCACAAGGTTAGCCAGCCAGTCTGGGTAGCGGACCTCGCGAATGACCCCCGCCGCTTCCAACTTGCGGGTCTCTTGGACGATGAAAGCTTGCTTTTCTGTGGACTGCCGTCTTGCCTTCTGCTTCACTAGGCGCACATTGGGGCACACATTGAGGTGATGCCTGATTACGCCCCTCGGGACCCCTGCTAGCTGATCAGGTTCCCACGCGAATACCTTCTTGTTCGCGCGCAGGAATTTCACCAAAGCTTCCTCCTGTTCGGGCTCGAGGTTGGCGCCTATGGTGAAGGTGGCATTGGTGGATCCGTCCTCGTCAACCAGTACCTGCTTGGTTTCCGCCTTGTCCTGAGTGAATAGCTGCCTCTTCTTGGCCGGTGCGCCCCCCTTGGGCTCAGAGGCGTCCGAGTCGACGGGCTGTGCCGCCGCCGCGGCCTTGAAAACGAGCTTGAGCGCTTGCAACGCGTTCCCGCTGTCCCCAGACATGGCGAGGACGCCGCTACTCCCAGGCATCTTCATGAGGTTGTATGCCAGGTGAGATGCGGCCATGAACCGGGCTAGCGCCGGGTAGCCCAGGATGGCATTGTATGGGAGGCCGATGGGGGCGATGTCGAAGTCAATTAGCTCCGTGCGGAAGTTGTCATAGGTGCCGAAGGTCACCAGAAGGCGGATCTGCCCTAGGAGCCGAGGTAGCTACCTCCAATGCCCAAGAAGGGCTTGCTGGGCTGCAGCCATTCCAATGGTACGTGGAGAAGGCTGAAGGCCTCCACGGAGGGCATGCTGAGGCCAGCGCCGCCATCGGTGAGGGTCTTGGTGACCGCCACGTTGCAGATGGTGGGGGTGCATAACATTGGGAGCACGCCCGAGTAGGCCGAGTTGGAGGGGTGATCATCTGAGCTGAAGGCCAGATCAGATTTAGGTGCCGTCCAACCCGGAGGCGCCCCGCGCGGCACAAGGGCGGCCCTGATCTGGCGGACGAACGGCTTGATGTGGTGGCCTAAAGGTGGTGCCTGCGATCCACCCAGGAGGGCTGCGACGACAGGGGCACCGGTGCAGCATGATGGGCGAGGAAGAGGTTGCGCAACTCCTCCCAGGAGGCCACAGAAGCCGCCGACAGGTGGAGCAGCCACATGCGCGGGACGCCGATGAGGGCCATGGGCAGCCAGTTAGCCATGACCCTGTCATCGCCTCCGGCCTTGAGGACGGCTTCTTCATATGCCAGCAGGAAGGCCAGCGGATCGGCCACGCCGTCGTAGCGCGGCGGCATGTCCGGCATGAACTTGTTCGGCCACTGCACCTGTTGCAAGGCGGGGGCCAGGGCTCGAAGCCCCCTGGTTCCCGCACCGGCGTCGACAGCCGGAGCGGGCAGTGTGTTCGCCGCCATGAGGGCGGAGCGTGGTGCTGATGGGGAACGGGTCGATTGAAGGGAGAGCTCCGGCGCACCCCTACTTGGCGTGCCAAATGTCGGATTTCGGGTTCCGGCAGACCCTTGAGGTTCGAACACTGGGGTGCGCGCGGAGATCAAACCCCCAGCCTACCCATGTTTCACCGCCTCGCGTGGATCTAAACTACTCGAAGGACAACGCAAGTGACACAAGGTTTATACTGGTTCAGGCCACCATTGTGGTGTAATACCCTACTCCAGTTTGTGGTGTGTGGATTGCGTCTGGGGCTGATGAGGAACAGTACAAGGGAAGAACAGCCTCGCGAGGGTCTGTTCTCGGTTGGGACGATGAACTGCTAGGGGAGTTCAGTCACCTCTCTCTCTCTCTCTCTCTCTCTCTCTCTCTGGTTGATCTCTAGATGCCTCTACCTTGTGGGTGGCTAGTCCTATTTATAGGCGAAGGCCCCGGGCCTCTTCCCAAATACTAAGCGGGAAGGGCGCCAACAATTGGCCAATTTGAAGGGGAACATCTAGTACACTTATCCTAACTAAAGTTGGTCCTCGCCTGCCAAAAGACCCTGACGATGACGCTTGCTTGGGCTCCACGATGACCTCCACTCTATCGTCCTGCTGGTCTTGGTCTTGTTGCACCGAAATGGTTGCCTTTGCTTGATACCCTTGCCTGCGCTTGCCCCCTTTGCACCAAAGGGGAAACAAGGACTCTGCACAGGCCGGCGCCCGCCTGGCGCCCGCCTGCGCCTTGGTCATCATGGCTTGCGTCACGGGCACCTCGTGAGGTACCCCGCCTTGATCTCTCCGCCTCCTCGTGAGCCGACATGACGAGGACGTGCCTGAGGAAGCCTCCTGTCGTCTGCCCCGCGAGGCTTGGCCCCTTGCGAGGGTGTTGAGCATGTGTTGATGAAGATGGCCGTACTGGGCCACTCCTTGAGCAACGCCACAGGCCGCAGGCAGGCAAGTCTGGGTACCCTCGTTCCCAGAACACCGACACTAACCAAGATCTGAATTTTCATGTTCCACTTGTTCGTCAAATGTTTATGCTTCAAAACTCGCTTGGTGAAGCCTATCCCCCAAACTGCACTGTATGCTATGACACCTCGTACTTCAGAATGGATTATGGATAGTGGATGCACTAACCACATGACGGTCGATCGAAGTCTTCTGGTGGATTCAACGCTACGTCCATCAGATAGAAGTCACATCACATTTGCTGACACTGGTAAAAGCAAGGTATTGGGTCTAGGCAGAGTTGCAATATCAAGGGATCAACACATGGATAAAGTGATGCTTGTTGAATCCCTTGGTTTCGACTTAATGTCTGTCTCAATGCTTTGTGACTTAAACATGATTGTGCTATTTGGAAAATATCGATTGCTTGTACTAATGGAATCTGACAAGTCTCTAGTCTTTGAAGGGTATCGGAAAGACGATCTATATATGGTAGATTTCTCAGCAGGACCACAGATGGCCATATGTCTTCTAGCAAAGGCTTCTGAATGCTGGCTCTGGCATTGAAGTCTAGGACATGCTGGCATGAAGAACTTGCACACTCTCACGAAGAAGAAGCATGTCGTGGGCATCGAAGGCGTCAAGTTTAAGAAGGACCATCTGTGTGGCGCCTGCGAAGCTGGAAAGATGACTAGGGCCAATCATCCCTCGAAGACAATCATGACTACATCTCAACCCTTCAAGCTACTTCACATGGACCTATTCGGCCCTACTCACTACTCTACTCTCACTGCTACCGCTTGCCTCTATGGCTTCGTCATTGTTGATGATTACTTTAGATATACTTGGGTGCATATAATCCTCTACAATACTGAAGTGCAGGATGTCTTCAGACGCTTTGCCAACCGTGCCATGACGAACTATGGCGTCAAGATCAAGCACATCAGAAGCGACAACGGCACTGAGTTCAAGAACACTAGCCTTGACCTCTATCTGGATACACTTGGTATCACTCATGAGTTCTCTGCTCCTTATATACCTCATTAGAATGGCATCACCGGGCGCAAGAATAGAACTCTCGTTGAGATGGCTCGAACGATGCTTGATGAGTACAAGACTCTGCGGAAGTTCTGGCCTGAAGCTATTTACACTGCTTGCCACATCATCAACCATGTTTATCTTCACAAGATTCTGAAGAAAACATGCTATGAGCTCCTAACTGGTAAGAAGCCAAATGTAAGCTACTTCAGAGTATTTGGTGCTAGGTGCTGGATCAAGGATCCACATCACACTTCAAAATTTGCACCGAAAGCACATGAAGGTTTTATGCTTGGTTATGGAAAGGATTCACACTCCTACAGAGTCTTCAACCTCTTTCACTATAAAGTGGTTGAAACTGTGGATGTGCGGTTCGATGAGACTAACGGCTCGCAAAGAGAGCAACTGCCAAATGTGCTAGATGAAGTACCTCCAAGTGAATCAATCAAGCAGATGGGAATTGGAGAAATTATACCGTTTGAGAATCATGCTGAAGAAGAGCTTATCATTCCGGCACCTAATCAATCTGAAGATAATGCTCAGCCTGAAGACAATCCCCCAACTGATGACATTGATCGGCAAGAGCAAAATCTTCGTCCTGTTCATCCTCATGTTGCAAATGAAATTCAGATTGAGAAGATAATTGATAGCTTGAATGCACCTGGTCCACTCGCTCGTTCAAAAGAAACTGAAAGAGCAACACAGCTAACCAACTTCTGTGGGCATTTTGCATTTGTCTCAATATCTGAACCCAAGAAAGTTGATGAAGCTTTCATGGAACCTGAATGGATTCAAGCTATGCAAGAAGAGCTTCAATAGTTCGAGCTAACTAATGTGTGGGAATTGGTCAAGCATCCTGATCATCGGAAGCACAATATCATTGGCACCAAATGGATATATCGCAACAAGCAAGATGAGCATGGTCAAGTGGTCAGAAACAAGGCTCGTCTCGTTGCACAAGGTTACACTCAAGTGGAAGGAATTGACTTCGATGAAACATTTGCACCGGTGGCATGGCTTGAAGACATTCGCATACTACTTGCCTATGCAAATCATCACAACATCCTTCTGTATCAAATGGATGTGAAAAGTGTTTTTCTCAATGGAAAGATAGAAGAAGAAGTATATGTCGCACAACCTCCTGGCTTTGAAGATCCAAAACATCATGATATGGTATACAAGCTCAACAAGGAACTGTATGGCCTCAAACAAGCCCCTTGTGCTTGGTATGATATGCTCAAAGACTTCCTGAAGAGCAAAGGCTTCAAACCTGGTTCACTAGATCCTACACTCTTCACAAAGACATATGATGGTGAACTGTTTGTGTGCCAAATCTATGTGGATGACATTATCTTCGACTGCACCAACAAGAAATACAGTGATGAGTTTGGTCACATGATGCAAGAGCAATATCAAATGTCCATGATGGGCGAGCTGAAGTTCTTTCTGGGTCTCCAAATCCATCAGCAACACAACGACATCTTCATATCTCAAGAAAAATACCTCAAAGACTGCCTGAAGAAGTTCGGAATGCAAGACCGCAAAGGATACACGACGCCAATGCCAACCAAAAGTCATCTGGGTCCCGACGACAATGGTAAAGAGTTTGATCAAAAGGTATACCGCTCCATGATTTGTTCTTTGCTTTACTTATGTGCATCTAGGCCAGATATAATGCTTAGTGTTTGCATGTGTGCCCGATTCCAAGCGACACCATAGGAATCGCATCACTTAGCTGTGAAGCAAACTCTTTGATATTTGGTTTACACCACAACACTAGGATTATGGTATCCAAAGGGCTCAGTGTTTGATCTAGTTGGATTCTCAGATGCTGATTATGTTGGGGACAAGGTTGATGCAAGTCCACATCAGGCACATGTCACTTTCTGGGACGATATCTTGTCTGTTGGTCTTCAAAGAAGAAGAACTGTGTATCTCTCTCCACTACTGAATCTGAATACATTGCTGCTGGATCTTGCTGTGCTCAGCTTCTCTGGATGAAGCAAACTCTCAAGGACTATGGTATCCATATGAAGAATGTGCCTCTCTACTCCGACAATGAGAGTGCCATCAAGATTGCCAACAACCCAGTTCAGCACTCAAAGACAAAGCACATTGAAATTCGTCATCACTTTCTCAGAGATCATGTTATGAAGGAAGATATTGATATCATTCACGTCAAGAGAGAAGAGTAGTAGGCTGATATCTTCACAAAGCCCTTGGATGAGAAAAGGTTTTGCAAGTTGCGGTGTGAGCTAAATATCTTGGAATCCTAAAATGTCCTGTGATTAGGCACACATCCTAACACTTATGCATTTTGATGACTTAGATGTGCAATACACGAAGTAATGTATATCTTCAATCAATGAAGACATACACTCTAAGTGTGAATACATTAATGCGGAATTTGACTTCGGAGCACCAGGATAATTGTGCGCCGTGTCTGGGTCTAATACTTCCTATACGGTGGGTAACACCACCACCAAATTTTTGTTTGAAGTGTTTCTCTTGGCGTTATGTTTGCATAGTCTTCATATTGGATTCATATTCATCCTTGGCTTATATTCAAGTTTACCTTCAATTGGTTGATTTGGCCTTATACTAGCTATATATTTATTTGTGTTCTGTCCTCTACAGCATTCACTTATAGCTATGGCTTCGTGTTGAATATTTTGAACTAAGTGAATGTGATCGGACCCTAACCTATCTATGCTTCTACCTCAACTCTATCTGTCCAAATCATATGCATTCTATTGAAAACTGTCGATTGTCTTCACTGAGACCTTGCCAGCTGAAGTCAATCTGACAAACATTTATATATGTTTTTAATGCTATATCGTTTTTCCTGAAACCCGGGGAATTCGGAACGACCACCCCGACAATCCAGGCGTGTGTGGGAACATGGAACAACTCCCAAGGTGTTGCATGCTTGCCACGTGTCAGTCAGATGTGAATTGCCAGGGGCACCTGCGTAATTGCGCTGTGCCGTCTCTTTCCTTATAAATACCCATCACGTCTCGGTCAAAAATTCTTCTTCCTCCTCGCCACCTCTCGCAAACCCTAACGCCTCCGCTAGCTCTCGACGACGCCGACGACGAAGCGCTTAGCTGTTGCGACTTCTTCGACGCCGTCCTCACGCCGGCCGCGGACCTCATCCTCTCGTCTGTCGCCGTAGGTGTCTTCCGTCGCCAAGTTAGGGCACGGAAGATTGAACTGCTCGGCCTCCAACTTCGCTCCGTCTAGCAGTTCTTCGTGTGGTAATTAAATTTCACTTTTTAATGTCTTTTTGATCTGATAGATTCATCCTTCTTTACCAAAAGTGGTTTCTAGATCTCCAAGTTGAATCTATCTCTTTCTGCATCTCATACTCTGCCTAGTCTATTCACTTATGTTTCGTTACAAGTTAGATTCCTCACTTGTACTTATTCTTGGATTTGTACAACTTTGGAACCAACTCTCATCAAATAAGTGAATGTCTTCGCGTTATGAGGTCAATGTCTTCAAACTGATTTATCTTCAAAATCTTCTGAGAATGCATATGACCTCTTCCCCTTCCCTCGCACCTCTAATGCTGTCACATGTACATGTCCGTGGGAGAATCCCTTGGTTCTCATAGTCTGCATTCGTTTGTAGAATTCTTACAGAGTCACATCAATTCACCTGAAGCCAGTTCTTGTCTGACCAGCCGTCTGAAGCCCTTGCAAGTACTGAAGCCTTTTAGATTAGGCTTCATGGCCACTGAGAAGTCAGCAAGAAAGGGAGGCAGACAGCGCCGTGGGAACACCTCCAAGAATTTGCCTCTAGACTTGCACGAGCTGTACAAAACAGACCCTGAGGAAACCTATACAAGTCGCAAGAATCGAATCCACTGGATTCGAAGATATTGGGCAGAGGAGTGGTTCAAGTACCGCTTCATCACATAAGATTATGCAGAGAAAAATGCCATCAACGGACCCTGGGGAGATATTGTGTACAAAAATCTTCAACCCAGTCCCTTCTTGAAGCCATTCAACGAGAATTCCATCCGTGCATGATTCGCGGACTGCAGCCAGAGAACGCTGACCCTTCTTCTCTGCTGTGGTGCCGTGAAGACCATCTGTTCAAGCGCAACTACCAGTTCGCCAAAGACTCAGCTGCGAAGAACAAGAAGGCTCTAGGAATTGACTTCAACCCTGGTCCTTCTTCACCACGAGAAGATGGCACCCGTGAAGCCAATGAGAACAGGATCGGCCTCTTCTACAACCTTGCAGGCCTCATCACACACATTACTGTCCAAGGTGCAAAGGTGGATCATTATGATGATGGTGCTGACACTGATGAGGCTCCAGCTCCTACTCCAAAGCCGCAGAAGCAAAAGAAGGCTAAAGCTTCAAAATCATCTGCTGCTCCAAAAGCTTCTCGAGTGAAGCTATTGGCGACTACCCCTCTTGCTCCCAGTAACACCTCTGAAGATCTCTCTCGCATCTCCAAGAAGCGCGAGAAGCCACAGAAGAAAATTGTTCTGAGATCCTGTCAAGCACTGACACCAGCTGCCATTCTGAGGCACGAATCTGAAGCCATTGATCTGTCTTCAGATGAAGAATTTGGCAATGATGTTGTCGAGCAGCTGATCAAGAGCAAGCAAGAGGCGGAGATCTTCAATGATCTGCCCCTCTTCGATGTGAATATCTTGCACAATTTCATTGATGAGTGGTTCGACAATCAAGATCTCAGTTTTGATGATCTTCAACTTCCCATTGGCATCAGTGTCTCCTTTCAAGGCGCAATTGCTCCTGAGCTGGCTCTGGCTCAGCGAATTGTTGAATTGAAGCACAAGATTGATTTTGAGAAAGAGCAGTTCAAGAAGCATGTGGCCAAGCTTAGTGTGGCTGATGTTCAGAAATTCAAGGTGATGCTGAGTGACCTCAAGGAGGCGTTTCGTACAAAACGTGAGGAAGCCAAAGGCTCAAGAGAGCGCATGAAAAATCTTGCTGCTAAGTGTGTTCAGGCTTACAACAAAGCTGAAAAGGGCAAGGCTCTTGGGCATCCTGGTATTGACCCCAAGATGGCTGCCAAGAAGAAGAAGAAGCATACTGTGGCCCAGACTGAAGCTCCATGGTGAGAAGAACCTCACATTGTCTTCCCAGCCAGCATGACAGGTTCGAAGCCTAAGGTCCCCATAGTGGCTTCTGATCAGCAGAAAACCAAGGCAGCTGAAGCCGAAGCCAGAAAGCGAAAAATCAAGCGCACTATTGATGATGCACCACCCCCCAAGAAGAGAAAACCCAAGAAGAGAGATCGGGCTGCTCCCACAGAGCCCCTTGTTGTTGAACCGCTTGCCTTTGCTCATCCTGACCCTGAAAATCAAGAGCGTTAGTTGATTGTTCATGAGTCTATTTCCATAGAGTCTCCTGAAGCTTAAGAAGTTCCAGTCGTTGACCCCATCGCGACTAAAGACATTGGTCCTCACGACAATGTAGAAGATGATGAAGTCCTTCCTTAGATTGAGCGCCCAACAGTATCATCGCCTGTTCTCACGAACAACGAGCTCATCAGTATTGGTCATCCTTTGACGCCAATCTCTCAAGATGCCTCGTGGGCTGATTGCCCCCAACCAGCAACTCCAAGCCAAGATTCACCCAATTCCCATGTGAGGAGAGCCACCACCACCACCACTTGAGTGATTTGAGTGACTCCATCATATGTGACATTGAGTGCACCTACCTTGAGGGAGTGAGTGAGCCACCACCACATAGAGAGAGTGAGGAAGTTGATAGGGCACGTGCGGCCTTTTTGATTTCTAACAACTTAACCTCTACCTCTATTGTGTCTTCTCATTTGGTGCTAGGTCCCATTTATGATGAAGCACCAATCCGCGACGACTTCGTCCTTCCTATGGTCAAGACGACGGCCATGGTGGAATATGATGCACCTCCCACATGGTTCCATCGAGTTGATGATGATGACCACCATTTGGTCTTTGGCACCTCACATACACCACTTGAGTGGAATGAATAAGGTAACATAGGTGAAGGTGATGCTCTAGTCCCACTAGTGGACATTCTTGACATTGATTGCTTGCATGATGTTGATCCACTTATTTCCGTGCTTCATGCTAGTGCGATTTCCCCATGCGATGATTTGCCCATTTATGATGAGTATGATGATTCTCATGTGGAGTCTATTAGTTGTGATGCCATGTTACATAGGATTTCTTGTGATAATTCTCTAGGTCACTATTTGACAATCCGCTTGACTTGTCATATGCTATGCATGAGATCAACAATATGTCATATTTGCAATCTCTTCGTAGTAACTATGCATATGCCATTAAAATAAACCCAATTTGCACATATGGTATAGATGACAAGCCCATGGTTATTGGCATTTGTTTTTCTTGTGATGATATTGATATGCTCCCTTTGCATCATTTATATCATATGCCATGCCATGACCACCTAGCTTCGGAAATGCATTGTTTGCCATGTTGTCAATATTCTCCATATTATGCTTACGCTATTGCTCATGAGGAGACCCCCATAGTTTCCTCATACCCATTAGGAGATTTTGCTACATCCCATTCTTTGCATAATCCCCTTGATTGTGTGCAACATATGCTCTCCATGAATGAAAATGATGTTGTTGTGCCACATACTTGCTATAATTTGCGTCCCAATCATGTTGAACACAATAACTATCATTGCATGATGGATGACATATTTCTCTACCATGCCTCAAATTTCTTTGAGTGATGCTTATCTTGTGCTAACACTCACATGCACATACACATCATGATGGATGATGTGTACATTTACCACGCACACAATTTCTTCGGTTTGTGTCTCTTTTGTGTAGGTACACATTCTACCTCGTCAACCTCGCAATCCCATGAATTGACGAAACGAGATCTAGAGAGCAATGATGACTTGGGATCCCATGGATTGTCTTTCCCACTGCTCTCTTCGCGCAAAGACTTCGTGCATTTCTTCTACATGGCCCTCACTTGGCGATGGGCTATTGTACATTACATATTCTATGCCCATCTTACCATGTTCACTTTGCATGATATGCTCATTCCTATGCCTTTGCCATGCATTTGTGACCCATGATTTGCATTACACATGACGATTGATTCTACTACGTGTTTGTGTATTTGCAAGCTTGGTGGAGATATTGCATGTTATTGCCATGTTTGCTATGTGCCCCATGACTATGATGATACATTGATCTTGGGTTGTGCTCGTGCTCGTGATATGTCATGTGCATTTCCTATATCTATCATTTGCTCACATGACATGATTGCTATGATTTCCTCTAGTGTGGTGCATCTTTGCTCCACTAGTTTGCACGGCTTGATTTCTATGATTGCTCATGTTGCATCCAATTCTTGGATTACTTGCTGCTATCTTATGTTTGGCCGCAACAATGTCATTACTTCACATATGCCATGTCCCATTGCTTGTCACTTGCTTTACTTGATTGCCTCACACATGATGAACAATTGCTCTTTCCATTGTGTTAAGTACCACACTATTTGCACTATACCACGTGCACATTATGCTTGGATTGTTTTGCACTTACTCCATGTGTTTAGACACCTCCTCTTAGTTGGTGTTGTGAATGGTTCATATGCATACCATAGACCGTTCATTGAGTGTCTTATGCGTGTTTGCTATGACATTGAGGTAGATTCTTATTCTATTGACACACATATTTGCATCTCTACCTCACATTTACATGCTTCTTTCCATAATGTCCTTGATCTTGCTCCATTTATGTGCTTACATGACATGTCACAATCCCTTGTCACACCATATGTTATGCTTGATGACGACACTTGTTTGGTTAATCACCTCTCGAATGCTTGGTTTTGCTCTTACGCTAACCACATTCGTTTTTCCAAGTGTTTGTTATTCTTGCTCCTTTTGAAGGAATCACAAAACGGTGCGACATTGGAGAGTGCCAATTTAAAGCTTGAAGATGATGAGTCCTTGGTGGTTGTCCACTTCTACACGGCGACGCCCTCTCTTTCCCATGGTGATGAAGATCATGATCCGTGGACGGATCTCTCCCAAGGGGGGGGGGGATGATGCGGAGCATCCCTCGACCATCACCATGGACGTCACACCACCACCGCAAGGACGGAGAAGACCGATGACAAGAGCACACACACGTGCCATCGAAATCGAGAAACATTGTGCCTTGTTAGGTACCGAGGAGATGACCGGGACGGCACGAGGACAAAGATTCAAGCAACCATGGAGAAGGAAGAGAGGAGTGGTCCAAACAAGGAAGACCGGAGGCCCCTGGACACTCTGGGTGCCCGGACATGGACATCCCCGGGTGCCCGGCCATCTAGCAGCTAGCCGACCCCCTTCCTGGATGCCCCGGGTGCCCGGCCTGGTTGGCCCCGGGTGCCCGGCCCTGCCGCTGGGTGCTACAACCACCGCCCCGGGTGCCCGGCCAACTGGCCCCGGGTGCCCGGCCCCTGCGCTGGGAGCTGCTGCCTCCGCCCGGGTGCCCGGCCCACCTGGCGCTGGAGATGCCCTCCCCGGGTGCCCGGGCCGCCACCCCCGAGTGCCCGGCCTTCCCCTGGCAGCTGGCCCAGCCGACACCGGGTGCCCGGTCCCTCAGCCCCCGGGTGCCCAACCCCAACAGCAACAAGGCTGAGGCATCCCTGACCGGACCGGGTGCCCGGTCCTCCGCACCCCGGTTGCCCGGACAACTCCGCGTGCCTACGTGCACTTTTGGGCTTTTGACCCTTGTATCCCTCCTCCCCTTATTTAGCCCCTAGACTATGTATACCCCTTCCCTAGCTCATTTAGGGGATAGGAAAGTATTGGATAGACAAAGAGAGAGCTTTGCTCATCTTCCTCCTTTTGGAGATCTAGACCTCCTGTTGGAGAAGCTCCTCTTGGAGATCAAGGCCTCCTCTTGGAGAAGCTCCTCTTGGAGATCAAGCCCTCCTGTTGGAGAAGGATCCGCATCATAGGATCATCAAGACCTCTCTCCTCATAGGATTCAGATGAACTAGTACCTTGTATCTTTCCTTTGTTGTTCTTGGATCATTGTGACCTCTTGTGTGTTCTTGGATCTAGCATAGGTGTGATTGGATCTAGTCAATTTGAGTGTTTCCCCTCCCTTGTGTTCTTCGTGTTCTTGGTGTTCGTGGGGATTTCCCCTCCAATTCGTGAAAGATCTCCATCTAGGGTTCCTCCCTACAACACATCCAAGAGCTAATCAATTCCAAGATGAAGCAAGGAGTGTATCTTCTGGATAAAGAACATCTTCCTTTGCTGCCTAAATTTGAGGACAACTCAGTTGTCATGGATGCAAATGATCCATATTCAGTTGCAGCTCATGAGAAGAAGGAAAAGGCCAGAGCAGCAAAAGCAAGAAAGATGCCAAGTGCAGTAGAGGCTTCAGAAGTCTTTCTCCAGTCAAAACAAGACCAGCTTGGGTTTCTGATTCAATCAATCCCGAGGTTGAGAAAGGACTAGCTACCTTGACTCAGAACTAGGAGAGCTTGGAGAGGGTAATAGAGACAAAATTCTATGACCTGGACTTGAAAGTGACTGAGATTCAGACATCTATTGAAGAACTCCAGGAAGAAGCTCAGGAGAGGAAGGGCAAAGCTACAACACATGTGTTCCATAGAGTGCCTAGGGCATAGAGGTCTGTAGCAATGCCAGTGATAGATACTAGAGCTACAACTTCAACACCTGCAGCCATAGCTCCTGTTGCCCCTCCAGTGGCAACCCCTCCAGCTCCAACATCATCTATAGAAGCATTCATCCTTGGAGTCATTTCAACACCACCTCCCAAAGATCAAGCCTAGAGAGACACATAGAACTATGCATTTTCGAGATTTTTGGTAACTTGTTGCCAAAGGGGGAGAAAGTGTATAGATCATAGGCTTCGAAGAGAGAGAGAGAGAGAGAGAGTTGTCTCTTTTTGCTACTTATTTGCTTTGCTTGCTTTGTTTGCTTGTGAGATACATTATGTCTCTGTGTGTGTGATACTTTGTATGATCATGTGCTTGATCATATCACTCTTTATGCTTATGCTTGAATGATGACACTATCTATCTTTTATATGATCATTCGCTTTGCCTTGGCGATGAGTGCTAGTTCTTATTTATTATCATTTTGAGCACTCCACGAAGATGCATGTGACATGGAAGAGTAACCCATGATCCTAACAGATTGTGCATTTGCAGTCCAAAGCAAATTTCGAACAATGCACAAATTTAGGGGGAGTTCTTGCTTATCGCATACTTCTCAAAGCGACAATGTACTTCATTCTTATTATCATTTGTCGAAGCTTTGATCTATATGTTGTCATCAATTAACAAAAAAGGGGAGATTGAAAGTCAACTAATCCCTGGGTGGTTTTGGTAATTCTTAACAACATATAGTTCATTGAACTAATGCTATTTCAAGATAATCATTTCAGAAAGTTCAATGATTGGCGTGGCATGGACTAGAGATGTGGACCCCTCAAAATGCAAAGGATATATATTGGCAACAAGCTCAAGACTCTAGATTTTCATTTTAGTGATCCACGATCACATTGAGTCCATAGGAAAGCCAATACTATTAAAAGGGGATGAGGTGCTGCTTAATGAGTTACTTGCTCAAAATGCTTTGTGATATGCTCAAAGAACCCTCAACCACTTTCTCATTTCCACATATGTCCTAAACTTGAAAGTCAAATTTGGCCCCACTGGTTTGATCTATCCGGCGCCACCGAGTTTCATTTGACATAGCCACTGCCACAAATCCTAGTTACTTCGGTCTAACCGACAGGGATCTCGATCTCACCGAGATGGGATTGCAAACTCTCTGTTTCCTTTTTGTAACATTTCGGTCTCATCGAAATGAGCAAATTGGTCCCACCGAGTCTGCATTGCAAACTCCCTGTTTCCTTTTCGTAACACTTCGGTCCCACCGAAGTGAACGAATCGGTCCCATCGAGTTTGCATGACCAACCCTCTGTGTACCTATTGCTGAAATCGGTCCCACCGAGTTTATGCGATCGGTCACACCGAGATTATGTTATGCCCTAACCCTAGCATATCGGTCCCACCGAGATGACTATATCGGTCCCTCCGAAAATCCTAATGTTCACATTTTTACCTAGATCGGTCTGACCGAGTTTGCTGATTCGGTCCCACCGAGTTTGGGAATCTGTGTGTAACAGTTAGATTTTGTGTGGAGGCTATATATACCCCTCCACCCACTCTTCATTCGCAAAGAGAGCCATCAGGACAAACCTACACTTCCACTACTCATTTTCTGAGAGAGAACCACCTGCTCATGTGTTGAGGCCAAGATATTCCAATCCTACAATATGAACCTTGATCTCTAGCCTTCCCCAAGTTTCTTTCCACTCAAATCATCTTTCCACCATAGCCAAATCTGTGAGAGAGAGTTGAGTGTTGGGAGACTATCATTTGAAGCACCAGAGCAAGGAGTTCATCAACAACACACCATCTATTACCTTTTGGAGAGTGGTGTCTCCTAGATTGGTTAGGTGTCACTTGGGAGCCTCCATCAAGATTGTGGAGTTGAACCAAGGAGTTTGTAAGAGCAAGGAGATCGCCTACTTCGTGAAGATCTACCCTAGTGAGGCAAGTACTTCGTGGGCGATGGCCATGATGGGATATACAAGGTTGCTTCTTCATGGACCCTTCGTGGGTGGAGCCATCCTCGACTCGTGCAAGCCTTACACTCCGTGGGTTGAAGTCTCCATCAACGTGGATGTACGATAGCACCACCTATCGGAACCACGCCAAAAATCTCCGTGTCAACATTGCGTTTGCTCCCTCCAAACTCCTCCCATTTACTTTACGCTGCTCATATACTCTTTGCATGCTGGCTTGAATTTTATTGACATTGCTTGGCTTGTGCTAAGTTGCTAAAATCTACCACGAAGTAAAATTGGGAAAATGTTACGTTTTTATTTGGTCAAGTAGTCTAATCACCCCCCTCTAGACATACTTTCGATCCTACGCACGCCCTTAATCATATTTTGATGTTGATGACAAAAATCATATAGGGGATTAATCATGTTTGCTAAGTGTATACACAGGAAATTAGTCCCTTTGGCATCATTGTGTAGGGATCATAGACACATCAAATGAGATATAACTCAAGCATGACGGTAATGAGAAAAGAAGTGCATGCTTTTTCATTTAATCTTGAGTTAATGGGATCTCGCACTATTAAGAGAGGATCAAAGGGGTTCGTTCAAGATTTGCTCACGTTATCTTCATGACATTATCTTCCTACACATACATCTCTTCTTATTTGCCTTAGACAATCCCCTCTCTTAGAGTGGTTCAAAAACTATTAGGAAATTTCTCCACATGATCTTCTTGCTGGATCATCCGCATTGCTCCCCGGATCGTCCCGACATATGCCCGGATCATCCGGCTAGAGGACCAAAAGGCACCAGTAGGTTGGTTGCGAAGCCAAATCATCTGGATTGGTAGCTGGGTCGTTCGGGTATCCATCTGGATCATCTTGACATCCCCGGACACTCTACCTGGATGCCTGAACAGAGAGCATGTTTATCCGACTTCACCAGGATCATACGGATTCCTTCCCGGATGTCCAGGTTGTCCCTTGTTCAGCTGCCAGTTCAAATTGCTTCCGGGGTCCCTCCCGGACGTGTCCCCGTGTGTTGAGCGTGTTGACCCATCCAAATCATCTATATTCCTAGCCTGACCACCCAAGCAATGCTCGGATCATCCGTGAAGGTATTTGGATCATCTGGGGCAGGTCACTTAGTGCACCAGATGGTCACTTTTACTGGGAACTATAAATACCCCTCTCCCGCTCCGAGGAAGGGTTTACCACTATACTCATATCTTCCCCAAGAACACAAGTGATCCCTCTCATACCCTTCCACACTAAATCTTAGATCCTGAGACGATTTGTGAGAGTTCTTGAGACTAGTTCCAATCAAAGGGAAGATATCCTCCCTCTCCTTCGTGTGACCAAAGCAAATCATGAGTTTAGCAAGTCTTGAGATTTTCCCATAAATCTTATTACTCTTGGAGGTTGGAGACTCCTAGCTGGTAGTAGTTCTTTAGAGAGGAATCGTTCATTGTTGAGGGAGTCGTGGATTAGGGGGTGTCCGGATGGCCGGACTACGACCTTTGGCCGGACTCCCGGACTATGAAGATACAAGATTGAAGACTCCGTCCTGTGTCCGGATGGGACTTTCCTTGGCGTGGAAGGCAAGCTTGGCGATACGATATGAAGATCTCCTCCCATTGTAACCGACTCTGTGTAACCCTAGCCCTTTCCGGTGTCTATATAAACCGGAGAGTTTTAGTCCGTAGGACGAACAACAATCATACCATAGGCTAGCTTCTAGGGTTTAGCCTCTCTGATCTCGTGGTAGATCCACTCTTGTACTACCCATATCATCAATATTTATCAAGAAGGAGTAGGGTTTTACCTCCATCGAGAGGGCCCGAACCTGGGTAAAAACATCGTGTCCCTTGTCTCCTGTTACCATCCTCCTAGACGGACAGTTCGGGACCCCCTACCCGAGATCCGCCGGTTTTGACACCGACATTGGTGCTTTCATTGAGAGTTCCTCTGTGTCATCACCTTTAGGCCCGATGGCTTCTTCGATCATCAACCACGACGTGGTCCGGGGTGATACCTTTCTCGCCGGACAGATCTTCGTATTCGGCAGCTTCGCACTGCGGGCCAACTCGCTTGGCCATCTGGAGCAGATCGAAAGCTACACCCCTGGCCATCAGGTCAGGTTCAGAAGCTTAAATTACACGGCCGACATCCGCGGGGACTTGATCTTCGACGGATTCGTGCCACGGCCGAGCGCGCCGCACTGTCTCGATGGGCATGATCTAACTCTGCCGCCGGACAGTGCCCAGAGTGCCGCTCGGGTGTCTGCTCCGATCATTAGCTCGGAGCCGACTGCGCTAGTCGGGGATGGACGGTTGGACGCCGCCCCGGGAGCCGCCATCTCTAAGGTGATAGAGCCGAATACCATCCTAGTCCTTCGCAATGCCCGTGACTCCAAGGTGCTGGACTCCGCTCCGGACTCCATATATCCCGCACCCCTTCCGATCGAACCCGATTGGGCTCCGATCATGGAGTTCACCGCCGTAGACGTCTTTCAGCACTCGTCCTTTGGAGAAATCCTAGATTTACTAAAGTCTCTCTCTTTGTCAGGAGAGCCCTGGCCGGACTATGGTCAGCAGGGTTGGGATGCGGACGACAAAGAAATTCGAAACCCACCCACCACCCACTATGTAGCCACTGTCGACGATCTAACCGACATGCTCGACTTCGACTCCGAAGACATCGACGGTATGGACGGCGATGAAGGAGACGACCAAGAACCAGCACCTATAGGGCACTGGAAAGCCACCTCATCATATGATGTATACATGGTGGACACACCTAACAAAAATGACAACGAGGATCAAAAGGGCGCAACCAGGGATCGCTCCCTCAAAAAACAATCAAAGCGGCGGCGTAAGCGCCACGCCAAGCCCCACCTCGACAAAGACCCAGCCATAGAACAGGGCGAATCGACGGAAGACGAACATGCCATCGAGCAACCGTCCAAACAGGGCGGACAATCCGAACAACCCATTCCCGGGAAAGATAATAGTCCGGACGACCTCACGCCGGACAAATTGCTGGAACATCAGCACCTCCACCAAAGCTCGTTGCCACTGCACGTAGCCTGAAAAAGCAGAAGCGGAGGCTCAAAACAACGGAAGATGCACTCAGGATCAGATGGGGCAAAGTACTCAATACCGCACACAAGTACGGCAATAGTCGTCACACAAAGAGCTATCCGAAGCGGAAACTACTACGGAATTTGATGAAGAGGCCATAGAGCCCCCACAGTTAAAAAATAAAGAAGCCACAAGGTCGGATAGACGACCCCACGATCGATCTCAAGCGACAAAGGGCGCCGCCCTCAATACGGCGCGCGATCCGTCCAAGAATTCGCATCAAAAAACTGGCCCAACCAGATCCATCTATGGGCCAAGAAAGCAAGCTCAAGTGAGCAATGCAATGCAAAAAATATCCGAACATCGCGGCACACCTACATACAGAGGCGCCGCACATCCCCTATGTTTTACCGATGAGGTGCTGGATCATGAATTTCCAGCGGGATTCAAGCCCGTGAACATAGAAGCATATGACGGAACAACAGACCCTGGAGTCTGGATCGAGGATTATATCCTCCACATACACATGGCCAGAGGAGATGACCTCCACGCCATAAAATACTTATCCCTTAAGCTCAAAGGGCCAGCCCAGCATTGGCTTAAAAGCCTTCCCAAAAACACCATGGGAAGCTGGGAAGCGCTCGAGGATGCTTTCCGGGCAAATTTTCAAGGGACCTATGTCCGACCTCCGGATGCAGATGATCTGAGTCATATAACTCAGCAGCCCGGAGAGTCAGCCCGGAAACTCTGGAACAGATTCCTTACTAAAAAGAATCAGATAGTCGACTGTCCGAACGCCGAGGCCCTAGCAGCTTTCAAACATAGCGTCCGAGACGAATGGCTCGCCAGACACCTCGGCCAAGAAAAGCCAAAAAATGGCCGCATTAACAAGCCTTATGACCCGCTTTTGCGCAGGAGAGGATAGCTGGTTGGCAAGAAGCAGTACCAGCGACCCGAGCACATCCAAGCTCAGAGATGGAAACGGGAAACCGCGCCGTAACAAAGAACAACGTCGAATCAAGGATAACAGCCCGATGAACACGGCGGTCAACGCCGGATTCAAAAGGTCTCAGCAAAATCAGAAAAAGCCGCCACCCAAAGATGACAGGGACGAGCTGTCTAACCTCAACAAAATCCTGGACAAAATATGTCAAATCCACAGTACTCCCGAGTGACCTGCAAACCATACTCACAGAGATTGTTGGGTCTTCAAGTAGTCCGGCAAACTCAACGCCGAACACAAGGGGCTCGACACACCAAGCGAGGATGACGACGCACCCCACAAGCAGAACACCGGAGAACAAAAGAAGTTCCCACAAGAAGTCAAAACAGTAAATTCACTTCAGATGACAAAAGGGAAAAACAGAATGACGCTTACGAAGACATGTGCCATACGTCCAGCCCTAGAGGAGCACCACCACTGGTTGTTACAACCAATCACCTTTGATCATCAGGATTACTCCAGAGGAGCTCGAAACACAGGCTGGACTGCCTTGGTCTTGAATCCGATTATTGATGGACTCCAATTTACAAAAGTCCTTATGGACGGCGGCAGTGACTTAAACCTGTTATATCAGGACACAATCCGCAAACTAGGGGTAAACCCAGCTATAATACGCCATGGCAACACTTCCTTTCAAGGAGTAACGCCGGGTCCAGATACCCAGACTATGGGTTCCCTTTCGTTAGAAGTCATGTTCGGCTCACCCGACAACTTTCGAAGCGAAAAGCTAACATTCCACATCGCCCCATTCGTAAGTCGCTATCAAGCGCAACTGGGACGTGAAGCTTTCGCCCGCTTTAACGCAATACCGCATTATGCCTCCCTTACACTTAAAATGCCCAGCCCACGAGGCATCATTTCATTACAGGGGAATATCAATTGACCCCCAAAGTACGAGTAAAGGTGCGGCCGCCTGGACGGCCGCCCACTAATCCAGCCCTACTATACCGGACACGGCTTGACAAGTCCGGCGTAAACGTACATATGCTTAATAGCCGCATAACCCTGTACAAGGGGCTCCGCGTGTTCACGCCAGGAGACAATACGACTCAATTCTTGCTCCAACTATATTTTGTTTATTTTAATATAGATTTCTCGCACGCTTATTTTTTACTAAGTTCCTCTCTTTCACAGACGAACATCATGCTACGCCCGTCCAGGATATGGCACAACGGAGACACAGGCGCAGACGTGCTGCAGGGACCCGTTTCAAGGATTCTTTTCAGATTAAGACCCTGTGTAAACCTTTTTTACTGTCTCTTGTTGAAAAATTCCCCCGGTTTTCGCTATAATCGAGGAGGAGGCTGGCGTCTTGGCATGTGGCCACGCCAGAATTTTGCACGTACCTAGACACCAGGGGCTTTTTTTACCAAGGGCTCTATTTCGGCCCGTCTTCATAAAGACCGAATACCATAGGGAGTGTTCGGCGTCGCGAGTTTGGCCTTATATGCATCAGCTCCGAATCATGTCTTTGGTCAAATATTGGGTTTGCCCGGCTCCTGTGTTTTGCTGCCTTATGTTCCGTCATATCGGCTAACGCAGCACCAGGAGAACTACTCCGATTGTGCCCTGGTTCGGCCAGGCGGGCACCTTAGTAGAGAAAGCCGAAAACTGACTGTCATGATATAGCGAGAGACTGGTCAACCACTTGATGACTTTCGGAATCTTTAGGATTCCTCCACATTAACGAAGGACCGCTTCCCGGTCAGGCACACTCCCGCCCCGAATTTGGGTGAGCACGGTGCCCCTAGGGGCTATTCAGTAGCCCCACTGTCAAACTCCTATGGCTAAGTGAAAGTGATAAAGCATTATAGTCCGGTTGCCTAGTTCGTCGCGCCACCACCTCCTTTATAGGACCAAGACATTGGATTAAGTGTGAAAAAGCGCCTTTTTGCGAACACCCCGGCATTCTATGTGTGGGGGCTGAAGCCAATGACTGCCATCTTTCAGGTTATATACACATATACATTAAACGGCCGCACAGGAGGCATTATAATTCTTGCAAGCACAAGTATAAAAAGCCTTTATATTCTATCAAAATATTTGTTTTTCAATAGTACACGCTATTCGAACACAACATCCTTCGAGCACTGCGACTCTACTAAACGAGCGCCATGAAGAACTTCCTCAAAGTAGTGCTTGGCAGGTACTGGGCTTTCGTCCGAATCCCGGGATGCAACAACACTGGCCTTCATATCCTCCCAGTATGTTTTGACATGGGCAAGAGCCATCTGTGTGCCCTCTATGCACGTCAACCTCTTCATTGCATCAGCATGCGACACTGAACAAAGGAACTGCTGCACCAAGCCAAAGTAACTCTTCGGCTCCGGATTCTCCGGCCACAGACGACTCGCAACATACCTCATGGCGAGTCCGGATAACCTGTTCATCTCCGCCCAGGCGGCCAAACGGTCAGATACCGAAAGTGGGCGTTCTGGATTGTGGAACTGCGACCAAAAAAGCTCTTCCAATCCATGGTCACCTCGGCCGCGGAAGTGTTCGGTCGCGTCTGCCGCACTAGCTGCCAAATCCAGATAAGTGTTTTCCGCACTCCACTGCTGGTCTAATGAAGCATACTTGGGGTCTTCGAACTTCATCCGTAGCATATAGGGCTTTCCAGCCGTGATATCTCCGGCCTGACGCAGCTCCTCCATAGCTCTCATTGCAGAACGAGTATCCTTGGCCTCGGCAGTGATCTTTTCAAGGTCCTTCTGAGCCGCCCTATCTTCTTGTTCCAAAAATTTACAGCGGTCGGCAGCATCCTTCAATTTATAGCCATCTCGGCTAATACTTTCTTGCTCTGGTAGTGAGCAGCCTGTTCAGCTTTTAGCTCTTCAGCCGCTTTAATGGCAGCCGCATCACTTCTACTTGCTTGCTCCTTGGCTCGGGCAAGTTCCGCCCGAAGGTTCTCCACGGCAGCAGCACCATGTACATCAAGCACATATCTTATAAGGCAGGAGCATCGAGCTCCTCTTATCAGATGTCTTTGGAACATACCTTGTGCCTCGTCTAGCCGCTTATTTACAAGCGCGATGTCGGCATCTGCTACGTCAAGTTGCCGCTTTAGCTCGGCAGATTCATCAGTACGGCTAGCCACCGAACGCCTCGCCACCTTCATAGAAAAGGCGACATATTATACCTGGGGTTATGATCCTCTGTGCGCCGTCACTTTCGACAACACACAGAGTCTCAGGGGCTACTATTTATACAGGGCGCATTTTATATATGCAGCTCTACCAAAAGGTACACCTTTTTACATACCTCAAAGTCTGTTAGTAAACTCCTAGCAGCCTCGTACAATCCGCTTTCCACGGATGAAATCCTTCCAATCATCGTATTCATCAACATACGGTGTTCTTCTGAGATGGACGCCCCCCCAAGCAGATCCTTCAGCCCCTCCGACCGCGTACCAGAGGGTGCCGGACTAGCCTGACAACCTTTTCCAGGGTCCGGACTTGGAAAAACCCTCCGAGACGACACCTCGGGGTCGCCTGCCTCGTGAGACAGTGCAGCAAGCGGAGGCGTTTTGCTCTCTATCATCTCCGGACAAAGATCAACGAAGATGAGCTCTGCTGAGAAGGGTTGAGATCCGAACTGCAAGGTAATATTTCGGTTATCTTCCTCAGAAATAAAACATGAATGTCATTCATTATGGAACCCCTCCCTTCACTTACTGCTCGGGGGAGAGCGGGTCCCCTTGAGGGCGCAATCCGGCCGGGGCGTTCTCCGGTGCCGAACCCTCTGGCGAAGATTTCTTCCCCTGTTTTGAGGCCATCACCTCCGGGTCTTTAGAGGCAGTCCTTTTCTTTCCCTAGTCGGGGGAATTTTCGATTATTCCCTTCCCAACAGCCTGCTTCATGGAGGCGGTAGCTCCTTGGTTCCCCCCTTCGCCTTCTGCCAAAAGCACGACCTCCAGCATCCTGGTTAGCATGGGATTCGGCGCGGTCTCGGGCAGGGGGGCTGGACACCTGATAAGCTTTGCCTTCGCTATCCACTCCTGTTCAAAGGATAGCTCTGTTAAAGGGCAACTTTATGATGAAAATACGGATGGTGTGTCCAAATACGGGGCTACTTACCTTAGCGTCTGGGCGATTGCAGCTCAGACCTGCATCCTCGGACAAATCCGGACACCTTGCTTGTGATCCGAAGAACAATTTGTACATCTCCACGGGTGTCACGCCCATAAAATGTTGGAGGACTCGTGGTCCCTCCGGATTAAATTCCCACAGGCAGAGAGGGCGATGTTTGCATGGCAGTGTGCGGCGAATCAGCATAACTTGCGCCACTACGGTCAAATTGATATCTCTTTCTAGAAGATCTCGAATGCGGTCCTGCAGCAAAGGCACGCCTTTGGGCGGCCCCCAGATAAGCCCTTCATTGACCCATGACGCTAGCCGTGGTGGGGGACCCAAGCGAAAAATAGGTGGCGCCACCCATGTGGTGCCCCTGGGGGCTGTGATGTAAAACCAGTCCCATTGCCATAAGCCGAACTCCTCGTGAAAAGAGCCCTCGGGCCATGGAGCGTTAGCCATCTTGCTTATTATAGCTCCTCCGCACTCAGCGTGTTGCCCCTCGATCATCTTCGGTTCCACCTTGAAGGTTCTAAGCCCCTCGATCATCTTCAGTTCCATCTTTGGACTCCAGAGCTAAGTCGTGGAACTCCAGCCCGTAATAACACATAAGCCCCCTCACGAAGGGATCAATCGGGAAGCCTAGCCCCCAAAGGAAGTGAGATGTGAACACCACGCTCTCACCAGGCTGGGAAGTGGGAATGGCCTGCCCTTGAGCAGGCAGCCTATGCGAGATTTCGCCGGTTAGATACCTGGCATCTCTCAGCTTTCGCACATCTTCTTCCGTAACGGAGGAAGGCATCCACCGGCCTTGAAGGTCGGAGCCGGACATCGTCAAAGGTCCGAAGCGCCTAAAACTAGAGCTTTGGGTGTTGGAACTCGAAGCGAGGGGCGGACTCGATTGGATTGAAAAGAAAGGAGTCGAGCCTTGGTCTCTTTATAAAGGAGTTGGATACCAAGAGCCCTCCCTGTAACCTTTGGGACTCGCTTTCAATTAGGGAGTCATACCAAAGGCACGGTTGGGTTACCCACGCCCGTATTGATGAGAATCCCGGAATAAGGGGACATGATCTCTGCTTTGACAAGATGTGCCAAGGAAACCACCTCGCCAAACGCGCTGAGGTGGAACAGTAAAATGATTCGAATAAAGGCTTGGCCGGGGCATGATGTCACGCTGCGGAATACATCAGCAGATTAGATTGGTGCAGATATTATTCTCTCTACCATGGTATGTGGAACTTATTTTTGCAGAGTCGGACACTATCCTTGTGTTCAACATCTTCTATGAAGTATTCGGAGGAGGAACCCGCCTTGCAATGCCGAAGACAATTTGCGCGCCGGACTCGTCGTCATTGAAGCCTGGTTCAGGGGCTACCGAGGGAGTCCTGGATTAGGGGGTGTCCGGATGGCCGGACTACGACCTTTGGCCGGACTCCCGGACTATGAAGATACAATATTGAAGACTCCGTCCCGTGTCCGGATGGGACTTTCCTTGGCGTGGAAGGCAAGCTTGGCGATACGATATGAAGATCTCCTCCCATTGTAACCGACTCTGTGTAACCCTAACCCTCTCCGGTGTCTATATAAACCGGAGAGTTTTAGTCCGTAGGACGAACAACAATCATACCATAGGCTAGCTTCTAGGGTTTAGCCTCTCGGATCTCGTGGTAGATCCACTCTTGTACTACCCATATCATCAATATTAATCAAGCAGGAGTAGGGTTTTACCTCCATCGAGAGGGCCCGAACCTGGGTAAAAACATCATGTCCCTTGTCTCCTGTTACCATCCGCCTAGACGCACAGTTCGGGACCCCCTACCCGAGATCCGCCGGTTTTGACACCGACAACTGTGCTTACCCCCGAAAAGTTTGTGAGGGTTTGGAGACCACCCCAAGGTCTACCACTAGTGGTTGAAAAACTCTTTCGTGGTGTTGTCTCAAGGGGAGAATAGGTAGCCTTCATGTCATTAGTATGCCTTTGTGGTAACATCCATCCTCCAACAGTGACTAACTTCCCTTCAAGTAAGTGAACATCGACATAGATCCTTCTCCTGGATTTGCAGTTATCCCTAAACCTAACTCTTTACTTGTGGTTGTTTGTCTCATAGTCCTTACTTGTAATATATTGTTCCTGATCATCTTACTACTTGTCGTAGTTGAATATTTTGCTCAACACTAGATTCACCTTTGCAATTGTTAGGTACACTTTCCTATTGCGCATTATTGCCTAAACTTGCTAAGTAACAATTGAAATTTTTAATTGTACCTATTCACCCCCTCTAGGTCCATCTCGATCCTTTCAATTGGTATTCCTTTGTTCTTTCCCCTCACGACCATCTTCTTGGTCCTACTCCAACTGTGACATAAACTTTTCAGTATAGCTGGATCATCTGGGTTCCCCCTGACATTCGGGCTTCACTGTTTCCTTAATGCAAATCTCTTCATTAGACCAAGTAGGACATCCAGGCTTTGCCCGGATCGTCCGGGTCCCAATCTGAATGTCTGGGCGTCCTCA
>NC_041385.1:330424804-330456285 GCF_002162155.2 Triticum dicoccoides | reverse complement strand
GACCCTGAAACCCTAAACCATCGTCGGTCTTCTCCTTCACCAATTTTGGCAACTCCGGCTGGCCAAACGGCTGAATCTCACGCCTTCATCGTCCCCTCCCATTGATCTATCGTTCCACCGCGTGGTTTCTTGTTTGGGAGTATGTGCATCTTGGGAGAAGGGCCTTTCTTGCCGGAGTTCACAGATCAAGCTACCATGGCTCGTGTGTGCGGTGGTGGAGGGAAGAATGTCAAAACGGTGACCAAGGGTCCTCGTCGTGGTATTATTCCCTCCCCACTCCCACTATCTATTGCTCATATCTATCTCTGATGTGTCCTAGCCTATATCTTTTGAATATCGACTACTAGTCTTATCTCTACGTGGAATCCTTGTCCTCACATCATTTGCTATGCCAACTCATGCCCTTGGATTCCCTAGGCATCACAATAATTCCGTGTTAGTTTGCAGTTAGATTTATTTACGCGAGAAAAAGTTGCATGGGTTGCCCTAGCCATGGATTTTGAAAATCCTTTGCCTGGACATCTGGGATGTCTTCCGGATATTCCGGGGCTATGACAACCTCTCTAACCTTTTCATCGTCCAAATCAATTTGATGTAGATGACGGATAAAATTTCCATCAGATCCCTCCATAGGGGTCCAAGCGTAGCTCAAAGTCATGGATCGGAGGTCACATGAGGCATTTAGGTTCGGGCTTCTAGAGAGTAATACCCTACGTCTTGCTGGTTTTGGTTATTCATGGTGGAGGGGTACCTCATGCAAGGGGTTACAATGGTGTATGATGTCGCTACAGAGAGTTCTCCTATCTGAAGATAGTTGATCAAGTGGAACCCTGGACCTCCCTTTATATAGGAAGGAGAGGTCTAGGGTTTTACACGCGGATGCAATCTGGGGCGCCACCGCCTTCTAGTCTTGGGCGTTAAGAAGGTCGTCTGGCCTCCGAGGGTTAGCGCCATGTCGTGGGCCGGCTGGGCCCCCTTGTAGGTGATGAGGCCAGGCTCCTTGGCAACAGCCACCTCCGGTACAGGACCCCGTCAATAACCCCCGAGCGTGGTGGAGGTCTTGGCAAGGATCGTGAGACCCCCAGTGGGATCCTTCGTTAACTTGTCTCCCTAGAGCCTGGACAGTTTCCGAGTTTGACTCCTCCAATAGACCAGGCACTTCTTAGCTTGAGTGTTGATCTAATGCAGATGATAGTCTTGCCGCGGGTCTTGAGGAGACGACACCGCCATGATTGTTGCCCTTGTTTTCTGAAAAAAGGGGAAAGAAAAACTCCCCTAGGGAAAAGAAAGGATTGTCCGTTCCACTTTGTGTGGATGACGCCTCGGGTTTGGACGTTTATAAGAAGAGGGAAACTGGGGGTTTCAAAACCCTACCCTGCTCCAGCTCATTCTACCTCTTCGCTCATCTCAAGCCCTCCCCCACGCCGTGACTTCATTCCCTTTGCTCCCGTACTCTCGCTGATGGCCAAGACAAGGAGTGAGAGAGGGAGGCAGGTCTTCGGTTTGAGGCTGCCATCCAGGTCTGTCGGCGAACAGAGGAAAAGGGCCGCCCTCAAAGGAGGAGCAAAACCAGGGCGTGCTCCGCCCAAATCCATAGGGAAGTGGTTTCCGTCCATGGCAACGGAGAGTGAGGTCAATGGATATAAGGATGATCTCTCCATGCTCGTAGATCTGAAGGTGCGCATCCCGACCGGGGAGGTTCCACCAGAGCCTCACACCAATGAGCATGTCCTGTGCCCAGGCTACTTCGGGCGGGGGCTCGGCTTGCCGATCCATCCCTTCGTGCGCAGCCTCCTGCACTTCCTTGGATGCCAACTCCACCATATTCCACCAAACGGGGTTCTGCATATAGCCAATTTCATCACTTTCTATGAGTGCTTTTTTTGGGATAGTTCTGAAATTTAATCTATTTTGCTACTTCTTCTAGGTCTGCGTCCAATCGGACGAAGGTGCCATCTATGACCTTGGGTGAGCCATCCTATAGCTCCGCCCTAACTCCACATTCTTTTCCTTCAACCTCCCAAAGTCTGTCTGGGAGGGGCACAAATCCTGGTTTTACGTGGAGGGCCTTGGTAGTGATCTGTCGGCCTTCGTGAATGAGCCACCTCATAAGCTAATTTCATGGGCTCCGCTCGCCAAACCAACCTCAGAGGTCAAGGTTCTTGTGGAGGCCACCACTCGGCTCAAAAAGGTGGGTTAACTAGCCCTTAAGGAGGTTGGCCGGGCATTAGAGCCTAGGTTCCAGGTAAGCAACTGAAGTACATATGATGGTAGTAGCCCCCGGGGCTGAGTGTCGCGATGTTGTGCTAGCCAGACTTGGCTCCTCGGGAAATGTGAACTGGCTTCACTTGCTTGTAATGTCCGGGAATATCCAAGGTGAACCACAACCGTGAGTCCAAGGTCAAGGATTTGGAGTCACAGATCGAGGCCTTGCAGCATCAGAGTGATGGGCTGCAACGTCATCTGGACTCTGCTTCATGTGAGTTATTGTTTCTTTGTTGCTTTAGCCACCATAGCCTCATGTATGCTAATACGGCCGGGCTTTGGTCCTCCTTGCCTTTCAGCTGCAGAGATTGCTGGGACCCTAAAGAGGGAGGCGGAGGAGGAGGCGCAGGCCCGCCGGCTTGCCGAAGAGGCTGAGCGGACGGCTCTAACAGAGCTGGAGATGTCTCTCCCCATGAAGCATGAGCTCAAAGCTGCTCTTCAGCGGGAGCAGGAGGCTTGTCAAGGTCTCCGCGCTGACCTTGATTAGAGTAGGAATCAGCGGACATTGCTTCAACGGTAGGTGGAGATTGCTGAAAAGGAAGCCGCCTCGCAGGAGCAAGCCTCACGGGTGGCCAATTAGAAGGCGCTCGGTTGGAGAAAGATGGCAAGGAGGTCACCATGCAGCTTGCTAAAGCCCAATAATGCTATCAGAATCCGGAGATCGCAACTCGAGGTCTATGCTGGGAGGCCTCCTTTCGGCAGTCGTATGGGCGTTGTTGTATGGTTGTATTCATATACTCCTTCGGTTGTTCATTTTGCAAGTCTGATATCTCCTTTTTATTGATTCGGTATTGCAACAAGAAAGGGTATCCCGCACCTATTTCCCCAGAGGTGACCCTGGGTATCGAACCCACGGGAGGAAGACTTCCTTGAAGCGATGGTCTTTAGCAAGCTTTTGTCAAAGTGTCAAATCCAGCTTTTGACCGGATGAACAAGCAAATAGTGATTCAAAAACTTATAGTAAAAAGAAGGTACGAGGATGAGGTGTTGATACATCTCCAACGTATCTATAATTTATGAAGTATTCATGCCATTTACAATAGTTTTATATGAGTTTGGTATTATTTGCTTAGAACTAACCCTGACTGACGCAGTTTTCAGCAGAACTACCGCGGTGTTGTTTTTGTGCAGAAATAAAAGTTCTCGGGATGCGCTGAAAAGCAACGGAGATTTTTTTGGAAAATATAAAAAATAATGGAACAAAAATCTAGCGGAGGGGACACTGGGTATGCGTCGGTGCTATACAAACAATTTTAAACCCCTTTCCGCGACGGCATTCAGAACCGTCGCCTAGTGAGTGTGGGCAATTAGGGGGTCCTTCGCACACGACCCAGAAACTGTCGGGGATATGTCCTACTGGCACACACGCTCGGCAAAATGAGGTCGTGTGCGACCGACGAGCGAGCAAATACGGTTATACGTATAGTAGTGCTCAAAAAAATACAATTATACATGCGAAATCATTTCCGATCGTAAGTTCATCCCACATAGTCAGTCCCTGTGAAACGTTTCCGTTCGTACATACATCCCACACAGTCGCTGCAAGGAAAACATTTCCGTTCGTAAGTACAACACACACAATTTTTGCCGTTAAATCATTTGTGATGGCCTTCCCATCACACACAATATTAATAATTTTGTCATTTGCATTATTGAATGCATCACACACGGTGCGTAGAAGAAACTGTGTGCATTGCCTTAGGTCATCGCCCATGGTATTTTCTCAATAATCGTTTGCAATAGCAAAACCAATTAGTAGGCTAATTTCCCTATTATTAATAATCCATTTATTAATCTAATTGACATTCATATTAAACACATAATATATTTCATACCCATATTAAGGAAGCATGATTTCATAATTGAAATACATCAGAGTACAACATGATATAGCTTCAGCACTCAGCTACCCCATTATACAACTGCACCAGCACCAAGTTTCACGTGCAACATCTAGAACCTTTCAAAATTAGCATCATAGACGGTACATAGACAGATGTATCTCATAGGGAAAACTGCTGAAGCGGAAGGCGAATATTGATCATTCATTGATGTTGAAGGTCTTCGCAACTTTAGGCCAGTGCCTGTGGATGATTGACCGTCCATCCTTCGTCCTCTTCAGGAACACTTCAATATTGAACCGTGGGTGTTGTATGAAAACCTTCCTCGCCTCCTGTCCATACAAGTGGTTTGAGAGGTAATCATCAGTGAACTGTTTTGGAAAGGCCTGAAAACAAGGATGTGCATAAATATCTTCTCTATATTGGAAATGGGGCAAAGGAATAAAAAAGACAAGGTATAATAGTATACAATAACAGAATGTAGCCACAACAATTGAACATCGCATTGCAGAATTATACCAAGCAGTTAACTAAACACCACAACAAATGAACCAACCGTTAGCTGAGCAGCACATTGCACAAATATAACATACTCATAATAGAAGATCAGATAGTTAACCAAACCAAGCATGCTTAACAACTTGGAAATATAGCAATTGTATTTGTTTCTCATGTATTTAGTACAACCAAATTCAATTTATTTCTCACATGGTATACAATAACAGAATGCAGCCACAACAATTGAACATCGCATTGCAGAATTGAACCAAGCAGTTAACTAAACACCACAACAAATGAACCAACCATTAACTAAGCACCACATTGCACAAATATAACCTACTCCTAATAGAAGATCAGACAGTTAACCAAACCAAGCATGCTTAACAACTTGGAAATATAGCAATTGTATTTGTTTCTCATGTATTTAGTACAACAAAGTTTGATTTATTTCTCACATGGTATACAATAACAGAATGCACACACAACAATGGAACATCGCATTACATAATTGAACCAAACAGTTAACTAAACACAACAACAAATGAACCAAACGTTAACTGAGCACCACATTGCACAATATAACATACTCCTAATAGAAGATCAGGCAGTTAACCAAACCAAGCATGCTTGACAACTTGGAAAATTGCACCCTAAAGAATTGAACATCACATTTGCAGAATTGAACCAAACAATTAACTGAACACCACATTGCATGACATATAGAACATATACACTAGAGCAGAAGATTGCATGGTAAAAGTAGATAGCACAATTCACTAATTTTTTTAAGGAAAGGCAGTAGGTAGCAAACTGAACATGGGTCCTTATAGTGAGCTAATAAGACAAGCTACTCATTGTCGGAGATATCGATGACGATTGGCTCCTTGAACATCGAAGAGGGCAAGGCCTCCGCATCGTGGGTTCCCTCGTCGTATTGGTGAGTTGCCTGAGCCGCTCCGGGCACCAACCTGCTGGCTCTCGAGATGAGGTAAGCACGTGCACACTGAGAAAACACCTCACAGTCTTCGTCGAAGACACCGCCGGTGGCCTCGAGAAAACGCCACGAACTGTCATTTAAAGCAGCCAACCGCACCACGTTGTTGGCACGTGAGGCGTCGACGGTGGCCTCGACAGCGAGGTGCTCCTCCAAGATCTGGGGGTCAGCACGAATGGCAGCCATCGCGACCTCATCCGCGCGTGCGGCCGCAATTTGGTTCTTCGCTGCCAATGCTCCTTGAGATCCTGGCTATACTGCGTGCACCATGGCTTAGGATGGCACTTATTTGGTGGAGGGGTCGGTGATTTGGGTGGAAGGTGTCGCACTCGCGCCCGCTGTCGGGGCATGTGAGATGTGGAAGGAGGAGGAGGACGAGGTTCGGGTGTGGATTACCTTCCCGGATAGGTGAGGCCAAGCAGCGTGAAGGAGGGTCGCCAACGAGGAGGCGGCGCTGCAAGCAAGGAGTGAAAGTTTCAACTTGGAAAGGAAGGAAAAAACAGGGGAAATGTGGCTTTTGGTAAGGGGGAGGTGGCGGGGAGGTAGATATATCCGCGGAAGCCAAAAATTTGGAATCACTTTAGCGAAAAACTGGTGCGTAAAGTGTCATCAAACACAGTCCCTTATTTAGAGCGGGCTATGGACTGTAGCCGACGAACCTTCTCGAGGAAGCCATAGGCGTACTATACACCGACGATGCTCCAGGATATTTTGTACTTCATCTCACACGGTTGGTGATAATAAACTGTGTGGGATCTACTTGATTTTTCATCTTGATCTAAATTACATAATGGGGTCACAGCTGCAAAGGATGGTGTTTGAATTGCTAGAACTTCTTTGTAGTGAACATGCATCTATAGGTGCGTCCTCAAAAAATTTGGAATTATTTAGGGTTCGTTTGGACATTTTTAAACGGTAACTTGGTTTTCTAGGAATTTCAGGTGCACAATTCAAAATTAAACCACATGCACATGCTCTGGTGCACAAAAATAGGTTGTAAAATGATATATGTGTCCATGGATTGATGCTTACGTCCCATTCAAGAAATGGGGATGAATTTCAAACACCACGGCACCGTGGCTCTCCGGCAAATTTTGAGGTGCTTGCTTTTGTAATTCTAGGAAATACAAAACTCGTCTGAAATTCATGAACCTTGGCACTATCATATAACGACATCAAGATGCTGGGGTAAAAAATGTTGTCACATTTGGGCCAGGTTATGGTATAAGCTTCTCGCAAACTAGAGCTTCTCTCACAACAAGCATGATGGTTTCGGTAGGGAACGTTTCACCTTTCTGGATGAAATGATATCCGTTGCATCTTCTTGATTTCAATTTTTTTCCTAGTGTCAACATAGAACAACAGGGGTGTTGTGTCAATTTTTGGGATTTTTTGGGGTTTGCTTGGACATTTTTATACATTAACTGAGTTTTCTATGCACTCATGTGCATAATTCAAATTTGAACTACATGCACATGCTCTGATGGATATAAATTAGTTGAAAATTCAAATCTGTGTCCTTGGTTGCATGCTTAATTAGGTCCCATGCAAGAAATGAGAATGAATGTCAAACACCGTGCCACCGTCACTCGGCCGCAAACATTGATATATATACCTGGTTTTTAAATTCTAGTAAATCCAAAGCTCGTCTGAAATTCATGAAACTTGGCATGCTATCATGGAGAGGCATCAACATGCCGTGGTAAATTTTCTGTCCCATTCGGGGTAGGTTTGGGGATATGCTTCTCACAAACCAGAGCTTCTCACAACAAGCCCGATGGTTTTGGTAGGGAATGTTTCACCTTTCTGGACGAAACGATATGCATTGCCTCTTCTCGATTTCAATTTTTTCCTAGTATCAACATAGATCAATAGGGGTGTTGTGTCAATTGTTTTGGGATTTTTGGGGGTTCGCTTGGACAATATTATACATTAACTGAGTTTTCTATGCATTCATGTGCATAATTCACATTTCAACTACATGCACACATATGCTCTAATGCATATAAATTGGTTGAAAATTCAAATATGTGTCCTTGGTTTGATGCTTAATTAGGTCCCATGCAAGAAATGAGAATGAATGTCAAACACCCTGCCACCGTCACTCGGTCGCAAACATTGAGATATATACCTGGTTTTTAAATTCTAGTAAATCCAAATCTCGTCTAAAATTCATGAAACTTGGCATGCTGTCATGGAGCGGCATCAATGTGCCGTGGTAATTTTTTTGTCCCATTTGGGGTAGGTTTGGGGATATGCTTCTCATAAACCAAAGCTTCTCACAACAAGCCCGATGGTTTTTGTAGGGAACATTTCACCTTTGTGGACGAAACGAGATGCATTGCCTCTTCTCGATTTCAATTTTTTTCCTAGTGTCAGCATAGAACAATAGGGGTGTTGTGTCAATTTTTGGGATTTTTGGGGGTTCGCTTGGACATTTTTATACATTAACTGAATTTTCTATGCATTCATGTGCATAATTCAAATTTGAACTACATGCACACATATGCTCTAATGCATATAAATTGGTTGAAAATTCAAATCTATGTCCTTGGTTGCATGCTTAATTAGGTCCCATGCAAGAAATGAGAATGAATGTCAAACAGCCTGCCACCATCACTCGGCCGCAAACATTGAGATATATATATACTTGGTTCTTAAATTCTAGTAAGTCCAAAGCTCATCTAAAATTCACGAAACTTGGCATGCTGTCATGGAGCGGCATCAACATGCCGTGGTAAATTTTTTGTCCCATTTGGGGCAGGTTTGGGGATATGCTTCTCACAAACCAAAGCTTCTAACAACAAGCCCGATGGTTTTCGTAAGGAATGTTTCACCTTTATGGACGAAATGATATGCATTGCCTCTTCTCAATTTCAATTTTTTCCCTTGTGTCAACATAGAACAACAGGGGTGTTGTGTCAATTTTTGTGATTTTTGGGGGTTTGCTTGGACATTTTTATACATTAACTGAGTTTTCTATGCATTCATGTGCATAATTCAAATTTGAACTATACATGCACACATATGCTCTAATGCATATAAATTGGTTGAAAATTCAAATCTGTGTCCTTGGTTGCATGATTAATTAGGTCCCATGCAAGAAATGAGAATGAATGTCGTCAAACACCCTGCCACCGTCACTCAGATGCAAATATTAAGATACCTGATTTTTAAATTATAGTATAAATTCAAAGCTCGTCTGAAATTCATGAAACTTGGCATGCATGCTATCATGCATGGAGCGGCATCAACATGCCGTGGTAAATTTTTATCCCATTTGGGGCAGGTTTGGGGATATGCTTCTCACAAACCAGAGCTTCTCACAACAAGCCTGATGGTTTCGGTAGGGAACGTCCCACCTTTGGGGACAAAATGATATCCATTGCCTCTTATTGCTTTGAAATTTTTTCTCGTGTCAACATAGAACAACAGGAGTGTTATGTCAATTTGGGATTTTTTGGGGTTCATTTGGACATTTTATGCATTATTTGAGTTTTTCAATGTATTTATGTGTATAATTATAAATTTTAACCATTCACGTGACGCCACGTGTCTTGGTTTTAATGGCTATTGATCGCAAACGTTTTAGAAAGAACACCCGTATGCAAAGTGAGAGCAGGATTTGTGCATCTCTTCAACGCAAACGGTTGTTTTGGATGACCCGTCTGCAACCACTTTACAAACAATTTGGTAAGATTTGCATCTGTCATATTGGGTATGTTGCCATTTGTCAAACTGGAAAGACTAACATTTGTTAATCTAGTAACATTGCCATTTGTCAACCTTGTAACACGGCGATTTGTCAAAATATGAAGCTAAAAATCACTAGCAGTATCTAATATTTGCAACTAGAATTCAGTAATTAAGCATAGATGGAGGCGAGGAGGGGTGTTCAACCGGGCGTGCAGCGGGCGGCGCAGTTCCCGATACGGCTTTAATGCAGACGAGGGAGAGGGTAGCGGTTCCCGAAATGTTGAATGGCCAATGATGCATCCTCCTTCAATTAGCATCATGAATGCATGAGGGAAGTAATGGGAGGAGGACCGGGAAAAGAGGCAGCACGATGTGAATGCAACGCAGTTTGCACTCATATAAAGGCGCCCCTCCATGCCAATGCATCTACCACAGCGTACACACCTAATCATTTGCCTAATCACCTACACTAAGCGCAAAAGTGCTCACTCCAGACGCATGGCGGTGATGCGCGCGATTGGCCAGCGGCTGTGCCAGACGGTCCACGACGCCGCCTGCGGCATGGCATCGAGGATCGTCTCCAGATGGTGTTGGCGACCGGTGATACGTCTCCAACGTATCTATAATTTATTATTGTTCCATGCTATTATATTACCCCTTTTGGATGTTTATGGGCTTTACTTTACACTTTTATATCATTTTTGGGACTAACCTACTAACCGGAGGCCCAGCCCGAATTGCTGTTTTTTTTGCCTATTTCAGGGTTTTGAAGAAAAGGAATATCAAACGGAGTCCAAACGGGATGAAACCTTTGGGAGCGATCTTTTTTTGAACAAATGCAAACTAGGAGACTTGGAGTGGACGTCAAGTAACAAACAAGGCGGCCACGAGGGTGCTCGGCATGCCCCCTGGGGGTGGGCGCGCCCCCCACCCTCGTGGGCCCCTCGTGGCTCCACCGACGTACTTCTTTCGCCTATATATACTCCCGTACCCTGAAAACATCGCAGAGCACCACGAAAACCTAATTCCACCTTCGCAACCTTTTGTATCTGTGAGATCCCATCTTGGAGCCTTCATCGACGCTCCGCTGGAGGGGGAATCGACCATGGAGGGCCTCTACATCATCTCCAAGGCCTCTCCAATGAGTTGTAAGTAGTTTACCGCAGACCTTCAGGTCCATAGTTATTAGCTAGATGGCTTCTTCTCTCTCTCTTTGAATCGCAATACAAAGTTCTCCTCGATCTTCTTGGAGATCTATCTGATGTAACTCTTTTTTTTGCGGTGTGTTTGTTGAGATCCGATGAATTGTGGGTTTATGATCAAGTTTATCTATGAGAAATAATTGAATATTCTCTGAATTCTTTTATGTCTGATTGGTTATCTTTGCATGTCTCTTCGAATTATCAGTTTGGTTTGGCCTACTAGATTGATCTTTCTTGCAATGGGAGAAGTGCTTAGCTTTGGGTTCAATCTTGCGGTGTCCTTTCCCAGTGATAGCAGGGGTAGCAAGGCACATATTGTATTGTTGCCATCGAGGATAAAAAGATGGGGTTTATATCATATTGCATGAGTTTATCCATCTACATCATGTCATGTTTCTTAATGCGTTACTGTGTTCTTCATGAACTTATTACTCTAGATGCAGGCAGCAGTCGGTCGATGTGTGGAGTAATAGTAGTAGATGCAGAATCGTTTTGATCTACTTGTCATGGACGTGATGCGTATATACATGATCATGCCTAGATAGTCTCATAACTATGCACTTTTCTATCAATTGCTCGATAGTAATTTGTTCACCCACCGTAATACTTATGCTATCTTGAGACAAGCCACTAGTGAAACCTATGGCCCCCGGGTCTATCTTTTATCATATAAGTTTTCCATCTACTTTTATTTGCATCTTTTATTTTCCAATCTATATCATAAAAATACCAAAAATGTTCGTCTTATCTTATTATCTCTATCAGATCTCACTTTCGCAAGTTACCGTGAAGGAATTGGCAACCCCTTTATCGCGTTGGTTGCGAGGTTCTTGTTTGTTTGTGTAGGTGCGTGGTGCTTTTGAGGAGCCTCCTACTGGATTGATACCTTGGTTCGCAAAAACTGAGGGAAATACTTACGCTACTTTGCTGCATCACTCTTTCCTCTTCAAGGGAAAACCAATGCAGTGCTCAAGAGGTAGCAAGAAGGATTTCTGGTGTTGTTGCCAGGAAGGTCTTCTCACAAGTCAAGACATACCAAGTACCCATCACAAACTCATCTCCCTCGCATTACATTATTTGCCATTTGCCTCTTGTTTTCCTCTCCCCCACTTCACCCTTGCCGTTTTATTCGCCCTCTCTTTTTCGCTTGCCTCTTGTGTGCTCGTGTGTTAGTTAGTTTATTTTCGTTGTTATGGCCAGTCCTTTGTCCGCTCCTTTGTCTCCCGAGTTTGAAGTTCTTCACTTCAAGCAAAGACTAGGAGAAAACTTAAAAGATGCTTGGTATAGGATGATAGAATCTTACCGTAACTGCACCTTAGAGGTGAATTTCAGGATTTTACTTCGCAGTTTTTATGTTGGACTAGATATGTCCCATAGACAACTCTTGGATTGTGTTGCCAAAGGTAATTTTATCGAAATTGATCCCAATATTGCGCATGGAATCATAGAGGAAATAGTGGGAACACTATTCCAAAAAGGGGGGATGCATCCTACACAGGTAGAGACACAAGTTTTCGGAAAGATTTGCGAAGTAACAATTTTTTTACAAAAATCTCTTGAACCCCTCAAGAGCATTAGCGGACATCTTCACCACATGAATATGTTGATTACCCTTTGCAATAAGCGGTTGGATTCTTTAGATCTAAAATTTTCTGAATATCAAGGGAAACGTAAAGAACCTCCCGGATTCGAGCATGACTCCGCTAAGAAATTTAAAATTAAGATGGCAATACTTAGATCTATTCTCGCTTTTATGCCTAGCTAGGGGCGTTAAACGATAGCGCTTGTTGGGAGGCAACCCAATTTTATTTTAGTTCCTTGCTTTTTTCTTCTGTTTAGTAATAAATATTTCATCTAGCTTCTGTTTAGATATGGTTTTATGTTTTAATTAGTGTTTGTGCCAAGTAGAACCTATAGGATAACCTATGGTGATAGCTAATTTGATTCTGCTGAAAAACAGAAACTTTGTGCTCACGAGAATAATTTTTGTAAATCACACAAACGTACTTTTGCATTGATTCTTTTTTATGTAGATCAATAGACAAATTTCCCAGGACTTCCTATTATGGTAGGAGTTTTAGAGTTCCAGAAGTATTCGAAAGTTACAGATTTCTATAGACTGTTCTGTTTTTGACAGATTCTGTTTTTCGTGTGCTGTTTGCTTATTTTGTTGCATCTATGGCTAGTATCGGGGGGGGGGGTATGAACTATAGAGAAGTTGGAATACAGTAGGTTTAACACCAATATAAATAAATAATGAGTATTACAGTACCTTATGTGGTGGTTTTTCTTTCTTGCACTAACGGAGCATATGAGATTTCCTGTTGAGTTTTGTGTTGTGAAGTTTTCATGTTTTGGGTAAAGATTTGATGGGCTATGGAATAAGGAGTGGCAAGAGCCCAAGCTTGGGGATGCCCATGGCACCCCAAGATATCCAAGGACAACCAAAAGCCTAAGCTTGGGCATGCCCCGGAAGGCATCCCCTCTTTCGTCTTCGTTTATCGGTAACTTTACTTGGAGCTATATTTTTATTCGCCACATGATATGTGTTTTGCTTGGAGCGTCTTGTATGATATTAGTCTTTGATTTTTAGTTTACCACAATCATCCTTGCTGTACACACCTTTTGGGAGAAACCCACATGATTTAGAATTTATTAGAATAATCTATGTGCTTCACTTATATCTTTTGAGCTAGATAATTTTTGCTCTAGTGCTTCGCTTATATCTTTTAGAGCACGACAGTGGTTTAATTTTGTAGAAATTGTTGATCTCTCATGCTTCACTTATATTATTTTGAGAGTATTTTATAACAGCATGGTATTTGCTATGGTTATAAAAGTTGGTCCTAGAATGATGGGCATCCAAGTTGGGTATAATAAAAACTATCATAGAAAGTGAATTGGATGCTATGATCAATTTGATGCTTAATAATTGTTTTGAGCTATGAGGATGGTGATATTAGAGTCATTCTAGTGGGGTAATTATGAATTTGAGGAATACTTGTGTTGAAGTTTGTGATTCCCGTAGCATGCACCTATGGTGAACCGCTTTGTGATGAAGTTGGAGCATGATTTATTTATTGATTGTCTTCCTTATGAGTGGCGGTCGGGGACGAGCGAAGGTATTTTCCTACCAATCTACCCCCCTAAGAGCATGCGTGTAGTACTTTGCTTTCAAAGACTTGTAGATTTTTGCAATAAGTATATGAGTTCTTTATGACTAATGTTGAGTCCATGGATTATACGCACTCTCACCCTTCCACCATTGCTAGTCTGTCTTGTGTCGCACCACTTTTGCCGGTACCATACACCCTCCATATACCTTCCTCAAAACAGCCACCATACCTAACTATTATGGCATTTCCATAGCCATTCCGAGATATATTGCCATGGAACTTTCCACCGTTCCGTTTATTATGACACGCATCATCATTGTCATATTTCTCTTGCATGATCATGTAGTTGAAATCGTATTTGTGGCAAAGCCACCTTCATAATTCTTCCATACATGTCACTCTTGGTTCATTTCATATCCCGGTACACCGCTGGAGGCATTCATATACAGTCATATCTTGTTCTAAGTATCGAGTTATAATCTTGAGTTGTAAGTAAATAAAAGTGTGATGATCTTCACTATTAGAGCATTGTCCCAAGTGAGGAAAGGATGATGGAGACTATGATTCCCCCACAAGTAGGGATGAGACTTCGGACTTTATAAAAAAAAGAGAAAGGCCAAATAAAAAAAGGAGAAAGGCCAAATAAAAAATGAGAGAAAAAGAGAGAAGGGACAATGCTACTATCCTTTTACCACACTTGTGCTTCAAAGTAGCACCATGATCTTCATGATAGAGAATCTCCTATGTTTTCACTTTCATATACTAGTGGGAATTTTTCATTATAGAACTTGGCTTGTATATTCCAATGATGGGCTTCCTCAAAACGCCCTAGGTCTTCGTGAGCAAGCAAGTTGGATGCACACCCACTTAGTTTATTTTATTGAGCTTTCATACATTTATAGCTCTAGTGCATCCGTTGCATGGCAATCCCTACTCACTCACATTGATATCTATTAATGGGCATCTCCATAGCACGTTGATACGCCAAGTTCATGTGAGACTATCTTCTCCTTTTTTGTCTTCTCCACAACCACCATTCTATTCCACATATAGTGCTATGTCCATGGCTCACACTCATGTATTGCGTGAAAGTTAAAAAAGTTTGAGAATACTAAAGTATGAACTTGGCTTGTCATCGGGGTTGTGCATGATTAAATACTTTGTGTGGTGAAGATAGAGCATAGCCAAACTATATGATTTTGTAGGGATAGCTTTCTTTAACCATGTTATTTTAAGAAGACATGATTGGTTTGTTAGTATGCTTGAAGTATTATTGTTTTCATGTCAATATGAACTCTTATTTTGAATCTTTTGGATCTGAACATTCATGCCACAATAAAGAAAATTACATTGAGAATTATGCTAGGTAGCATTCCACATCAAAAAATCTGTTTTTATCATTTACCTACTCGAGGACGAGCAGGAATTAAGCTTGGGGCTGCTTGATACGTCTCCAATGTATCTATAATTTTTTATTGTTTCATGCTATTATATTACCCATTTTGGATGTTTATGGGATTTACTTTACACTTCTATATCATTTTTGGGACTAACCTACTAACCGGAGGCCCAGCCCGAATTGCAGTTTTTTTTGCCTATTTTAGTGTTTCGAAGAAAAGGAATATCAAATTTAGTCCAAACGGGATGAAACCTTCGGGAGCGATCTTTTTGGAACAAATGCAAACTAGGAGACTTGGAGTGGACGTCAAGCAACAAACGAGGCGTCCACGAGGGTGCCCGACGTGCCCCCTGGGGGTGGGCGCACCCCCACCCTCGTGGGCCCCTCGTGGCTCCACCGATGTACTTCTTTCGCATATATATACTCCCGTACCCTAAAAACAATGAAGAGCACCACGAAAACCTAATTCCACCACCGCAACCTTCTCTATCCGTTAGATCCCATGTTGGAGCCTTCGCCGGCGCTCCGCCGGAGGGGGGATCGACCACGGAGGGCCTCTACATCATGTCCAAGGCCTCTCCAATGAGTTGTGAGTAGTTTACCATAGACCTCCGGGGTCCATAGTTATTAGCTAGATGGCTTCTTCTCTCTCTCTTTGAATCTCAATACAAAGTTCTCCTCGATCTTCTTGGAGATCTATTCGATGTAACTCTTTTTTTTGAAGTTGTGTTTGTCGAGATCCAATGAATTGTGGGTTTATGATCAAGTTTATCTATGAGAAATAATTGAATCTTCTCTGAATTCTTTTATGTGTGATTGGTTATCTCTACAAGTCTCTTCGAATTATCAGTTTGGTTTGGCCTACTAGATTGATCTTTCTTGCAATGGGAGAAGTGCTTAGCTTTGGGTTCAATCTTGTGGTGTCCTTTCCCAGTGACAGCAGTGGCAGCAAGGCACGTATTGTATTGTTGCCATCGAGGATAAAAAGATGGGGTTTATATCATATTGCATAAGTTTATCCCTCTACATCATGTCATCTTTCTTAATGCGTTACTCTGTTCTTCATGAACTTAATACTCTAGATGCAGGCATGAGTCGATCGATGTGTGGAGTAATAGTAGTAGATACAGAATCGTTTCAATGTACTTGTCACGGACGTGATGCCTATATACATGATCATGCCTAGATACTCTCATAACTATGCACTTTTCTATCAATTGCTCGACAATAATTTTTTCACCCACCATAATACTTATGCTATCTTGAGAGAAGCCACTAGTGAAACCTATGGCCCCCGGGTCTATCTTTTATCATATAAGTTTTCCATCTAATTTTATTTGCATGTTTTATTTTCCAATCTATATCATACAAATACCAAAAATATTTATCTTATCTTATTGTCTCTATCAGATCTCACTTTCGCAAGTTACCGTGAAGGGATTGACAACCCCTTTATCGTGTTAGTTGCAAGGTTCTTGTTTGTTTGTGTAGGTGCGGGGGACTTTTGAGGAGCCTCCTATTGGATTGATACTTTGGTTCTCAAAAACTGAGGGAAATACTTACGCTACTTTGCTACATCACCCTTTCCTCTTCAAGGGAAAACCAATGCAATGCTAAGAGGTAGCAACCGGCTGGTGGATGGCCACCGTCGACGCCAGCTACAACTCTCAGTTGGACCAGATGATCGTTTCCACCACCAACAAGTTCGCCATCGTCAAGAAGGTCGCGGACGACATCTCCGTACTCCTCCAGCCCGCGCGCCCGAGCTCCTCATTGCCTGCCACCCTAATCGGCCTTCATGGTCGGAACCTCTTTCAAGCATTGGTGGCCCTGCGACTGCCCACCAACGCCATGAAGAATGCCCACCTGGAGGTCACACTCGCCGCGAGGTGCCTCGCCCTGCAAGAATTCGTCGACCTACACATCCACGTGTACGAGCAAATCGTGTACATATGTATCTACAAGGCCAATGAGGACGCTACGACATTGTCCTTCTTCAACCGGCTGGAAGCCTTGGATGCCTTTGTTGAGAAGCACCTTGACCTCGCCACAAAATCCGCCAATCCTTAGCCGCCGGTCGGTGGCCCGGTGCACTGAGTTGAGGAGGAGGAGGTCGTACGTTGATAGATGCATCTTTCTTCTTGCCTCCTTAATTCTTATTGTGCTATTGCATTCTCATTCGAGTCAATACAGACATGTGTGAGGCGTTGAGGCGACCATGGAGTGCTCTGCTCACGTCCCTCCGCGCATGCTCTACCAGCGGTTGGGCCTGTGAACGATTATATTGGGGGACCCATATGCATGCGGTTGCGCCGCGTGCATTGGCACGTGATGCCGTTACGTGCGGCACAATGGAGTTATGTGCTTCGAATTAGAACTGCCATCACGACATGCCGTCCGGCCTCCCCTTTAATTCCCGCGGCCATTATAGCCTTAGTCTTTTCAACCTTTTGATCGCGCCCCACAACACAACAAGCACACCCACGACGACACATGGAGAGGGGATGTCCAGCGACGCTCCAATGGAATTCGGCAAGCATAAAGTGGATACTCACGCGAGGGAGATGGATCTCTCGGTGGTGTACACCATCGACCCGACCATGGTGGACGACTACATAAACTCCGTTGAGCAGTTGCTTTCTAGATACAAGTACAAGGTGGTCGGCATCGACCTCCAATACACCTACGGTAGTCCCGAAATAGATCAGAAGGTTGCCGTCGCCTAGTTGTGTGTGTGCCATCATGTCCTCATCTACCACTACTGCATGTCCAGAGAGCCTTGCGACCGTTTGAACAGGTTTGTCAACAGCACCGACTACAAGTTCGCCATGGTGGAAACCACCGACGATGTAAAAGTGCTCAGTGTTACGGGCTTGGCCTGCGAGAACCTTGTCGAAATCCGTGACCACTACAGGGTCTGGGGCAGCACGAAGAAGGACTCCCTGACCGAACTCGCCTCGGCCATCATCGACCCCTACTAAGAAAAGATGAAGCAGGATGCCCAGAGAACAAGTGTTGTATCCTGGCACAGGGCCTAGATGCGGCGACTGGATGAACCTCACCTCAGGTTCGCGGCCAAGAGCATGGACACATGCTTCGAGATGCACAAGCGGATCGTTGACATGAGGAAGTGCCTCGTTACCCAAGTCGACAAGCCCGGATCGAGCCACAAGCAGAGCAAGCGTCACAAGAAGTAGATGATGATCAGATGATCGTTTATGCTAGGTAATCATGCATGTAATATATATTTTACTTTACTGATGTGTGGAAGTGTCATGTGTGTAGTAGCCACCTATGAAATTTTGCATGTAATAGTTTACTTTGGTGTGTGCAAATGGCATGGTTGTAGTAGCCACCTATGTAATTGGATGTTTAATTTGGATAATCATGCATGTAATATATATGTTATTGTTCTGTATGCAATCCCATCGCACAACACACACGTCTTATTAGTAGCAATCGTCTGTGTTATTATCGGTCTTTGCATACATTTCTGATTACAGACCTGTTTGTCGTGTATCACACACATCTTTTTATATTGAACCATTTATGTTCTCTTGTCTCAACACAAACAGCTCATCCGCGTGAACCGCATGCCGTATATCGCACACACCTTAATTTGGCTGACCGTTTCTTTTGTGTTGCCTAATCACAAACAGTTCATCCTAGTGAACCGTATGTTGTTTATCACACACACCTTCATCTGGCTGCCTGTTTCTTTTGTTGCTCCTCATCGCAAATGGTTAATTGCACTGAACCGTATGCCCTACATCACACGCAGAACTAAAATCTGAACCGTGTTTGACGCATCCGTCATCGAAAAAGTTTTGCACCTTTTTGACGGGTTTTTTACACCACCATTTGCGACTAATGCATCGCACACAGTTTTGTCAAAGGGTTTCTGATCGTAGTGTCATGTTAGCAGCATCCTGAAGTAGTGGGAGTCCCGAGGGCACCACGAGGGTGGAAGGGCGCCCCCTAGGGCGTGCCCCCTGCCTCGTGGACTCCCAGTGGGCCCCCTTGACGAGAAATCAACGCCAACCACTCCTATAAATCGAGAAAACCCCATAACAGAAGAGAGATCAGAAGTTCCGCCGCCGCAAGCCTGTGTAGCCACGAGAAATCAATGTAGGCCCTCCCTAGCACCCTGTCGGAGGGGGCCATCATCACTAGAGGCCATGGGGAAGGACCCGGAGGAGCCATCATCGCCATTAAGGCCAAGGAACAGAGGGGGGGCCCTCTCCCCGTCGAGGGGGAGGCAATGGAGGAAGAAGCACAAGGGGGAGAACCTCTCCTCCTCTATCTCGGTGGCGCCGGAGTGCCATCGGGAGGGGAATCATCGCCGCGGTGATCGTCTTCATCAACATTACCATCATCATCACCATCCTCATCTCTTTTACGCGGTCCACTCTCCCGCACCCCACTATAATCCCTACTTGAACATGGTGCTTTATGCCACATATTATGATCCAATGATGTGTTGCCATCCTATGATGTTTTGAGTAGATTTCCTTTGTCTTTGGGTTAATTAATGATCTAGATTGGTATGAGTTGTATGTTTTACTTTGGTGTTGTCCTATTGTGCCCTCCGTGTCACTCAAGCGTGAGGGATACCCGTTGTACGGTGTTGCAATACGTTCATGATTCGCTTATAGTGGGTTGCTTGAGTGACAGAAGCATAAACCCGAGTAAGGGGGTTGTTGTGTATGGGATAAAGGGGACTTGATATGTTAATGCTATGGTTTGGTTTTACCTTATGATCTTTAGTAGTTGCGGATACTTGCTAGAGTTCTAATCATAAGTGCATATGATCCAAGAAGAGAAAGTATGTTAGCTTATGCCTCTCCCTCATATGAAATTGCAATAATGATTACCGGTCTTGTTAACAATTGCCTAGGATAATTCCGCACACCGACCCATCATTATTCCACACTCGCTATTTATAATATTTAGTAATATATTCTAACTTTATGATAACAACACCTACTTTTATATTTTAGCTCTCCGATATCATGCAAAGTTATCCTCTTCATACCCACAACGTAGTTTTATTTCTCGTTTCTAGTTGGAAGCAAACGTTTGGTGTACATAGAGTCGTATCAGTGGAAGATAGGACTTGAGAGAATATTGATATTACCTTTATCTCCTTATGGATTCGACACTCCATACTTATCACTTCCACATTTGGGAATTGCTACGATGATTCCCTGCACTTGGGGATTATCAAGCTCTTTTCTGGCGCCATTGCAGGGGAGCAATAGCGTGGGGTTGGTATTCTCGTGTGTGCTTGTTTGCTTTCTTCCCTAAGTAGTTTTTGTTTTAGCTTTTTTTCTTTTGCTTAGTTGTGGGTGAAACATAGAATTTTTTTAAAAAAGAATGAAAATACAAAAAGATTCACTTGCCTCATATGCCTAAAAAGTTTTTTCAAAAAGAAAAGTGATTGGAAAGTTATGCATTGGAGAAGTGAGGGTCGACCTTGAACACTTGTGTTCATGCTCATGGAAACAATGTAGAATTTTTCATGGAAATTTCTCTGAAAATAATTATCCCCTTGTATATATCAATTGTATTATAAAAATAATGTGCCAAACTTTGGTTTTAGGATGAGTACATTGCTTGTTTATCATGTGCAGTGCAAAAACAGAAACTTTGGCTGTAGAGCATGAATTTACATTTTTTACTAGAAAGTCAAATGGGTCTGAAACCTTTTGCACAGTACTTATGTACAATTTGTTTAAATTTTCATATTTTTTTAGAATTTTTGGAGTTACATAAGTATACGAAATTTCCAGATTACTACAGACTGTCCTATTTTTGACGTTTTCTATGTGTTGTTCGCTTATTTTGATGAATCTATGGGTAGTATCGGGGGGGGGGGTATGAACCATGGTGAAGTTTGAATACAGTATATATAGTGATAATATGAAATTGGAATGAGTTTGCAACAGTACTAAAGGTAGTGATTTGCTTTATATACTAACGGATCTCACAAAGTTTTTGTTAAGTTTTGTGTGGATGAAGTGTTCGAAGAACGAGGAGTTACGATGTGAGAAGAATAAAGAGAGGCAAGAGTTCAAGCTTGGGGATGCCCAAGGTACCCAAGGTAAATATTTCAAGGATACTCAAGCATCTAAGCTTGGGGATGCCCTGGTTGGCATCCCATCTTTCTTCTTCAACAATTATCGGTATACCTCGGTTTTTGTTTTGTTTGTGTCCTTTGTATTTTTCTTTTTCTTTAGGAACCATGATAGTTTGAGATAGCCCTCCAATGATCTTATAGAATGCTCTTTGTGCTTCACTTAAATCTTTTGAGTATGGTTTTATAGAATGCTTCATGTGCTTCACTTATATATTTTGAGCTTGGATATTGGTTAGTCTATATTCATTGGAAAATGCTCCATGAACTTCACTTATATCTTTTGGAGTATGAATAATACTATTATCAAAAGTGGGTTTGGAAGAGTGTCAACTTTAGGAAGTAATGATCCCACTATTTTGGAGGGTGTTGAATCTTAGTATGATATTTATGAAAGTGGATTTGGAGAGGTCTTGACTTTAGTTAGTAATGATTCCACTATTTCGGAAGAGATTCCAGTTGATTATGAGAATGAAGTTGCTATCTATGATAATTATTGTGATGACATGCATGCTATAAGGGAATATGTTAACCATGAAACTTGTCATCATGATTTTAATTTTCAATTGGAGTATTCCTCACATGATAGTTATTTTGTTGAGTTTGCTCCCACTATTCTGAATGAGAAGAATTTTGCTTACGTGGAGAGCAGTAAAATTTCTATGCTTGTAGATAACAAAAAGAATGCTTTATGTGATGGTTATATTGTTAAAATTCATTCATGATGCTACTTAAAATTATTATGAGGGAGGAATATATGCTTGTTGGAATTGCAATAATATCAAGTTCCCCCTCTATGTGCTTAAAGTTTCGAAGTTATGCTTATTTTGCCTTCCTATGCTAGTTGATTCTTTTTCCCATAAATTGTGTGCTCACAAAATCTCTAGGCATAGGAATTGGGTTAGACTTAAATGTGCTAGTCATATTCTTCATGATGCTCTCTTTATGTTTCAATTCTTATCTTTTATGTGAGCATCATTGAAATCATCATGTCTAGCTAAAATGCATTAATGGAAAGTGATTGTTGGGAGACAACACAATATTTACCCTTACTATTTTTATGTCTTCATATGATTAAGCTACTGTAGTAATCATGTTTTATAGCTTTTGTTTCAATAAAGTGCCAAGTAAGACCTTTGGGTTAGCTTATGGTGATAGTAGTGTTGATCCTGCTGAAAAATCATAAACTTTTGCGACCAGTAAATTAGTTTTGATAATTCACAGAAACGTTCTTTTGTTATGATTCTTTTTGCTATGTATTGTTACACAAATTGCTCAGATTTTCCTTATTTTGTTGGATTTTTGGAGTATCAGAATTATAGTTGATGTTCAGATCATTACAGACTGTTCTGTTTCTGGCAGATTCTGTTTTCAATGCATAGTACGCTTGTTTTCTAGTTTCTATGGCTTATATTGCTCAATATAAATTGTAGTAATAATAAGGTACAGTAGGAATTGTGTTACAACAATTAAGAATCTTGTCTTTGAAAGTACCAAAGTTAATGATTTACTCTTTATTATACTAACTCATCTCACGAGGTTCCGTCAAGTTTTGTGTGATTGAAATTTTCAAGTTTTGGGTGAGATATCGATATGAGGAGAATAAGGAGTGGAAATACCCTAAGCTTGGGGATTCCCAAGGCACCCCAAGGTAATATTCAAGGAAGACTCAAGCGCCTAAGCTTGGGGATGCCCCTGAAGGCATCCCCTCTTTCGTCTTCAAAACCATCGGTATACCTTACTCGGAGCTATATTTTTATTCGTCACATGATATGTGTTTTGCTTGGAATGTATTTTTAATTTTACTTGCTGTTTGAATGAAATCATGGGATCTGAAATCTTGAATGAGAGAGTCCTCCCATGTCTAGTTAATTATTTGACTACTCATTGTCTTCACTTATATCTTTTTGGAGTAGTTTGTCATTTACTCATGTGCTTCACGTATATCCTATGAGTAAATGGTTGAATGAATTGAATATAATAAATCTGAATTTATATATGTTTCATATGCTTATACCATGGGGAGTAATGACTTCGCACATAATAAGTATAGGCGGCAAATTTATTGAAAGTGAGCAAACGTAGTATTGATCAAGTGAACAATTCATGAAAGAATATTCAAGGAAGAGAGATTTAACATATAAATACTATCTTGGACATCTTTTGTAATTGTGAGCACTCATTAAAATATGACATGCTAAAAAGCTGATGTTGGACAAGGAAGACAACTTAATGGGTTATGTTTTCCTATATCCGAATAGACGTTATATTGTCTTGGATCATCCAACATGTTGAGCTTGCCTTTCCCTATCATGCTAGACAAATTCTTTGCACCAAGTAGAGATACTACTTGTGCTTCCAAACATCCCCTAAACCATTTTTGCCATGAGAGTCCACCATACCTACCTTTGGATTGAGTAAGATCCTTCGAGTAAGTTGTCATGGTGCAAGCAATAAAAATTGCTCCCTAAATATGTATGATCTATTAGTGTGAAGAAAATAAGCTTTATACGAACTTGTGATAGGGAAGAAATAAAAGAGACAGACTGCATAATAAAGGTCTATCACAAGCGGCAATATAAACTCACGTTCTTTTGCATTAAGATTTTGTGCATCCAACCATAAAAGCGCATGGCAACATCTGTTTCCCTCTGCGAAGGGCCTATCTTTTACTTTTATCTTCTACCCTTATACAAGAGTCATGGTGATCATCACCTTTCCTTTTTACACTTTTTCCTTTGGCAAGCACTTTGTGTTGGAGTGATCCGGATATATATATATATATATCCACTTAGATGTAGGTTTTCATAAAGTATTATTGTTGACATTACCCTTGAGGTAAAAGGTTGGGAGGCGAAACTATATGCCCCTATCTTTCTCTGTGTCTGATTAAAACTTTGAACCCATAAATATCACATGAATGTAGCAATTGTGAAAGATTAAATGATAGTTTAGTATGTGGAGTTTGCTGAATCAAAGCTCTTACTTAGACCCTTCCGAAAATAAGATGAATTGCAATTGTTTGATGACTAAGAGCATGGTTTGTTAGTTTTCAAGAAAGTTTATGATCTATACTTTAACATGTGAATAACTTGTTACTTGATCATGAGAAGTTTTATGAGTTGAGCTGCTGTTATGATATATAATGATGCTAGAAAAAGTGATTGAAACTATAATTAATCAAACTTAAGCACTTGCTAGCATTCACACTTCATAAATTATTTCTTTTATCATTTACCTACTCTAACCAAAGAGCTACTACAGTACCGATTAAAAAATCAAGGACGAGCAGGAATTAAGCTTGGGGGATGCTGATACGTCTCCAACGCATCTATAATTTATGAAGTATTCATGCCATGTCTACATTTTATATGATTTTGGTATGATTTGATTAGAACTAACCCAGACTGACGCTGTTTTCCACAGAACTACTGTGGTGTTGTTTTTGTGCAGAAATAAAAGTTCTTGGAATGCGCTGAAAATCAACGGAGTTTTTTTGGAAAATATTAAAAATACTAGAACGAAAATCTACCGGAGGGGAGTCCCGAGGGCATCACGAGGGTGGAGGGCGCGCCCCCTGCCTCGTGGACTCCCCGTGGGCCCCCTAAATCAACGGCAACCCCTCCTATAAATCGAGAAAACCCCAGAACAGAAGAGGGATCGGAAGTTCTGCCACCGCAAGCCTCTGTAGCCACGAGAAATCAATCTAGGCCCTCTGTGGCACCCTGCCGGAGGGGGCCATCATCACCGGAGGCCATGGGGAAGGATCCCGGAGGGGCCATCATTTCCATGAAGGCCAAGGACCAGAGGGGGGACCTCTCGCCATCCAAGGGGGAGGCCATGGAGGAAGAAGCACAAGGAGGAGAACCTCTCCTCCTCTCTCTCGGTGGCTCCAGAGTGCCATCGGGAGGGGAATCACCACCGCGGTAATCGTCTTCATCAACATGACCATCCTCATCCCTTTTACGCGGTTCACTCTCCCGCACCCCGCTGTAATCCCTACTTGAACATGGTGCTTTATGCCACATATTATGATCCAATGATGTGGTGCCATCCTATGATGTTTTGAGTAGATTTCCTTTGTCTTTGGGTTGATTGATGATCTAGATTGGTATGAGTTGTATGTCTTATTTTGGTGCTGCCCTATTGTGCCCTTCGTGTCGCGCAAGCGTGAGGGATACCCGCTGTAGGGTGTTGCAATACGTTCATGATTCTCTTATAGTGTGTTGGTTGAGTGAAAGAAGCATAAGCCAGAGTAAGGGGGTTGTTGCATATGGGATAAAGGGGACTTGATATGTTAATGCTATGGTTGGGTTTTACCTTAATGATCTTTACTAGTTGAGGATGCTTTCTAGAGTTCCAATCATAAGTGCATATGATCCAAGAAGAGAAAGTATGTTAGCTTATGCCTCTCCCCGATATGAAATTGCAATAGTGATTACCGGTCTTCTTAACAATTTCCTAGGATAATTCCGGACACCGACCCATCATTATTCCACACTCGCTATTTATAATATTTATTAATATATTCTAACTTTATGATAATAGCACCTACTTTTATATTTTAGCTCTTCGATATCATGCAAAGTTATCCTCTTCATACCCACAATGTAGTTTTATTTCTCGTTTCTAGTTGGAAGCAAATGTTCGGTGTATGTAGAGTCATATCAGTGGCAGATAGGACTTGAGAGAATATTGATCTTACTTTTAGCTCCTTGTGAGTTCGACACTCCATACTTATCACTTCCACCTTTGGGAATTGCTACGATGATTCCCTGCACTTGGGGATTATCAGGTCTTAATGCTTACAACCATGTATTGGTGTTGGGATAAAAAATGATATTAGTTTGTGCTCGGGAAGTCACCCATAAAGAGGTGCTTGTATCGTTTGGAATGTGGGATGTGTCCAAATAGCATCCTGACTGGTACGAGTCCTCCATCAAGAATCTGTTGTCCTACCGAAGGCCCTATCCATATCATGGGGTTGCCACCATAATTAATATAATAATATCAGACAAAATCTTTGGGCGTTCATTGATTAGACCTCATGAATCCCCAAGGATATGATCCATGTTACCCTATTAAACCTTACTGCATCGGTGTTAGGTAAAACACTTCACGGTCCCCTTGCTCCTCACCTCATCGGTGCTCGATCTCCATGATCCTGGGTACCTGCAGGGATGAAGGTCGCGGACAAGACAAGAGATACTTCACGATGAAAATTTATGTTAGACATACAAGATGTTGTGTCAAAGACTACCATTGACCACTTCACGAAATACCCGGGGCTACAAGGCTCATGCCTCACCCCATTCCTTACCGGATTACTCACACATGGAGATCAGATCGCGAGAAGAAATCATTTAAGACCACATCTTGAGATTGATTGATTGCAATATGTCTTACAATGGATGTTGTCGTGGTTTTGTCATGGTAGATGTCCTCAAAAAAGGAATTAGTCGTGAGGACATCGCAGCTAGGTAGTAGCTTGAACGGGGTTGATCGGAATCGACAGACAAGGGTTTACCCAGGTTCAGCCCCTCACGGTGGAGGTAATAGCCTACTTCATGCTTGATTGATTATTGCCTTGGATCTCAATTACAAGGGTGCGACTTGGCTAACTGTACAAAAAAGACACATCCGTGACATTTTGGGCCGAAAGAAAATTTTTCTGTCATGCTTATGACACTTCTATGACGATAATTGTGACAAAACCGGTATCATCATAGATGTGGTGGGATCCTACTTCTGTGACAAAAAATCATGATACAGGCTTTTCGTCCTGGGCGGGTCAGATATGCAGCTGCATGACATTCTTTGGGCCGTCCATGACGGAAAAACCATGGTAGAAGCAAGGGCGAGGAAAATATCGAGGAGTTCCCACTACTGCATGATGCTACTAACGCGACACTGCGATCAGAGACCCTTCAACAAAACTGTGTGCGATGCAATAATTGCAAACAGTGGTGTGAAAAAACTATCCAAAAAGGTGCAAAACGTTTGCGATGGCGGAGACATCAAACACGGTTCGGATTGTAGTTACGTGTGCGATGCTTGGCATACGGTTTATCCAGCGGAACTGTTTGCGATGAGGAAGAACAACAGAAACGGGCAGCCATATCAATTTGTGTGTGATATACGGCATACAGTTCGCTCCGATGAACTGTGTGCTATTAGGGAATGCAAGAGAAGTGGTCAGACAGATCAAGGTGTGTGTGATATATGACATACGGTTCACTCAGACAAACTGTTTTCGATTAGGCAAGAGAAGGGAAAGGGTTCATCTTAACAAGATGTGTGCGATATGTGGCATTTGCGATGAGCCAAAAGAACACAAATGATTCGTGTAAACCAGATGTGCGTGATACGCAGCAGACAGCCCACCCAGATGAACTGTTTGCAATGAGAAATTATAACACAGACGGTTACTATAGTAAGTTTATGTGCGATTATGTTTGTGTAAAAAACTTTGAAAAATGCAAACTAGTTGCTTGCGCTGGCTAGGAGTATCGCGCATGATGCATCTGCAAGTACTCGTGTGCGATGATTAGTAAGTTACACATAATGAATAGCCGCAAGGGTGATATGCTGATCACGGAGTCCAAGAAGACCGTCGTCGGAAGGCCGCTGACTCAGCTTTTTAGCCTATGTTTTATTATAATTGTATGCATAAGTAGGTTGTGAGTGTTTTGTGCCTTGCCGCATGTGGCATTTTAAAATATCCTGAATATGTAAGACAATTATTAACCGTTGCCATTGTAAATTTGCCTCAACGGCGAGCAGAGCGCGCGTAGGGATGCCACGGTGAGCAACCACGTGGTCAACCTTCTGGCACCCCGTGGGAGATGCGATGGCGCATCCATAGGACACAATGGTGATATCATGACCATGTGTGATAGTGGGCAGACACGTACACGTATATCCGAGAACAAGGGCCCATGTTTCGGTCTTCCGATGCGTGTGTCAGGACCCCGACTCAATGCCACATCGATCTAGCATGTAACACCTCATATCACTTTGCGGCCTCACGCACGGTATTCCCACGGGTGTCGCCTTACCTTTGCCCGGGACCGTTTGCGCCTTTTGGCACACGTATATGATAGTGTCGCTAGCATCCATATGATAAGGAGCCCGGGCTGACATGGCTAGTCGTAAACCCAAAGTGGCACTAACTTACAGGGACAGGCATCCATGACCCAACATCGAACGTGTCGGTCATCAGCGGGTGAATCCGGGCTGTAGCACTGGGCTAGCAGGACTCCGGTGAACCGGGCTGTAGCGGGCTAACAGGACTCCGGTATTCATCGCGTGACATTTCCCCGAAGGGACAGACACAGGAACGAAGAAGGACACATGCCGGCCAGCCTAAGTGTTCCGGAGCAGTAGCAAGCTACCATGGCTCAGTGGAAACACTAGGAGACATTTTCCGGTAAGAGAGGCTACCAAGGATAAACAACTAGGTTGTCAGATCCCACACATACCAAGCATTTCAATAACATACACACAATATGCTCGATATGTGCAATACAACATGGCATCACAAAATGACTCTACGACTCAAGTAGTTTATTCAATAGGCTCCGAGGAGCGAGATATTACAATCATGGGTCTCATGACCCAACAATCAGAGCATACAAGTCAAAGCACAAGCGGAAGCTTAACATGTCTGAGTACAGACAACTATAAATGAAAAAGGCTGAGAAGCCTGACTATCTACCAGATCCTGCCGAGGGCACAAGATCGTAGCTGAGGTAACAAGCTAAACGTCGAAGACCACGCGGAACTACTAGCGAGACTGAAGTCTCTCTGCAAAAACATAAAATAGGCAAACGTGAGTACAAATGTACCCAGCAAGACTTACATCAGAACTAACTACATATGCGTCATTATCAACAAAGGGTATGGTGGAGGTTTAACTGCAGCAAGCCAGCTTTGACTCGGTGGCTATCCTAAACTACGATTGCAAGTAACTCTTTGAGGTGGCGCACACGAGTCCACATATTCACCATATCAATACACCACTATGGATCCGCTCCCGCCCCCCTACGAGAACGCCATCCATAGCACTCACGCTTATCTTGCGTATTTTAGAGTATCCACTTTCACTTGTCTATGAACTATGCAAGGGGTCCAAGTTTCCATATCCGAGGAATCCGGCTATTCGAATAGATAATGATAACCCTGCAGGGGTGTACTTCTTTACACACGCTCTCGCCACTTACCGCCCTGTACACGTCATGTACCTCGGCAACCTTCAAGCAGAAGCCGGGCGAGGAAGTCGGCCACGACCTGACTAACCGAACAAGTCTCTAGCCCAGGTTTATCGCCTATTCGGGTTCCATCCGCAAGGAGATCCGGCCGGGGTGTCGCTTACGGCCCCAAACGATGTGTGCAGGGTTCCCAAGTCCACCATCCGGGTGCCACTTGGTACACCGGACCACTGTGCCTAGTCTGTCCCAAGCCCACCTGTACCGGGTGCCACTTGGTAGACTACTAACACTACCTACAAACACCAGAAACTAGTTGCAACTCCTGGACAGAGATCATGTTGATTAATAAGTCGAGAGGGGTCGAGTTACCGGAACCCAATGTGTGGTAGTAACTGGTCATGGATCACAAACACAGAACTCAGTTCCTGAGGACGGCTGCAATGAGACAACCCACCATGTACTCCTACATGGCCTCTCACCGCTACCCTTACCAAATCGTGTTCACACACTTAGCTCACACACAGTAGGACATGTTCACACGCCTCTGATTCATCCCCGATGAATCAGACCTGACTCAACTCTAAGCAGTAGCAGGCATGACAAACAAGCATGAATGAGTAGGCACATCAGGGCTCAAAACAACTCCTACTCATGCTAGTGGGTTTCATCTATTTACTGTGACAATGACAGGTCATGCAAAGGATAAAGGGGTTCAGCTACCGCAGCAAGTAACAAATATGTCGTTGTTGTCCTAATGCAGTAAAAGAGAGCAGGAGCGAGAGAGTGGGATTTTATCGGAATGAACAAGGGGGTTTTGATTGCCTGGCACTTCTGAAGATAATATAGCTCTTCATCGGTGTCATCGAACTCATTGTCGGTATCACGTCTATCGAGAGGGGGCAAGTTCCGGCAACACAGAAGGAACACAATCAATGCAATGCACAATATGATGCATGATCATGACATGGCAAAATGAATGTGTTTTGGGCTAATGCATCTAGCAACAAGTTAAATGGGGTTGGTTTGAATACAAGATTCAAATTCAAACTCCATATGTGATTATTCAAATGCCATTTAATTGATTTGTGCTATACAGCAGCTATAAGTTGTTCTAACATGCATGAAAATGGTACAGATGGATTCCTTGAATTTTTCTGATAATTTTTCATATATAAATTATTTAATTTGGAGTTACGGTTGAATTTCTATGATTTTTAGAAGTTTATACAATTTTCTGGAATTTCAGAATTAAATTAAATCCAGAAAACATTACTGCGTCAGCATGACGTTGGCATGACGTCAGCAAGTCAACAGGGGCCGGTCCGGGTCAAACCTGACCAGTGGGGCCCACTGGTCAGTGACTATGGCTAATCCTAATATAACTTAAACCTAACCTAGTTTAATTAGCCGGGCCGGGCCCGCGGGTCAGTGAGTCAGTGGCTAAAAAAGTTAGAAAAAACTAAACTAATTAACAGGGGCTGGCCCCACCTGTCATCGACCCAGGGGGGTCAAACCCCTGGTCAACAGGGCCTAACCCGCCGGTGGTGAGTCGCCGGCGAGGCCGAGGCGGCGGAGGCCTTCGGGTTTCTTGCTCCGGCGACCAAACGGACGGAGGAGGGGCTCTACGGGTAGCTGGAAGGGCGCCGCGTCTTCCTGTGGGGTCGGTTGGGGTCGGGGCAGCCGGAATCGGCGCCGACGACGACCTAGGTGGCCGCCGGAGTTCGGCCGAGGTCGAACACGGCGCTGTGGTGCACTAGAGGGAAAACGGAAGGGCTCTGCGGGCTCCTGAGAGGGCGGCGAACTTGGTAACATGCTCGGGCGCAAGCTGGGGTGACCCTGGCCACGGCAGCGCCATGGCCGGCGGCGAGGAGCAATCGGCCGCGGTGGAGAAAGAGGCTAGGGGATGAGCGCGAGCTTGAGAGAAGGGGGAAGAGGAAGAGGGGCTCACAGTGGATCGAACGGAGGGGTCGGCGAGCTCGGGGAAGGCCGCACGGCGACGAATTTGACGACGGCGATCCTCGGTGGCCGAGGAGGGGAATGGCGGAGCTAGCGGCATCCAGGGGCTTCCGGCGCCTTTCGTCTGGGTGGGGATGAAGAGGGAGACGAGGCGGAGCTTTCCGG
>NC_041385.1:330394708-330424613 GCF_002162155.2 Triticum dicoccoides | reverse complement strand
CGTGCCCGTCCTCCTGGCAGAGGAGGAAGGCGACAGGGGGGGTAGCGGTGGCGGGCTGGGCCGCCAGCTGGAGTTGGGCCAGGTAAGTCCTTCTGCTCTTTTTTTAAATTTCCTGTTCTGTTTTATTTTTATTTAATTCTTTTGCCACTGTTTTGAATTTAAAATAATTCAAACAATGCCAAAAACTCCTCTGAATATTTTTTATTTTGCTAGATGGACTTTTCCAAAAGCTCATAAAAATATTTCAGGGGTATTTGAAATTATATTCTAATTATATGAATATAATTCAAATTCAAATAGCTAATGAATTAAATCCAAAATCCCAAAAATAATTCCTTAAAAATGTTCAATATTTTGGTTGGGACCAGAACCCTTGCCAAAAATTATCAAACATTTAAGAAGAGCATTCTGGAACAATGAATGAGATTTTTAGGGTTTTTGCCCTTCTTTTATTTAGGGTTTTGAGGCTTCCAATTTTCCTCAGTTCAAGTTTCGAAAATATAGACATGATGCACACATGAAGCTAGCCTAGAGCACTACCAGCAGCTAGGGATGTGACAGCGTGGCATACGGTTGATCCAAAAGAACTGTTTGCGATGAGGCAGAACAACAGAAACGGGGCTTTGTAGGCCCAGAACCATTAATAAATTTTGACTTTGTTTCTCGTCACATTGCAAATTACAACGCAATAAGTAATTGCAAATCTATTCACACCGATCAAACTAATATGTGTTCACACTTAGCACCGGGCTATAAAAACTAGCCACTCGAAAATTACTTCAAAGTTCCTCTCCTCATCACCCACAAAACTGGTCTTTCCTGTCAAGTCGTTCTGCCATGACTCGTAGGAGGAGTTTCGGGTGGGCATATAACCAGGCAGCAAAGACCAAGGCCACAGAAGCACTAGAGAGGTCCCACTGCGAAGCGGCAGCCGCGATAGAGATGTCCCAGCGCGCCGCAGAGCCCTCGATCGAGCTCTCACGGGCACGCGAGGGCTCTCACAAGCACACTCACCGCGTGACGATCGCAACGAGCTGGCATTGCTGAATTCCTTGGCCGACAACGATGACATTCTCGCTGGCCTCATTAAGCAGTAGGAGTTGGTCAATGGCTTGACGAAGCTTCTCGAGATCAGTGCTGCCTCGGTTGACAAGGCGACTGGCCTCGTCGAGCAACTCATGGGTGACAATGCGAAGCTCCTCAAGGCGCTCGTCGAGAAGGAGGATGAGGCCGCCGACTGGAAGATGCTGCATGAGCAGAGCAGTGCCTCGGGGATGACGCTGATAGCGGTCGTCGAGGAACTGATGGGTGACTTGAGGAAGCTCCAGATCGAGCGCAAGCAGGAGGTGGAGGAATCTGTGGCTGCTTTCAAGCAAAGTCGTGAGGAATTGAAGGAGCTGGAGGATGTCATCGCCCGGCGATCCATCGAAGAGTAGATACAGTAGTGATCCAGATCGTTGTCTGCGATTTCCTTCTTCTCTTGCCCCCGTGTCTTCCGGGCTTTGTCCCGTGTGGCATTTTAAATTATCCAGAATATCTTGGACAATTATTATCTGCGCCATTGTAAATTTCTCATCGTACTATCTGTTGCCATTTTATTTGTCATCGTATTATCCGTTGCCCTATGTGGCAATTTAAATTAGGCCGGAATACGAGTTGAAAACATGAACAAAGCAAATGTTGTCATGGGATCACAAGCAAACACCCGCCGTCCACACTTAAAAAAACCTTCGTCCAGGCGGTTTCATTAACCCATTAATTGAGAAGTTGTGAGCGGGGCGGGCAGTGGCTGGTGCATGGAGGTCAAAGAGCTCGCTCCCCGGTGAGCATGGTGAAAGTGCAACTAATCCCCGGGTGGTTTTGATAATTCATAACAACATATAGCTCACTGAACTAATATTCTTTCAAGATCAATGGTTCAGAAAGTTCAATGGTTGGTATGGCATGGACTAGAGATGTGGACCCCTCAAAATGCTAAGGACACATATTGGCAAAAGCTCAAAACTCTACATTTTCATTTTAGTGATCCAAGATCAGATTGAGTCCATAGGAAAAGGCAATACTATTAGAAGGGGATGAGGTGTTGCTTAATGGCTTGCTTGCTCAAAATGCTTAGTGATATGCTCCAGAAACCCTCAACCACTTTCTCATTTCCACATATGTCCTAAACCTAAAGTCAAACTCAGCCCCACCGATTTGATCTATCCGACGCCACCTAGTTCACTTGACATAGCCACATCCACAAACCCTAATTAGTTCGGTCTTACCGATAGGGATCTCGGTCTCACCAAGATGGGGTTGTAAACTCTGTGTTTCCCTTTGTAACGTTTCGGTCTAGCCGAGATGAGCGATCGGTCCCACCGAGTTCGCAGTGCAAACTCTCTCCTTCCTTTTTGTAACGTTTCGGTTTAACCGAGATGAGCGACCGGTCCCATCGAGTTTGCCTGGCCAAGTCTCTGTTTTCTTATTACTGAAATCAGTCTCACCGAGATGAGGTTTTGCCCAAACCGTAGCGCATCGGTCTCACCGAGTTGATGTTGTCGGTCCCGCAAAAAAGCCTAACATTCACATTTTGAACCAAGTCGGTCTCACCAAGTTTCATTATTTGGTCCCACCGAGTTTCGTAAATTGTGTGTAACGGTTAGATTTTGTGTGGAGGCTATATATACCCCTCCACTCCCTTCTCCATTTGAGAGAGATCCATCAGAACGTGCCTACACTTCCACTACTAATTTTTCTGAGAGAGAACCACCTACTCATGTGTTGAGACCAAGACATTCCCCCCAACCACAAGAATCTTTATCTCTAGCCTTCCCCAAGTTGCTTTCCACTCAAATCACCCTTCCACCATAGCCAAATCTGTGAGAGAGAGTTGAGTGTTGGGGAGACTATCATTTGAAGCACAAGAGCAAGGAGTTCATCATCAACACACCATCTATTACCTTTTGGAGAGTGATGTCTCCTAGATTGGTTAGGTGTCACTTGGGAGCCTCCGACAAGATTGTGGAGTTGAACCAAGGAGTTTGTAAGGGCAAGGAGATCGCCTACTTCAGAAGATCTACCGAAGTGAGGCAAGTCCTTCGTGGGCGATGGCCATGGTGGGATAGACAAGGTTGCTTCTTCGTGGACCCTTCATGGGTGGAGCCCTCCGTGGACTCGCGCAACCATTACCCTTCGTGGGTTGAAGTCTCCATCAACGTGGATGTACAATAGCACCACCTATCAGAACCACGCCAAAAATCTCCGTGTCTACATTGCGTTTACTCCCTCCAAACTCCTCCCCTTTACCTTCATATGCAATAATTTACATTCTGTTGTTATACTCTTATGGGTGTACAGAATTCTGTCAAGACTTCGAGGAAGAGACTTGGCGGATTGACACGGATCTGGACCCCATAAACTCCCCTGTCTAGGATGAAGCTGCGATGAACGTGTTGTGATTGGAGTCTCACCTTGCCAGTGCGATGGATTATCTTGCTCGTCTGAAAGTAGCGATGTCACAAATTGACACGGAGCTCCGGCCCTGAGTGACGTTCCAGAATGATCTCGAGTCCCTGATAACTCGACTCAAAGAAATCCCTGGTCGAGTGCAAGAGTGGAAGAAGTCATCTGCTCGTTGTGGCGCTGATGTGGCTCTATCTCTGGTCCGAGTCCATTGCAAGGAGGTCAAAGAAGAGAAGCTGGCGGCTCTCAAGGTCGCCAACACCAAGAAGCTCCAATTCCGGTCCTTCATGGAGACCTTCATCGATACTGCCACTCGTATAGCAGACGGTATCAGCCTTGACAGCTTCGTCGAGCCAGCAAGCCCTACTCCTGCCGAGTGAACAAACTTAATGCCTCACCTTTATTTTCCTCAAAATGCCGAGTTATTTTGTAACTGTTAAACTCTTTCGGGCCTGACGCCCGAGTACTTCTGTTCGTGGTTCTGAACTTTGCTAGATTTATCCGAACTTGGCTTTTCCTAGAATATGGTTGCTTTGTCTTCACCACTTTTAGATCTTTTAACTCCGAGTGGAGCTTGATTTCTCACTCGGAATAGACGTTGTACTTGTGACGTAGCTCCGACGAAAGGGCCGCGGACACGAGCACTAGGTGCCGTACTCGATTTGCACCTCATTGTTATTGCGGATTAGGATGGAGCGGACGTTGTACTTGTGATGCAGCTCTGACGAGAAGGCCACGGATACGAGCACTAGGTGCCATACTCGATTTTCCCCTTGTTGTCCTTGCGGGTCAGGATGGAGCGGACATTGTACTTGTGACGCAACTCCGAGGATTTTTGTAACTTAGGCGAATCAGATTCACAGCTAAGCCTCTGAGTGAGAGGGTTGCTCTTCACTCGGAGTATTTTTTTAACTTAGGCGAGTACGGGGTCGCATCTAAGCCCCCGAGTGGGAGGATTGCTCTCCACTCGGAGTGGGTTTTTAACTTAGGCGAGTATGAGGTCGCAGCTAAGTCCGCAAGTGGGAGGATTGCTCTCCACTCGGAGTGTTTTTTTTTAACTTAGGCGAGTACGGGTTTGCAGCTAAGCCCCCGAGTGGGAGGATTGCTCTCCACTCAGAGTGGTTTTTTAATTTAGGCGAGTATGGGGTCGCAGCTAAGCCCCCGAGTGGGAGGATAGCTCTCCACTCGGAGTGTTTTTTAATTTAGGTGAGTACGTGGTCGCAGCTAAGCCCCCAAGTGGGAGGATTGCTCTCCACTTGGAGTGTTTTTTAACTAAGGCGAGTACGGGGTCGTGGCTAAGCCCCCGAGTGGGAGGATTGCTCTCCACTCGGAGTGGTTTTTTAACTTAGGCGAATACGGGGTCGCAGCTAAGCCCCCGAGTGAGAGGGTTGCTCTTCACTCAGAGTGGTTTTGAAACTTAGGCGAATCAGGTTCGCGGCTAAGCCACCCACTGGGGGATTTGAACACATGTGTTCATGGGATAACAATCATTAAGATACCGCAAAAATCTTGTTGATAAGAAAACTAAAGGATTCTTATTACAACTCATGGATCTGAGTGTTTTAGGTATAGAAACGGTGGAGCAGCTCTGCATTCCATGAGTGTGGCTTGTCTTCTTTCTTGGTTACATTGTAGAGGTGATACGCCGCGTTGTGGAGCACCTTCGTGATGATTAAGGGACCTTCCCAGGCCGGAGCGATCTTGTGAGGTCGTTGCTGATGCACTCGGAGCACATGGTCTCCTTCCTGGAATGCTCGACCTCTGACATTACGGGCATGGAATCGACGCAGGTCTTGTTGATAGATGGTCGACCGGATCAGAGCCATCTCATGTTCATCCTCTAGGAGATCAAATGCATCTTAGCGTGACTATTCAGCTTCAGCTTCTGAGGAGAGTTCCACTCAGGGAGCGTTGGGCAGCTGGTCACTCGGAAGCACAGCTTCGGCACCATACACCATGAACAAAGGAGTTCGTTCAGTCGACCGGTTCAGAGTTGTTCTTAGTCCCCATAAGACATATGGCAACTCAGCCACCCAGGCTCCAGCAGCGTGCTTGAGGTCGCGCATCACTCGGGGTTTCAGTCCTTGAAGGATCAAACCATTCGCCCTTTATGCTTGCCCATTCGGCTGCGGGTGCGCAACAGATGCGTAAACAACCCGAGTGCCTTGGGAAGCACAAAACGCCCTGAACTCATCCGAATCAAAGTTGGAGCCGTTATCTATGATAATGCTATGAGGGACTCCACATCTGAATATCAACTCCCTGATGAAACCGATGGCAGTGCTTGAATCAAGGTTCTTGATAGGCTTGGCTTCGATCCATTTGGTGAATTTGTCGACTGACACGAGCAAATGAGTGAAACCACTTTTGCCGGTCTTGAAAGGTCCAACGATATCCAACCCCCAGACTGCAAACGGCTAGACGAGTGGAATAGCCTTTAAGGCAGATGCAGTCTTGTAAGACATGTTGGAATAGAACTATCATCCTTCGCACTTGTCGACTATATCTTTTGCCATCTCATTTGCATGCGGCCAATAGAATCCCGATTGGTATGCTTTGCCACTATGGTCCGAGAGGACACATGGTGACCATAGGTCCCCGAGTGAATCTCATTTAAAATCATTCGACCTTCTTCTGGGGAGATGCAACGCTGAACCACTCCTATGACACTTTCCCTGTATAGCTGCCCACTTATCATAGTGAAGGCTTTGGATCGACGGACGATCTGGCGGGCCTCATCTTCATCTTCTGGGAGTTCCTGCCTAAGCAAGTATGCAATGGACGGTAGCGTCCAGTCGGGGGTGATCACTAAAACTACTACAGCTGGGACTTCATTCTCAGTTGGATTGGTTGAACTTGTCGGTTGTGGGGGCTCTTCCATGAAGGGATCTTTTTGAACTGACGGGGTGTGGAGATGCTCCAAGAACACATTACTAGGGATAGGCTTCTGAGTGGAACCTATCTTCGCCAGATCATCAGTAGCTTGATTCTTGATTCGAGGTATGTGGTGGAGTTCTAACCCCTCAAACTTCTTTTCTAGCTTTCTTACTGCATTGCAATAACCGGTCATTGCTGGACTCCTGATATCCCACTCCTTCATCTCTTGATTGACCTCCAACTCTGAGTTGTCATAGACCATCAAGCGTCAGACGCCGAGTGAAATGGCCATACGTAACCCATACAAAAGTCCCTCATACTCAGCTTCATTGTTTGAAGAATCAAAGTGAATCTGGAGGACATAGCTGAGCTTGTCACCTCTTGGGTACCAAAACCAGTCCTGCACCAGTGCCATTCAACATCTTGGACCCATCAAAGAACATAGTCGAATGCTCCGAGTGAATCTGGGTTGGTTGCTGTTGTTCAATCCACTCGGTGAGGAAATCTGCTATTGCCTGCGACTTGATTGCTTTCTTTGCCTCAAACTTGATATCCGAAGGAAGGAGGTCAATCGCCCACTTTGCCACTCGACCAGTTGCGTCCCTATTGTTCAGAATTTCTGATAATGGAGCGTCGCTGACGACTGAAACCGAGTGGTTTGAGAAGTAGTGTGCAACTTTCTTCGTGGTCAAATAAATTCCATAAAGAAGCTTCTGATAGTGTGGATATCTCTGCTTGGACGGAGTCAAGACTTCAGAAATATAATATACTGGGCATTGAACTTTGTAGGCTTTGCCTTCTTCTTCCCGCTTGACCGTGAGCACTATGCTGACAACTTGTCCAGTGGCTGCGATGTAAAGCAGTAAAGGCTCTTTGCTGATTGGAGCAACAAGCACCGGCTGGGTGGAAACCTGGGCTTTGCGCTCTTCAAACGCTTCTTCAGCTTCAGGATTCCACTCGAACTTGCCAGACTTCTTCATCATACAGTAAAGAGGTAATGCCTTTTCACCGAGGCGTGAGATGAATCGACTCAGTGCAGCCAAACAACTAGTAAGCTTATGAACATCATGCACACGCATAGGGCGTTTCATTCGGAGGATTGTGCCAACCTTCTCTGGGTTTGCATCGATTCCTCGTTCGGAAATGAGGAAACCAAGTAAATTTCCACCTGGGACTCTGAATGTGCACTTTGACGGGTTGAGCTTGATATCATATCTTCTTAAGTTGGCAAAGGTTTCAGCGAGGTCAGTCAGTAGGTCAGAACCTTAGCATGACTTGACCATGATGTCATCCATGTATGCTTCCACATTCCGACTGATTTGAGTGAGCAGGCACTTCTGAATCATGCGCATGAACATGGCACCAACATTCTTGAGGCCAAAGGGCATAGTAAAATAGCAAAAACACCCAAATGGGGTGATGAAAGTTGTTTTAATTTCGTCGGGTCCATACACTCGGATCTGATGGTACCCAGAATGTGCATCCAAAAAGGACAAGCGCTCACACCCCGCGGTTGAGTCGACTATCTGGTCGATGCAGGGTAGAGGGAAATGATCTTTTTGGCAGGCCCGGTTGATATGCTTGAAATAAATACACATTCAAAGTGACTTATCTTTCTTAGGGACCACGACAATATTGGCGAGCCACTTGGAGTGGTATATCTTGCGGATGAACTCAGCTGCCAGAAGCCGAGCCACCTCCTCACCAATTGCCTTCCTCTTCTTTGCGGCGGACCGACGGAGATTCTCTTTAACGGGTTTTGCTTTCGGGTCGACTCGCAAATGGTGCTCAACCAGTCCCCTGGGTACACCCGGCATGTGTGATGGTTTCCATGCAAAGATGTCCCAGTTCTCATGGAGGAACTGGATGAGCGCTTCTTCATATTTGTTGTCGAGTGTTGTTGAGATATGAGCCGGAGCAACATTGGGATTGTCCGGGTGAATGTGAACTAGTTTTGTTTCACCAGACGACTAAAATGCAGACTCTGAAGCAGGCTTCTTGGCACGCAACAAATCACTCAGATCTGCATTCTTCTTGTATTCTTGCATTTCTACTGCTGCCATCTGTTCATGGGTGATCTTTGAGCCCTTCTGGAGGCACTCTTCTGCTCTCTGCCAATTTCCAGTGACTGTGATCATGCCTCTGGGGCCAGGCATCTTCAACTTGAGGTACACGTAACATGGTCGAGCCATGAAACGAGCATATGCAGGCTTGACTAGAATAGCGTGCTAGGCACTATCAAAATCCACCACCTCAAACGTCAACTTCTCCTTACGGTAATTCTTTGAATCACCGAAAACCACATCAAGACTGATCTGACCGAGTGAATCGACTTTCTTTCCTGGGATGACTCCGTGGAATCGCATGTTGCTCTCGCTGAGCTTGGACATCGGAATGCCCATCCCTCGGAGGGCCTCAGCGTACAGAATATTCAAACCACTGCCGTCATTCATCAAAACCTTGGCCAGTCGAGTGCCCCCAACGACTGGGTCGGCCACCAACGCTTGCCGCCCAGGGGTAGCGACATGCGCTGGGTGGTCAGACTAGTCGAATGTAATGGTTTTTTTGACCACTTCAAATATGTAATCATTGCCGGAGCAACAATGTTTACTTCTCCGTTGATAACTTTCAGTCGACTTTTGCTCTTGAGGTCAGCAAAAATTACTACAATGGCATTGACGTTGGGGTAACTGTCATCTTCCTCTTTGTCTTCCTCCTTATCAGACTCTTTTTCCTTTTCACTGGGCTGACCCTCTCGGAAACTCTGAATCAGGAGTCGACACTGTCGTATGGTATGCTTGGGAAGAATCAAGTTTCCCTCTTCATCTTTTTTGGTGTGTATATGACACGGTAAATCAAGCACATCATTTCTCGCTTGATCTTTCACTTTTTTGGGGGTCCAAGGCCCTTTAGGCTTTCCCTTGAACTTGCCTTGATTTAAAACTGTTGTCTCAACAAGACCTGCGGGTTCAGCTTTGCGTTTCTGCTTCTGACTGGAGTTTCCTCCTCTGGTGTCCTGGGCGACTGATTTGTTCTTGCCGCTCTAGAGTCGGTCTTCTTCTTGACCGTTAGCATACCGACTGGCTATCTCCATCATCCGAGTCAGAGACATGTCCCCGGTCTGATCGAACTTCAAGTTGAGCTCTTTGTATCGGACGCCTTCTTTAAAGGCGCAAACTGCTTGATGCTCTGATACATTCTCCACTTCATGATGAAGGGTAGTCCATCTCTGGATATAGTCTCTCAAAGTCTCATTATGTTTCTGAACACAATGTTGCAATTCGGCCAAACCAGCAGGTCGCTTGCAGGTGCCCTCGAATGTTTTGGTAAACACTCCGGCTAAGTCTTCCCAATTGAAAATGGTCCCAGGGGCCAGCTGATTCAACCGAGCTCTGGCGGAACCCTCAAGCATCAAAGGGAGGTGTTTCAGGGCCACCTCATCGTTGCCACCACCAATGTGCACTGCCACTCGGTAATCCTCCAACCAAGTGTCGGGCTTCGACTCTCCGGTGAACTTACTTACGCCCGTCGCCAGCCTGAAGTTCTGAGGGATCTCAGCGGCTCGGACAGCTCTTCCGAAGCAGTTAGGGCCGGAAGCGTGCACTCTGCTTCCACTAGGTCGGTCTCTGTCCAGCCCTTCTCTGTATGCTCTATTCATGTCAACCAAACCTTGCCCGAGGAGTGATCTTGCATCAAACCCAGGCTCCCTTGGGTCGACTGGAACTCTGCGGTCATTACCATACGGGCGCCTGTCATCATACCACTGGGGCGCGTATTACCAGCCCCTCGGAGGGGGTGAAGGCACTCGATGGTGGTTGTCATGGGCATACTCACGATCAAATTCTCTGTGGGCTCCTCCCAGGTGCCGATCTCGACGGCGAACACGATCTTCACGTCGCAAAGGCGACCCAGGACTATGCGCCGACTGAACTGTGTCTGCCCTCACTGACCTGCTGTGGATTCTGTTGCACGACTGAGAAACGACTGAGTTTTGCTCTCCTGCTGCCTAGAGCAGCGCTCGGATCTGCATCAAGCCTCTTCTAGACTCTAAACGGGACGATTGAATAGATTCTTCTATACGTGCAGCAGCTGTAAGATTCTGGATCAGAGTGCGGTATACCTGGGGTTCAGGTGGAAACAATTGTCGTTGTCGTCGACTGGATTCGAGGATCAATCGACAGGCATGTTCATCGAGATTATGCTGGAGGTTCTCCAGACGCGTGCACTTGGCCAAAGTGGCTAGGCGCACAACCTCCAAGGCCCGAGCCTCGAAAGTCTCCCCCACACTAGTGGTCTAGAGCGCCTCGATGTTGCGGTGGTGCAACTCTTCCCTCTGCTGTGAATTGAGAGGTTGGGGCTCGTACTCATCATGACCATATGACGGGCCATCACCATCACCGTTGTCATCGTTGTGGCAACACCCGGGTGGGCTGTGACGAGAGTCGACCATGAGAACTTCCACCGCAGGGTCACTGCTCCCGCGCTCGGAAAGAGTGTCCGCAGAGCCAGTCGACGGTTCGAATGGTCCATAGAGAAATTCGCTGGGCTCGATTGCCGTGACTTGTGGGGTGGCCGACTGGCAGGCCACCACATGGTTTACCCACTGTTGGAGCCGCGACCGACCGGATCACTTGCGGCGGCGGCCAACGGAGTGTGTGGATGATGCGGGAGCCGACTGATACGGGGTCGACGACTGCCGCAGAAGGATGCCACAGGCACTCGCGCGGAAGTGTGCTGCACCATGGATCGGAAGAGCCTCGACATCGAGGGGGGCTTCTTGAAGCTAGGCAGAATCATCAGCGACAAAAGTGAGCGCGCCGAGTCGAAACTCGTGGCCCACAACCAAACCACCGCCAGAAACCATGTTGATGAAGATCGGAAAAAATGCAACCTCATCAAAAGTTGCCAAGACGCTTTGCTCCAAGGTGGGTGCCAACTGTCGTGGTACTAAGTCTGACAGTAAGAGTAGGGGATACGTATAAGGAGGTAAGGCCCTAGCTACGACGAGGTTGTACACACGAGTTTACAAGTTCAGTCCCCTCTCGGAGGAGGTAAAATCCCTACGTCTCGGTTCCCTGAGGTGGTCGATTGGAATATGGGTGTGTGTGTTACAAGGGGTGCGAACCCTTGTGCCAGAGGAGGGGATGGCTTATACAAAGTGCGCTAGGACCCCAGCCATCCCTCGTTACAGGGTTCAATGTACATTAAGACAGTGCGTTACTTGTAACGCCAGCTATAAAGAGCTATTAATGGCCTTTAAGACTACAGAGTGAACGCCTGACCGTTGTCATCTTGGGCGACTCTAGGTCTTCTACACTCCGAGTGGTTTCTTGCATGGTCGACTGACTTCATCTTGGTCGAATGGAACTGGGGTATCCAAGTGAGATAATTGGTCGAGTGGATTGCACTCTGAGGTTACTTCAGTCGGTATCTCTTGTTATACTTTGAATGTCCTTGATTCTAGGGTAGTGACCTTGGGTAGGGCGTCTAGGTCAGGCCTATGACCCTACCCTAGGTCCATAGCATCGTTAGGGGTGCGACCAGAAGGGTAGGGCGCACCCTCCACCCTCGTGGATGACTCAGGACTCTTCTGGGCCAACTATTTTGCTTCGGGGGCTTCTTCTGGTCCATAAAAATTCCACAAAAATTGGCATGTCAATTGGACTCCATTTGGTATTCCTTTTCTATAGAACTCAAAAACAAGGAAAAAACAGAAACTGGCCCTAGGCTCTTGGTTAATAGGTTAGTCCCAAAAATCTTATAAAGTAGCATATAAAATGCATATAAAACATCCAAGATGGATAATATAATAGCATGGAACAATAAAAAATTATAGATACGTTGGATACTTATCAATGATCTTCTAAAGTAGTTTCATGAGCTAAGTAGCTAACTTAAGAGTGTTTACTTCTTTAGTTAGACGCTCAATCTCCTTCTTATCATTGTCATTCGTTTCATCTTGATTAGCATGAGAAATAACAGTTTCATTATAGTTTTCATCACTAGCATTGTCAACAAGTAACTCATCATCACCTAGCACATCATCTTCATCACTATTGAAATTAATATACTTGGGGTGTGATACCTTGGGGCCTTTAGCCATGAAGCATCTTCCAATTCCTTCATTTGGTGAGTCAAATATGTCGTAGGAGTTGGTTGACACAAGTGTAAGACCGGCAACACCTTCATCTTGAGTATATTCGGAGTCAGAGTGATAACTTCTCTCGGAGTGGTGGTCGGAGTCAGAACCGGATACCCATTCACCAACATGAGCTTGATGTCTTCGTTTGTAGCTCTTTGATGACTTGTGCTTCCTTCCCGAATTCTTGCTTCTGCGAGAGGTTCTTCGTTCATAATGATCATCTCTACTCCTCTCTCTTGGAGGTGATTCTTCTCTTCTACTTTTTCTTTTAGGTGAGTCTTCTATTCTTTTATAGGGAGCCGTACACTCATTTGAGTAGTGTCCGGGACTTCCACAATTGTAGCAATTGTTCTCACGACTAGAAGATCTTTTGTCATGGTAGGATCTTGACTTGGAGCTTCTCTCTTTGCTTCTACTATTGTAGAATTTGTTGAATTTCTTCACCGTTAAGCTCAATTCCTCATTGAAGACTTGTTTTTCACTTGATGTGGCAAGAGCATCACATGAGGCTTTGTGTGCACCACTAGAATTATTGTGAAGCTCTTCTTTATCCTTGAGTGACATCTCATGAGCAGCAATTCTTCCAATGACTTCCGTTGGCTTGAGATCTTTGTAATTGGGCATCATTTGGATCAGTGTGCGCACGGTATCATATTTTCCATCCAAGGCTCTTAGGATCTTCTTGATGATGAATCTGTCAGTCATCTCTTCACTTCCTAAGCCATCAATCTCATTTGTGATGAGAGCAAGCCTAGAGTACATTTCAGCGACACCTTCACCATCCTTCATTCTGAACTTGTCAAGTTGACTTTGAAGCACATCCAACTTGGATTCCTTGACGGACTCGGTACCTTCGTGCATATCAATCAAAGTGTCCCAAATTTCCTTTGCATTCTCAAGATGGCTGATTTTGTTGAATTCTTTGGGGCACAATCAATTGAAGAGGATATCGCAAGCTTGAGCGTTCTATTGCAGCATCTTCAACTCTTCTGCAATTACTTCATGATTTGGTTCTCTCCCATCAAAGAATTTGCGGCAAACCAATACACACAACAGCCCAAACGGCGGGGTTATGTCCAAAATATGCATTTCATCTTATGCTTCCAACTAGCAAAATTAGTACCATCAAAGTAAGGACCTCTATGGTGGTAATTTCCCTCGCTAGATGCTATACTCTCCTAGGTTGTGAAACCAAGGCTATGGAAATCAAGGCACATGGAGACCAAGGCTCTGATACCACTTGTAGGATCGAAGGTATGTCTAGAGGGGGTGATTAGACTACCAGACCAAATAAAAATCTAACCTTTTCCCAATTTTAAGTCATGGCAGATTTTAGCAACTTAGCACAAGTCAAGCAATCAACCTACACATGCAGCAGTAGTTATATGATGAGTCAACAGTTGCAAATCAGTCGAACAAGGGAAAGTACCTTCAAGCGTCAGGAACATCTTCTTGGCAAGTCCTCCCAGATCAGTCTCCAGTTCACCCCTCTTGTTAGACAGGGCCTCCTTGTCCTTCTTCAGCTGCATGACTTCTTTGTTGGCTTCACTAATGGCAGTCTTCAATTGGGCGTTTTCCTCTTCCAACTTGCCAACTGAAGCCAGCTTCTTGTCGGTAAGTTCAGTTTTCTCTCGCGCCTCTCTCTGCGCTGCGGCAAGGTCGAGGTCCTTCTGCTCCAGAGCCTGCTTCATTTTGACTAAAGAAATAAAATTCTTCATATGAGCTTGGAGTTGACGGTTTTCACTAGGCACATCTGTTCGAGTGGAGTCACTCGGTTCAAAAGGCTAAAGGGGAAAAATTATAAGGTGGACAGTCGACGAGTTATTACCTCCCATAGTAGCTGCATCATCCTTGGCCTTCTGAAGATTCTTCTTGGCTAGCTCCAGATCAAGGTTGAGACTGATCTATTTCTTCTCCAATTCAGCAAACTGGGCCCCAAGCTCACAAGATTTCTACAGTCAACAAATAAGACACATAAGTCAACAGAAACAAATGTCAATCACAGCAAAACAACAACAAAAAGTGTTCTAAGACTACTGCCGAATCAAACATTCAACAGTAGTCTCGGGGACTACAGCCAGTGGGTGCACTTGGCGTACCCCCACTGGTCCGATTTCCCACTCGGCATGGTCTGCCCAGCACGAGTATATATATATAAAAAATTCTCAGACCCTTGCCGACTACCCGCAGTCGACCGCGGTCTCGGGGACTACACCCAGTAGGTGGACTCAGCGTGCCCCCACAGGTCTGGACCCCACTCAGCACGATCTGTCCTGACCGAGTGGAAGAACTGTAAAGAGTTATTTGACAAAGACCCCAGTCGAATCAAACATTCGACGGCGGACTCGGGGACTACACCCACTGGGTGCACTCTGCGTGCCCCCACTGATTCAAAGATACACTCGACACGACCTGATCAACTGAAGTGGAAGAACTATTCAGCAAAACTTAAAACACCCAGTGGGTGAATGATATAAAGTGTAGACTCATGATAGATGCACATAAAATGTTCCAAAACGCTCATCCACGGACATCTAGCAGCAGTTTCCAAATACCATATCGTAACAGAGCAAAGATGAAGCTGAAAGATCAGTCGGAAATCAACTTACCTTGACATTGGTCTGAAGAGCAGAGTTGTCATCATAGGCATCCTTGCTGGCGTCATGCACCGCCTTCATTTGATCCATCAAAAAACTTGCTTGGCGCATAGCTTCCTTAGTAGCGCTCACCGGGTCTTCTAGGACATGATGGGTGACAAAGAGCGGAGTTGGTGGGACAGTCGGAGCAGTCAAAGGATCAGCATGGAGTTGCACGGACGAAGCAAGGACTTGAGCGATCCACGCCGAAGGACGGTTAGCCGACACAGGATCGGCAAAAGAAACAGAAGCCCGAAATAGATCTCTGGATTGCTGGATCACTATTTCTGGCGCCGATGTCGACTGAGGTACCTTGCTGGCAGGCGCTCTCCTGCTCGAAGTCTTGCCCTTTCTTCCCGTGATCTTCTGGGGCACTTCTTCATCGTTGTCTGGAAGTTCAATCACATCTTGTGGTGCTGCACAAGATTCAACCATAAGAGTTCAGCCGACAAAATAAGCACAAGATTGTAGAATTATACCCGCTTTGGAAGTGGCTGCGTCTTTAGTTTCCTCATCGTCTTAACCCTTGTCAATGTCCATGAAGGTCCCAGAAGTCACAGCACTAAAAGATTCAAAACCCACTCGATCAAGCAGGAGATTGAGTCGACGGTAACATAGAGAAAAACAAAACACTTACGCAGAAGCGACGAGAACGTCCATCTTGATCTTGGGAAACGTCTTCCGAGGCTTTGAGGGGGCGACCTTGGGCTGCTTGGCGACCTTTTCAGACTGGTCTGGAGGCGAAGTCCGAGTGCATTTTTGCGCTTGTGTGCTTGGAGGAGCCACTTTGCTGCGCCCACCTGCAGGGTCTTGAGACTGTTTGGATCAGCGTTCTAAGCGAGGTGGTGAGTCGAGTTCTTCACTATTGTCTGAGTCATCACCGTCCTCCTTGTCGTCGTCGGGGGATTGCCAGTCGGCACTCTCATCAGCGCTCTTCGTTCCCTCCTGGGCTTTCTCCCTGTTTGGAATCGAGTACATCTCAGTATAAATCTGCAAGGCGAGAAGTTAAACAAGCATCAATCAGATTCAAGGATAGTTCCAAATCAGAATGAAAAGACACTCGGTAACAAAAGGCCAGACCTTGTCCGGCTCATTTTCGACTATGAATAGTGTAACTCTTCTAGACCCCCTGGGTTGTCTTTGTTTCCAGTGATGCTTTGCAGCCACTGTGCCACCGTATCATCGGCAACCTCCTCTAGGTGGACCCGAGAGGTGTCATTGGTGCCTAAGTACATCCACATTGGATGATTGCGAGCTTGGAGGGGTTGGATGCGTCGACTGAGAAACACCCCCAACAAATCCATGCCAGTCACACCGTCACAGACCAATTGAACTACCTGCTCCACTAGCATGGATACCTCTACTTTCTCTGCTGAAGTCACAGCCAATGAAGAGGGTTGGCAGACTCGATCCATGGTGAAGGGGGGAAGACCAGTTGGCTGTCCAGGGGTCGGAACATCTTGGCAGTAGAACCAGGTCGAATGCCATCCCCTAACTGACTCAGTAAGAGTCATAGGAGGAAAAGTTCTCCTGGCCCACATCTGAATCCCTAAACCCCCACACATTTGGATCACGTGCGTCCTTTCATCAGTCGGTTTCACCTTCTTCACAGATTGGGAACGACAGGTAAAGATGTGTTTGAATAGGCCCCAATGCGGTCGACAACCCAAGAAGTTTTCACACAGAGAAACATACGCAGCGAGATATGTCATAGTGTTGGGAGAAAAATGGTGAAGTTGGGCACCAAAAAAGTTCAGGAAACCCAGGAAAAAAGGATGCGGAGGCAGAGTGAAACCACGGCCGACATGAGTTCCGAGGAGGACGCACTCACCCTCCTAAGGCTGGGGCTCGATCGCGTTCCCCAGCAACCTCCAAGACCCGTTAGCAATCAAGCCCGTGGCGGCCAGATCCTCCAAATCTTCCTTCCGGATCGTGGACAGAATCCAGTCCCCCTGGATCCAACCAGGCGGCAATCTAGACCTCGACGATGACCCCCGGCTCGTCTTCTTGCCCTTCACCATCGTTGTCGCCTTCTTCGCGCGCTCCAGGGCCGCCTTCTTGTCTTTAACCATTGCGGCGGACTGCGTGCGGGCGAGGCGGCGGCGTCAAGAGTGTAGGAGGACACAGTGGGGAAACAGAGGAAGAAGAAGGGGAATGAGGCGCACTGTGCAAACACATCGGCCTTAACACCTTTTATGGGCGAGCTTCCGAGTGGCTGAATCGTGGGCTGATACGTCTCGAATGTATCTATAATTTTTGATTGTTCCATGCTATTATGTTACCCCTTTTTGGATGTTTATGGGCTTTATTTTACACATTTATATCATTTTCGGGACTAACCTACTAACCGGAGGCCCAACCCGCATTGTTGTTTTTTTGCCTATTTCAGTATTTCGAAGAAAAGGAATATCAAACGGAGTCCAAACGGAATGAAACCTTCGGGAGCGTGATTTTTGGAACGAACGTGATCCAGAGGACTTGGATTGCAAGTCAAGAAGCAATCGAGGCGTCGAGGAGATAGGAGGACGCGCCCACCCCCTCTGGGCGTGCCCCTGTCTCCTGGGCCCCACGAGCGGCCTCCAACGTACTTCTTCCTCCTATATATACCCATGTACCCCGAAAACATCCAGGGAGCCAACGAAAAACAATTTCCACTGCCGTAACCTTCTGTATTCGCGAGATCCCATCTTGGAGCCTTCGCCAGTGCTCCGCCGGAGGGGGGGAATCAACCATGGAGGGCTTCTACATCAACACCATAGCCCTTCCGATGAGTTGTGAGTAGTTTACCACAGACCTTCGGGTCCATAGTTATTAGCTAGATGGCTTCTTCTCTCTTTTTGGATCTCAATACAATGTTCTCCCCCTCTCTTGTGGAGATCTATTCGATGTAAAATCTTTTTGCGGTGTGTTTGTCGAGATCCGATGAATTGTGGGTTTATGATCAAGTTTATCTATGAGAAATATTTGAATCTCCTCTGAATTCTTTTATGTATGATTGAGTTATATTTGCAAGTCTCTTCGAATTATCAGTTTGGTTTGGCCTACTAGATTGATCTTTCTTGCCATGGGAGAAGTGCTTAGCTTTGGGTTCAATCTTGCGGTGTCCTTACCCAGTGACAGCAGGGGTTGCAAGGCACGTATTGTATTGTTTCCATCGAGGATAAAAATATGGGGTTTATATCATATTGCATGAGTTTATCCCTCTACATCATGTCATCTTTCTTAATGCGTTACTCTGTTCTTATGAACTTAATACTCTATATGGATGCTGGATAGCGGTCGATGTGTGGAGTAATAGTAGTAGATGCAGGCAGGAGTCGGTCTACTTGTCACGGACGTGATGCCTATATACATGATCATGCCTAGATAATCTCATAATTATTCGCTTTTCTATCAATTGCTCGACAGTAGTTTGTTCACCCACTGTAATACTTATGCTATCTTGAGAGAAGCCACTAGTGAAACATATGGCCCCCGGGTCTATCTTTTATCATATAAGCTTTCAATCTAATTTTATTTGCATCTTTACTTTCCGCATCTATATTATAAAATACCAAAAATATATTTATCTTATCATACTATCTCTATCAGATCTCACTTTCGCAAGTGGCCGTGAAGGGATTGACAACCCCTTTATTGCGTTGGTTGTGAGTTCTTTGTTTGTTTGTGTAGGTGTGTGGGACTTTTGAGGAGCCTCCTACTGGATTGATACCTTGGTTCTCAAAAACTGAGGGAAATACTTACGCTACTATTGCTGCATCACCCTTTCCTCTTCAAGGAAAACCAACGCAAGCTCAAGACGCAACAAGAAGGATTTCTGGCGCCGTTGCCGGGGAGGTCTTCGCTCAAGTCAAGAGATACCAAGTACCCATCACAAACTCATCTCCCTCGCATTTACATTATTTGCCATTTGCCTCTCGTTTTCCTCTTTCCCACTTCACCCTTGCCGTTTTATTTGCCCTCTCTTTCCCAATCTTCTCCTCTATTTTTCGCTTGCCTTTTCCTGTTTGCTCGTGTGTTAGATCGTTTACCTTGTCGTGATGGCGAGTCCTCCTATCCTTGTTATTACTCCCGAACATGAAATTCTCAATTTTAAGCAAAGTGAGGGAGAAAATTTAAAAGATGCTTGGCATAGAATTTGCAATGCTCAAAATAAATCTACTAGGAAGCTTTCTACTTCCGTATTTCTTCGCAATTTTTATGTAGACATTACTCCTTGGAATAGATGTGTTCTTGATACCGTTACCGGAGGGGATTTCTTGAGTAGCCATATGTTCGATACTTATAATGTTGTGCTAGATTTGTTTGGCCCGCTGCCTCTTTTGGTTAATGGAACTGTTTTAACTTTGGAACATGTTATGCAACGGCTTGAGATTATTGAAAATAAAATTACCAATGTTGAGTTGATTGAAAATTTGGATAAAAAGATTCATAACCAAATTACCCAATACGGATCTAGGGTTGGAGTTTGAAAAATCTTAAAGAGAAAGAACCTATAGTTGATGAAAAAATAGATCTAGATTCTGCAAGAATCGGTAAGCTTGAGGATATCATTACCAACTTAGGTTCGACATTTTATTCCATGAAAAACACTCCAAAACCTCCTACCAAAACTTCCAAATTTATTTATGTTCCTAAAATTAAGGGTGAATCTTCCAGTAAGGGGGACGTGGATCTTAAATCCATAAGTGTTCTTCCCAATTGTCTCTCTATCGTTAAGGAACCTTTTGCTACAAACATATTTCTTGAATTTTTGCCTAAAGGTTTAATAATTACTAAGAAGGGAGAAACGCCTAAAGATTATAAGTTCTCTATTGAGGAATTGAGTGCGAAAGATGGCACTACTTACATCTATCTTCGCTTTTATGCCTAACTAGGGGCGTTAAACGATAGCCCTAGTTGGGAGGCAACCCAATTTTATTTGTGTTTTTTGTTTTTGTTTCTGTTTAGTAATAAATTTTGCATCTACCTTCTGGTTAGATGTGTTTTTATGTTTCAATTAGTGTTTGTGCCAAGTAGAACCTATAGGATAACCTATGGCGATAGTTAATTTGATTCTGCTGAAAAACAGAAACTTTGCGCGCACGAAATTAGTTTTTTTAAATAGCAGAAACGTTCTTTTGCGTTGATTCTTTTTTGTGCTGATCAATCTACGAATTGTACAAGACTTCCTATTTTGGTAGAATTTTTAGAGTTCCATAAGTTTGTGTTAGTTATAGATTTCTACAGACTGTTCTGTTTTTGACAGATTCTGTTTTTCGTGTGTTGTTTGCTTATTTTGATGCATCTATGGCTAGTATTAAGTGGTATGAACCATAGAGAACTTGGAATACAGTAGGTTTAACACCAAAATAAATAAAGAATGAGTTCATTACAGTACCTTATGTGGTGGTTTTGTTTTCTTTCACTAACGGAGCTTATAAGATTTCCTGTTGAGTTTTGTGTTGTGAAGTTTTCAAGTTTTGAGTAAAGATTTGATGGACTATGGAATAAGGAGTGGCAAGAGCCTCAGATTGGGGATGACCATGGCACCCAAGATATTCAAGAGTAGCCAAAAGCCTAAGCTTGGGGGTGCCCCAAGAAGGCATCCCATCTTTCGTCTTTGTTCATTGGTAACTTTACTTGGAGCTATATTTTTATTCGCCACATGATATGTGTTTTGCTTGGAGCGACGTGTATGATATTAGTCTTTGCTTTTTAGTTTAACACAATCATCCTTGCTGTACACACCTTTTGGGAGAAGCCCACTTGATTAGAATTTATTAGAATACTCTATGTGCTTCACTTATATCTTTTGAGCTTGATAGTTTTTGCTCTAGTACTTCACTTATATCTTTTAGAGCACGGCGGTGGCCTAATTTTGAAGAAATCGCTAGTCTCTCTTGCTTCACTTATATTATTTTGAGAGTCTTTTAGAACAGCATGGTATTTGCTATGTTTATAAATTGGTCCTAGAATGGTGAGTATCCAAGTTGGGTATAATAAAAACTATCATAGAAAGTCCATAAAACACTAGGATCAATTTGATGCTTGATAATTGTTTTGAGATATAGAGGTAGTAATGTTAGAGTCATGCTAGTGGGTAATTATGAAATTGAGAAATACTTGTGAAGTTGGCAAGTCCCGTAGCATGCACGTATGGTAAAATTGTGTGACAAATTTGTTGCATGAGGTGCTCTTTTGATTGTCTTCCTTATGAGTGGCAATCAGAGACGAGCGATGGTCTTTTCCTACCAATCTATCCCTCTAGGGGCATGCGTAGTATATGAGTTCTTTATGACTAATGTGAGTCCATGGATATACGCACACTCACCCTTCCACTTTGCTAGCCTCTATTGTGCCGCGCAACTTTCGTCTGTATCATGCACCCATTATTTACCTTCTTCAAAACAGCCACCATACCTACCTATTATGGCATTTCCATAGCCATTCCGAGATATATTGCCATGCAACTTTCCACCGTTCCGTTTATTATGACACACTTCATCATTGTCATATTGCTCTTTGCATGATCATGTAGTTGACATCGTATTTGTGGCAAGGCCACCTTCATAATTTTCATACATGTCACTCTTGATTCATTGCATATCCCGGTACACCGCCGGAGGCATTCATATAGAGTCATATCTTTCTCTAGCTTTCAGTTGTAATTCTTGAGTTGTAAATCAATAAAAGTGTGATGATCTTCATTATTAGACCATTGTCTCAGTGAGGAAAGGATGATGAAGACTATGATTCCCCCACAAGTCGGGATGAGACTTCGGACTTTAAAAAGAAAAAAAAGAAAGGCCAAAAAAAGAAAGAGAAAGGCCAAAGAAAAAAAAAGAAAAAAGAAAAAAGAAAAGAAAAGAAAAAAATAAATGAGAGAAAAGGAGAGAAGGGACAATGCTACTATCTCTTTTTCCACACTTGTGCTTCAAAGTAGCACCATGATCTTCATGATAGAGAGTCTCCTATGTTGTCACTTTCATATACTAAGTGGGAATTTTTCATTATAGAACTTGACTTGTATATTCCAATGATGGGATTCCTCAAAATGCCCTAGGTCTTCGTGAGCAAGCAAGTTGGATGCACACCCACTTAGTTTCTTTTGTTGAGCTTTCATATATTTATAGCTCTAGTGCATCCGTTGCATGGCAATCCCTACTCACTCACATTTATATATATTGATGGGCATCTCCATAGCCCGCTAATATGCCTAGTTGATATGAGACTATCTTCTCCCTTTTTGTCCTAACAACCACCACCAAATACCACCATAGTGATATGTCCATGGCTTGCGCTCATGTATTGCGTAAGAGTTGAAAAAGCTAAAGCGCGTTAAAAAGTATGAACCAATTGCTTGGCTTGTCATCGGGGTTGTTCATGATGGGAGTATGTTGTGTAATAAAAATGAAGAATGGCCTAACTATATGATTTTGCAGGGATAAGCTTTCTTTGGCTATGCTATTTTGATAGGACATGATTATTTGTTAGTATGCTTCGAAGCATTATCATTTTTATGATTTATAAGCTTTTATCTTGAATCATTTGGATCTGAACAATCATGCCACAATAAAGCAAATTACACTGAGAATTATGCTAGGTAGCATTCCACATCAAAAATTCTGTTTTTACCATTTACCTACTTGACGACGAGCAGGAATTAAGCTTGGGGGTTCTAGATACGTCTCCAACGTATCTATAATTTTGATTGTTCCATGCTATTATATTATCCCTTTTTGGATGTTTATGGGCTTTACTTTACACATTTATATCATTTTTGGGACTAACCTACTAACCGAAGGCCCAGCCCGTATTGCTGTTTTTTGCCTATTTCAGTATTTCGAAGAAAAGGAATATCAAACGGAGTCCAAACGGAATGAAACCTTCAGGAGCATGATTTTTGGAACGAACGTGATCCAGAGGACTTGGAGTGCAAGTCAAGAAGCAATCGAGGCGGCCAGGAGATAGGAGGGCGCGCCCACCCCCTCTGGGAGCGCCCCTGTCTCCTAGGCCCCAAGAGCAGCCATCGACGTACTTCTTCCTCCTATATATACCCACGTACCTCGAAAACATCCAGGGAGCCAAAGAAAAACAATTTCCACCGCTGTAACCTTCTGTATCCGCGAGATCCCATCTTGGAGCCTTCGCCGGCACTCCACCGGAGGGGGAATCGACCACGGAGGGCTTCTACATCAACACCATAGCCCTTCCAATGAGTTGTGAGTAGTTTAGCACAGACCTTTGGGTCCATAATTATTAGCTAGATGGCTTCTTCTCTCTTTTTGGATCTCAATACAATGTTCTCCCCCTCTCTTGTGGAGATCTATTCGATGTAAACTCTTTTTGCGGTGTGTTTGTCGAGATCCGATGAATTGTGGGTTTATGATCAAGTTTATCTATGAGAAGTATTTGAATCTCCTCTGAATTCTTTCATATATGATTGAGTTATCTTTGCAAGTCTCTTCGAATTATCAGTTTGGTTTGGCCTACTAGATTGATCTTTCTTGCCATGGGAGAAGTGCTTAGCTTTGGGTTCAATCTTGCGGTGTCCTTACCCAGTGACAGCAGGGGTTGCAAGGCACGTATTGTATTGTTTCCATCGAGGATAAAAATATGGGGTTTATATCATATTGCATGAGTTTATCCCTCTACATCATGTCATCTTTCTTAATGCGTTACTCTGTTCTTATGAACTTAATACTCTATATGCATGCTGGATAGCGGTCGATGTGTGGAGTAATAGTAGTAGATGCAGGCAGGAGTCGGTCTACTTGTCAAGGATGTGATGCCTATATACATGATCATGCCTAGATAATGTCATAATTATTCGCTTTTCTATCAATTGCTCGATAGTAATTTGTCCACCCACCGTAATACTTATGCTATCTTGAGAGAAGCCACTAGTGAAACCTATGGCCCCCAGGTCTATCTTTTATCATATAAGCTTTCAATCTACTTTTATTTGCATCTTTACTTTTCGCATCTATATTATAAAATACCAAAAATATATTTATCTTATCATACTATCTCTATCAGATCTCACTTTCGCAAGTGGCCGTGAAGGGATTGACAACCCCTTTATTGTGTTGGTTGCGAGTTCTTTGTTTGTTTGTGTAGGTGCGTGGGACTTTTGAGGAGCCTCCTACTGGATTGATACCTTGGTTCCCAAAAACTGAGGTAAATACTTACGCTACTATTGCTGCATCACCCTTTCCTCTTCAAGAAAAACCAATGCAAGCTCAAGACGTAGCATGGGCCCGAGCAATCCTATCAAATCCCGCAACAGTCGCACACCCGATACGTGGAGAAAAAGGTGGCGTGAGAATCGAGGTGCCCCTGTCTATCCACCCTATTTACTGCGGCACGCTCTGTCCGCGCGCTTCCCCAATGTTTCGAATCCAGTGAGATCTGTGAAACGCAGGGTAACCAATCACGCCGAAGATTTTGTACCATATAAACACTCGAAGACTGCCAGTGTAGTTCACTCGACGACCTCTGAATAGATCAAGGCGACTGAAATAAAGTTGAAGTTTCAGCAAGATTCCCAGACTTAGGAAGAATGCCCGCGAAGCATAAAAATCAGGTCGGGATCAACTTCAACTCTCTTTTCATTCAGACCTCAATCCATTCTGGGGCTCATGACGATGCCATGGACCTAGGGTAGGGTCATAGGCCTGACCTAGACACCTACCCAAGGTCACTACCCTAGAATCAAGGACATTCAAAGTATAACAAGAGATAGCGACTGAAGTAACCTTGGAGTGCAATCCACTCAACCAATTATCTCACTCGGATACCCCAATTCCATTCGACCAAGATGAAGTCACTCGACCATGCAAGAAACCACTCGGAGTGTACAAGACCTAGAGTCGCCAAGGATGGCAACGGTCAGGCGTTCACTCCGTAGTCTTAAAGGCCATTAATAGCTTTATAGCTGGCGTTACCAGTAACGCCCTATCTTAATGTACATTGAACCCTGTAACGGGGGATGGCTAGGGTCCTGGCGCACTCTACATAAGCCACCCCCTCGTCTAGCACAAGGGTTCGCACCTCCTGTAACACACACACACCCATATTCCAGTCGACCGCCTCACAACACCGAGACGTAGGGATTTTACTTCCTGTGAGAGGGGCCTGAACTCGTAAACTCGTGTGTACAACCTCGCCGTAGCTAGGGCCTTGCCTCCTTATTCGTACGCCCTACTCTTACTGTCAGACCTAGTACCACGACTCCGCCCTACCTCGTGGCTGACTCGGAGACCCCCTTGACGTGAAACCGACGCCAAAAATTCCTATAAATATAGAAACCCCCGAAAAGAAACCTAGATCGGGAGTTTGCCATTGCAAGCCTCTGTAGCCACAAAAAACCAATCGGGACCCTATTTCGACACCTTGCCGGAGGGGGGATCCATCACCGGTGGCCATCTTCATAATCCCGGCGCTCTCCATGACGAGGAGGGAGTAGTTCACCCTCGGGGCTGAGGGTATGTACTAGTAGCTATGTGTTTGATCTCTCTCTCTCTCTCCCTCCCCCCTCTGTCTCTCTCTCTCTCTCATGTTCTTGACATGGCACGATCTTGATGTACCGCGAGTTTTGCTATTATAGTTGGATCTTATGATGCTTCTCCCCCTCTATCTTCTTGTAATGAATTGAGTTTTCCTTTTGAAGTTATCTTATCGGATTGAGTCTTTAGGGATTTGAGAAGAGTTGATGCATGTCTTGCATGGGATACCGTGGTGACAATGGGGTATTCTATAGATTCACTTGATGTATGTTTTGGTGATCAACTTGCGGGTTCCATGACCTTGGGAACTTATGCATAGGGGTTCGCACACGTTTTCATCTTGACTCTCCGGTAGAAACTTTGGGGCACTCTTCGAAGTTCTTTGTGTTGGTTTAATAGATGAATCTGAGATTGTGTGATGCATATTGTATAATCATACCCGCAGATACTTGTGGTGACATTGGAGTATCTAGTTGACATTAGGGTTTTGGTTGATCCGTGTCTTAAGGTGTTATTTTACTACGAACTCTAGGGCTGTTTGTGACACTTATAGGAATAGCCAATGAATTGATCGGAAAGAATAACTTTGAGGTGGTTTCGTACCCTATAATAATCTCTTCGTTTGTTATCCGCTATTAGTGACTTTCGAGTGTCTCTTTGTTGCATGTTGAGGGATAGTTATATGATCCAATTATGTTATTATTGTTGAGTGAACTTGCACTAGTGAAAGTATGAACCCTAGGTCTTGTTTCGAAGCATTGCAATACCATTTTCGCTCACTTTTACCACTTGCTACCTTGCTGTTTTTATAGTTTCATATTACAAAAACCTATATCTACCATCCATATTGCACTTGTATCACCATCTCTTCGCCGAACTAGTGCACCTATACAATTTACCATTGTATTTGGTGTGTTGGGGACACAAGAGACTCTTTGCTATTTGGTTGCAGGGTTTTTGAGAGAGACCATCTTCATCCTACGCCTCCCACAGATTGATAAACCTTAGGTCATCCACTTGAGGGAAATTTTCTACTGTCCTACAAACCTCCTGTCAGTGTACTAATGTAGGGGCGCTCCTTTGTACCCCTTACTTGTGCATGGGCAGTCAGAGCCGCACCCACGGCCATGCTAAGCGGAGCAGGGACAGGGAATCAAAACCGTAGGATGGCCAAAGCAACACCAAGACAGAGACGTAAAGAGCAAGAAGGCAAGGTGGGTTCCCCCGGCAAGACCCTTGCCAGGGCGACCTCCACGGCCCTGGCAAGGACCTTGCCGGGCCAGCTTACCCAACGCCAGCAGGGCGCGCCACCCTTGAGCCCCATGTTTTCCAACGCCACCAACCACATTGGGACCAAGGCTCGGGAGGCACCTCCGTGATGGCATGCAGATCTTTATGAAGACAAGAAAACACTCCAAATCAGATGAGGATTAGAAGACGACGAGCCACGATGAGATCCTCGCCGAGGAAGCCCACAAGACCTCCGGCAAGACCCTTGCCGGGGACGACCACGACGCCATGGAAAGACCCTTGCTGGGGCCTCGGCAAGGCCCTTGCCGAGGACATCCGCGGGGCCACAGCCAGGCCCATACCCGCCAAGTTTCTACCACTGCTCCCATGCAGCTGCCAGCCCACCAGCTAGGCAGGCGCATGCGTGTCGACATGAGGCTTCCAAGCCAACTCAGCGCTTCCCTATATGGTGGCATGCAAATCTTTGTGAAGGCCCTACCACCGCGCCACCTCAGCAGCCTGCTAGCCTACATGGCGCTGACCGCCTCACTGGCCCGGGCGCATGTCGAAGCAGGGCGAGGCGGCGGTAAAGCAAGGGGACACATCAGAGGCTTATTAAATGCATCTTGTCCCGTAATGGCTAAGCGATAAGATTAGCCACAGTACACCGATGCCACCTCCTGTATGCCACTGTGGCGGTCCCCTTCACTATAAAAGGAGGCCTGAGGCATCCAGGAGAAGGATTCGGACCCTTGGACAAGTTACGCCCATCGTAGCTAGCTCAAGAACTCCAAGAACGCATATACACACACAAAAGCAGGACTAGGGTGTTACGCATCCTCGCGGCCCAAACCTGGGTAAACGACCCATGTGCTTGTGCTGACTGTTGATCCTGCTCTTCTCACGACCCCGCGCCCCGCAACCATAGTAGGGATTCTTGTGACCCCATAGGTGTCGTTTCCCACCGACATCTTTGGCGCGCCAGGTAGGGGGCGCGCAATTGTGGGAATCTGGCCCGGACGTCAGTCCAATAGTTTCTCTCTCGCCATGGCTTCCAAGGAAGAAGGCGACCAAGCGAGTAGCTCCGTCGGCGGATGCAGCAAGCGTTCGCGCGATGACAAGAAAGCTAAGTCGTGCAAAAACTCTGAGTAATTCCTTTTTGTATAAGGTTATCTTCCTCGAAGATCTTTCCTTTGTATCAGAAAACTGCACGTAGTGGGGCCCTTCCATTATTGGCAACACCCTTTGTTTGTTTCGAGTCCACTCAACAGATCGAGCGGCTGCGTCGAGAACGGCAGGGTGGCCTTCTGCTATTGGCAACGCTCTCGTTCTGTCCTGAGTCCGCTCGACAGTTCGAGCGGCCACGCTGAGAACGGCAAGGTGGTTCGCACGGCAGCAAGCACACCCTACTGGCCGCTAAAGGATTTGTCCTTCAAAGCGCTGCGGTTTGCGTTCACGCATCAGCAAGCTTGCCCAATTGGCATAGGGTGGACGTACAAGGAGGGGTTGAACAGGGAAATAACATGCATTGATTAAAGTATTGCAGGGTTATATTACATAAATTGTTGTTGCGGTTCTAATTAAAGATATGAATTGTCTTGGTAGTGAACTTGCAACGACAACAAGAAACGGGGTGCCTAATCCGGGCGCTGGCCCTCCACCCTCTGAATTCTGCCAACGCGGCTGATGATGGGCTCGATGCACTCCTCAAACACCGTGAGGTCTGCATCACCCGGCAAGCTATCCAGTGCAACGTCGAAGGCAAGTTCGGGGTTCCAGTATGCCAGCTTAGTGAGGACCTTGGTCATGGCACCCCGACAAAGTGTCTGGGCCTCGCTGGCCAGGGAGCTCACCCGGTTGGACTCAAATCATTCCAGGGCTCTAAGAACGCCCTCGAAGAACAGGGTCAACTTGGCGTTGGGGCTCGTACTCGGTTCCATGGCGTACCTCACTTCCGGCATCCCCATATCGGCCAACCACTTGGTGATCATGTTGGCAACATCGGCGAGGCAGCTGATCCAGGGGTCCTCGCCCTTCACGAAATCTGCGTGGTTGGCGGCATCGTTCTTCCGCAGCTGCCTCTCCTCTGCCAGGCTCTTGGTCAGGGCTCCCTCCCGGGCTTTGGCCTCCGTGAACGTCTTCTCAAGACCCTCCAGCTTCAGCTTCATGTCCTTGATGGAGTCGATGGCGCAGGCGAGCTGCTCAGCCTTGGCGAGGATGTCGTCCTGCACCACCGTCAGGGCGCAATTGGCCGTGTCCCTCTCCTTCGTCAGCTGATTGGCCCCGGCCTTCAGGCCGTCCCGCTCTGCCTCCAGCTCCTTCACCTTGTTTACATGGGCCATAGCTTGGGCATCGAGCGCCTCTTTGTGCTTGTGCTCCAGCTCACGGGTCCGCGCTGCGGCAAGCTTCTTGACCTCCTCTACCTTGCCGTAGAGTGCGGCGGCAAGGGTCGCCTCACGGGCGACGAGGTCCTCCTCCTGGAGTCCAGCTCGGCCTGGCGCTGGGACCGGATGGCCTCGGCCTTGGAGGCCTCCTCCCGCGCCTCCTCCTGGGTCTTCTCGATATCGGCCTGCTTTAGGAGAAGCTCCAGCTCGCGCTGCGCCAGCTGGCCTTGGGCGGCCTTCAGCTCCATATGAGCCTGGAGGAACCAATCCTGCGCCTCGGCGACGCGCTTCCCGACGTCCGCCTCCGCCTGGCCCGCCACCGCCTCCCTGGACTTCGCCTTGTCCAGGCGGGCGTGATGGAGCGCCTGTAGCTTCCGGAAGCTGGCACCCATGGCACGAAGAAGCTGCTCCTCCTGGGTGCCACCACCACCGGTGCTCGGTTCCTCGATGACCTTGAGCCCAACAGCGGCGAGCACTTCATCATCAAACACCTCCCCCTCGGCTAGCGCCCTGGTGCTCGCCGTCCCGGGGAGGTGGACGAACAAGTCATTGCTCACCCTCAGATACTTGCCAGATCTGGAGGCAGCGGACGAGGAGGGTTGGTCGTTAACCACCTCCTCCTCGTTGGTGGCCTTGCCGCTCTCTCTGGCAAAACCCTTGGCAGCATCCTCGGCCGCGGTCTCGGTGGCCTCCTCGGCGGCG